>NC_134354.1:365146741-365489241 GCF_048569485.1 Anomaloglossus baeobatrachus | reverse complement strand
GGAAATCTGCTGGACAGGAGACCGGGTATCGTCAGGGACAAGGCCCTGCTCCTCTGAGGTACTCTGTGTCCCCTTGGGGACGGCGCATAGAGCGCCTGTGTAATGGACGCTGCAGCAGCTGCTGGGTGTGTTTGTGCGCCGGGACTACCGCGCTGACCGCGCTTGTTTGCCGGCCGCGCTTATAACTTTACTCCCCGGCTTTTGCGGCCTAGTACCGCATACTCCCGCCCCCGAGCCTGCCAGTCAGGGGTAAGGGCGTGACGCGGCACTGGACGTCAGCGCTGAGGGCTGGAGCATACTTAGTATCCTCCTCCCCCCTCACTGAGCACCGTGGGGCACCAGATTCCCGCACTTTCTGAGGCACGCCCACGGCTCCCTCCTCCTCTCAGAACGCCGGCAGCCATTCCTGTCAGCACCTCTGACGCTGGAGAATTCAGAGACGAGCTCCACAGCTCTGGGAGGCCCAGGCAGGGAATCTGGTGGTCACACAACCGCTGAGGGCGGTCGGTAAGCCGCACCTGTTACTAGGTGCTGGTCCCCCTGAGTGCCGAAGTGTATATTTATATGCTTATATTGTATACATTTACTCTGTACGGGCGCACTATTGTTTTTGGCTATATACCCTCACTGATTGCTCTAGAGGAGACAACAGCATGTCGTCCGCAAAAAGCAAGGGTGCCAAGGCACAGGCTTACTTTGCAACCTGTACCTCATGTGCGGCTATGCTACCTGCAGGTTCCACCTACCCTCATTGTGTGCAATGCTCGGCCCCGGTGACACTCACTCAGCAGGAGCCTCAGCCACTGGTGGGACCCTCGGCCCAGTTGGAACCACCGGCTGCCACTGTCCAGGTGACAGGGACAGAGTTTGCAGTATTTGCTGACAAACTTTCTGAGTCTATGGATAGATGGTCTGCTAAGATACTAGAAGCTTTGCAGTCCAGACCGGTAACACAGGCCCCGGGCACTGTTGAATCATTGCCCCCAGGCCCCCCTCGGTTGGAGCAGCAAAGTGCTCCTGGGGCGACTCATAGGTCCCACGGTGAGGACTCCGACACGGACCGCAGTCCCAGACCGGCTAAGCGGGCTCGCTGGGAGCTTCCCTCGACTTCATCTCACTGTTCAGGGTCTCAGCATGAGGACTCTCTAGAGGATGAAGCGGACGTGGCAGATCAGGGCTCTGATCCTGACACTGCTCTCAACCTTGATACACCTGAGGGGGACGCCATAGTAAACGACCTTATAGCGTCCATCAATCAGGTGTTAGAACTTTCTCCTCCAGCTCCTCCGATTGAGGAGTCAGTTTCTCAGCAGGAGAAATTCCGTTTTAGGTTTCCCAAACGTACAAGGAGTGCGTTTCTTGATCACTCCGACTTCAGAGATAGTCGAGAAACACCGAGCTTTTCCGGATAAGCGCTTTACTAAGCGCCTTAATGACACACGTTACCCCTTCCCCCCTGACGTAGTCAAGGGTTGGGCTCAGTGTCCCAAGGTGGATCCTCCAGTCTCTAGACTGGCGGCTAGATCCATAGTTGCAGTGGCAGATGGTGCATCACTCAAGAATGCCACTGACAGGCAGATAGAGCTCTGGATGAAATCCATCTATGAAGCTATAGGCGCGTCCTTTGCTCCGGCATTCGCAGCCGTCTGGGCACTCCAAGCTATCTCAGCTTGTCAGTCTGAGATTAATGCAGTCACACGTGCCTCTACTCCGCAGGTTGTGTCCTTAACCTCTCAGGCGTCGGCGTTTGCGTCCTACGCCATGAATGCTGTCCTGGACTCTGCGAGCCGTACGGCGGTAGCATCCGCCAATTCAGTGGCAGTCCGCAGGGCCATGTGGCTACGTGAATGGAAGGCAGACTCTGCTTCCAAAAAGTTCTTAACCGGGTTGCCATTTTCTGGCGACCGCCTGTTTGGCGAGCGATTGGATGAAATCATTAAACAATCCAAGGGAAAGGATTCATCCTTACCCCAGTCCAAACCAAACAGACCTCAACAACAGAAGGTACAATCGAGGTTTCGGTCCTTTCGGCCCTCAGCCAGGTCTCAATTCTCCTCGTTCAACAGGCCACAGAAGGGTCAGAGGAACTCTGATTCATGGCGGTCTAAGTCACGTCCTAAAAAGACCGCCGGAGGAACCGCTCCCAAAGCGGCCTCCTCATGACTTTCGGCCTCCCCAAACCGCATCCTCGGTCGGTGGCAGGCTCTCCCGCTTTTGCGACGCCTGGTGGCCACATGTCCAAGACCGATGGGTGAGAGACATTCTGTCTCACGGTTACAGGATAGAGTTCAGCTCTCGTCCTCCGACTCGTTTCTTCAGAAAATCTCTGCCCCCCGAGCGAGCCGATGCTCTTCTTCAGGCGGTAAACACTTTGAAGGCAGAAGGAGTGGTGATCCCGGTTCCCCTTCAGCAACGGGGTCACGGTTTTTACTCCAACTTGTTTGTGGTGCCAAAAAAGGACGGATCTTTCCGTCCCGTTCTGGACCTCAAACTACTCAACAGACACGTGAAAACCAGGCGGTTCCGGATGGAATCTCTCCGCTCCGTCATCGCCTCGATGTCCCAAGGAGACTTCCTATCATCAATCGACATCAGGGATGCTTATCTCCACGTGCTGATTGCACCAGAGCATCAGCGCTTCCTGCGTTTCGCCATTGGGGACGAACATCTTCAGTTCGTGGCACTGCCTTTCGGCCTGGCGACAGCCCCACGGGTCTTCACCAAGGTCATGGCAACAGTGGTAGCAGTCCTACACTCTCAGGGACACTCGGTGATCCCTTACTTAGACGATCTTCTTGTCAAAGCCCCTTCTCGGGTGGCATGCCAACACAGCCTGAACATTGCTCTGGAGACTCTCCAGAGATTCGGGTGGATCATCAATTTCCCAAAGTCAAAATTGTCACCGACCCAATCGCTGACATATCTCGGGATGGAGTTTCATACTCTCTCAGCGATAGTGAAACTTCCGCTGGACAAACAGCGTTCACTACAGACAGGGGTGCAATCTCTCCTTCGAGACCAGTCGCACCCCTTGAGGCGCCTCATGCACTTCCTAGGGAAGATGGTGGCAGCAATGGAGGCAGTTCCATTTGCGCAGTTTCATCTGCGTCCACTTCAATGGGACATTCTCCGCAAATGGGACAGGAAGTCGACGTCCCTCGACAGGAACGTCTCCCTTTCTCGGGCGACCAAGGCCTCCCTTCAGTGGTGGCTTCTTCCCACTTCCTTGTCGAAGGGGAAATCATTCCTGCCCCCATCCTGGGCTGTGGTCACGACGGACGCGAGTCTGTCAGGGTGGGGAGCGGTCTTCCTCCACCACAGGGCTCAGGGTACCTGGACTCAGCCAGAGTCCTCCCTTCAGATCAATGTTCTGGAGATAAGGGCAGTGTATCTAGCCCTAAAGGCGTTCCAGCCGTGGCTGGAGGGCAGGCAGATCCGAATTCAGTCGGACAACGCCACGGCGGTGGCATACATCAACCACCAAGGCGGCACACGCAGTCGGCAAGCCTTCCAGGAAGTTCGGCGGATTCTGCTGTGGGTGGAAGCCACAGCATCCACCATCTCCGCAGTTCACATCCCGGGCGTAGAAAACTGGGAAGCAGACTTTCTCAGTCGTCAGGGCATGGACGCAGGGGAATGGTCTCTTCACCCGGACGTGTTTCAAGAGATCTGTTGCCGCTGGGGGAAGCCGGACGTCGACCTAATGGCGTCCCGGCACAACAACAAGGTCCCGGCATTCATGGCACGGTCTCAAGATCACAGAGCTCTGGCGGCAGACGCATTAGTTCAGGATTGGTCGCAGTTTCGACTGCCTTATGTATTTCCTCCTCTGGCACTGCTGCCCAGAGTGTTACGCAAGATCAGGTCCGACTGCCGCCGCGCCATCCTCATCGCCCCAGACTGGCCGAGGAGGTCGTGGTACCCGGATCTGTGGCATCTCACGGTGGGTCAACCGTGGGCACTACCAGATCGACCAGACTTGCTGTCTCAAGGGCCATTTCTTCAGCGCTCTATTGGGAGACCCAGACGATTGGGGTATAGCTACTGCCCTCTGGAGGCCACACAAAGCACTACATTAAAAGTGCAAGGCCCCTCCCCCTCTGGCTATACCCCCCCGTGGTATCACGGGTTCTCCAGTTTTAGCTTTGTGTGCGAAGGAGGTCAGACATTCCATGCATAGCTCCACAGATTTTAGTCAGCAGTAGCTGCTGACTATGTCGGATGGAAGAAAAGAGGACACATATAGTGTTCCCAGCATGCTCCCTTCTCACCCCTGGATGGTGTTGTAAGGTTGAGGTACCTATTGCTGGTACAGGGCTGGAGCCTGACATGCTGTTTTCCTTCCACATCCCCTTGTAGGGCTCTGTGGAAGTGGGATCCTGCCGGCCTCTCAGCTCTGATGCCGGGCTCCATCCACAGACCCATTAGAACCTGATGGATTCGGAGCAGGAGTACGATCAGGGACAGGGCCCTGCATCTTACAGGTACTCTGTGTCCCCGGCAGGCACAGACACACTCCGGGCTGGCTGGGTGTTATAGTGCGCCGGGGACCGCAACGTGGAGTTGGTGTCCCTACAGATTACTGGGGGATTGTTTGTGTTTGGGAACGCAGCGCCGACCCCCTCTGGACCGGGCGGCGCTGCTGTGACTTGTGGTGCGCCGGGGATCCGCCGTCCGCGCTTTTACGGCGGCGGCGGTTATAACTTTAGTCCCCGGCTTTTTGGGCCTAGGACGCCGGCAGCTCCGTTTCGTTCCCGCCCCCACCCTGTCATTCAGGGTAGGGGAGAGACGCTGTTCGCAAGCAGCGACGAGGGCTGGAGCCTGATTTACATGCTCCAGCCCTCTCACTTGGCACAGAGGGAAGCAGGCTTCCCGCTCTTGGCCAGGAACGCCCAGGGCCCGCCCCCCTTCCTCTCTCGAGACGCCGGCAGCCATTACATGCATGCCTGGCTGGAGGAAGGACGCAAGGCTCTGGGAGACCTGGACTAGGGGCTATCTGGCGACCACACACCCGCTTTTTAAGCGGGCGGTAAGCGATTTTTCTGTGCTGGTCCCTCTAGTGCCTCACTGTGTATCAGTGTACTGGATACAGTTATATAGATATTGTATTTCTTGCACTGTGAGGTGCGCTTCTGGCTGCATATCCCAGATCGCTCTGTGGAAGCAGCAACATGTCATCCTCAAAACGCAAGGCGGCCAAGGCAAAAAGGGCTGTGTATACTGCGTGTGCTGCATGTGGGGCTAATCTACCAGCAGGCTCTGATGACCCCCATTGTGTGCAATGCTCCGACCCGGTGCTGCTTCGCCAGCCGGAGTCAGGAGAGGTAGCGACCCAGGCTGAGACGCTTGTAAGTTCTGCCCCGGTGACAGGGACGGACTTTGCAGTTTTTGCAGATAATATGTCTGTATCTATGGCAAAAATCCTTGAGACCTTGCAATCTATGCATGGGGCTCAGTCTCTGGGCACGGCGAGGCCTCTGTCCTCAGGTCCCCCTTACTTGGAATGTATCCAGCCCACAGGGGGGTCCCCGGCTTCACAGGCCGAGGATTATGACTCAGATGATGGCCCCAGCCACCCTAAGCGAGCTCGCTGGGAAAGACCCTCGACGTCTTCACACTGCTCAGGGTCTCAGCGCAATCAGTCTCCCTGTGATGTGTCTGATGAGAGTGATCAGGAATCCACTCCTGGAACCCCTCTCAACCTGGATACCCCGGATGGGGATGCCATGGTAGACGACCTTATCTCAGCCATCAATAGGCTGTTGGATATTTCTCCCCCAGCCCCTTCAGCAGAAGAGGCGGCTGCGGAGCAGGAAAAGTTTCGTTTCCTTTATCCCAAGCGTAAATTGAGTGCTTTGTTAGATCACTCTGACTTCAGAGAATCAATCCAGAAGCACGACGCTCACCCAGAAAGGCGTTTCTCTAAACGATCTAAAGATACGCGTTTCCCTTTCCCCCCTGAGGTGGTCAAGCGCTGGACACAGTGTCCAAAGGTAGACCCCCCGATTTCCAAACTTGCAGCTAGATCCATAGTTGCAGTGGAGGATGGCGCTTCACTTAAAGATGCCAATGACAGACAGATGGACCTTTGGTTAAAATCTGTCTATGAAGCTATAGGCGCGTCGTTTGCTCCGGCATTCGCAGCCGTATGGGCACTCCAGGCTATTTCAGCTGGCTTAGCAAAAGTGGATGCTATCATGCATCCAGCAGTGCCGCAAGTGGCGCACCTTACCACGCAGATGTCGGCGTTTGCGTCTTACGCTATCAATGCGGTCCTAGAATCTACCAGTCGCACCTCAATGGCGTCCGCCAATTCGGTAGTTTTGCGCAGAGCCTTGTGGTTAAAGGACTGGAAAGCAGATGCTGGTTCCAAAAAATGTTTAACCAGTTTGCCTTTGTCTAGAGAGAGACTGTTTGGCGAGCCATTGGCTGACATCATTAAGCAGTCCAAGGGTAAAGACTCCTCTTTACCACAACCCAGAACACCCAAACCTCAGCAGAAAAAGTGGCAGCAGAGGTTTCAGTCCTTTCGAGGTTCGGGCAAGACACCATTTACCTCGTCCAAAGGGACTCAGAGGACGCAAAGAAACTCAGATTCGTGGCGGACTCACACACGCCCCAAGAAAGCAAATGGAGGTACCGCTTCCAAAGCGGCTACCTCATGACTTCCAGCCCCCCCCCTCCGCATCGCCGGTCGGGGGCAGGCTCTCCCGCTTTTCCGGCATTTGGATGTCACAGGTCAAAGACCGGTGGGTGACGGACATTTTGTCTCGCGGGTACAGAATCGAGTTCCATTCTCGTCCTCCAGCTCGGTTCTTCAGAACCTCCCCACGTCCAGACCGAGCAGATGCTCTGCTGCAGGCGGTGGATTCCCTAAAAGCGGAAGGAGTGGTTATCCCAGTCCCTCCTCAGGAACAAGGGCAAGGGTTTTACTCCAATCTCTTTGTGGTTCCAAAAAAGGACGGCTCGTTCCGTCCTGTTCTGGACCTAAAACGGCTCAACAAACATGTGCACGCCAGGAGGTTCCGGATGGAAACCCTCCGCTCTGTCATTGCCTCAATGTCCAGAGGAGACTTCCTTGCCTCAATAGACATCAAAGATGCTTATCTCCACGTGCCAATTGCTACAGAACATCAATGTTTTCTACGTTTTGTGATAGGAGACGACCATTTTCAGTTCGTAGCTCTTCCATTTGGTCTGGCGACAGCCCCACGGGTCTTCACCAAGGTCATGGCGGCGGTGGTAGCAGTCTTGCACTCTCAGGGACACTCGGTGATTCCTTACCTAGACGACTTATTGGTCAAAGCTCCCTCTCAGGAGGCATGCCAACTCAGCCTGAATGCTACGCTGGAGACTCTACAGTCTTTCGGATGGATCATCAACTTTCCAAAGTCGATCCTATCACCGACTCAGTCACTAACGTATCTTGGCATGGAGTTTCATACTCTAGCAGCGATAGTGAAGCTTCCGCTGGACAAGCAGCGGTCACTACAGACAGGGGTGCAATCTCTCCTGCAGGGCCAGTGGCATCCCTTGCGGCGCCTCATGCATTTCCTAGGGAAGATGGTGGCAGCCATGGAAGCAGTTCCCTTTGCGCAGTTTCATCTGCGCCCACTTCAATGGGACATTCTCCGCCAATGGGACGGGAAGTCAACGTCCCTGGACAGGAAAGTCTCGCTTTCCCAGACGGCCAAAGACTCTCTACAATGGTGGCTCCTTCCCACATCATTGTCTCAGGGAAGATCCTTCCTGCCCCCATCCTGGGCAGTAGTCACGACAGATGCGAGTCTGTCAGGGTGGGGAGCAGTATTTCTCCACCACAGGGCTCAGGGGACGTGGACTCCGCAGGAGTCCACCCTTCAGATCAATGTTCTGGAGATCAGAGCAGTGTATCTTGCTCTACTGGCCTTCCAACAGTGGCTGGAAGGAAAGCAGATCCGAATCCAATCGGACAACTCCACAGCGGTGGCATACATCAACCACCAAGGAGGGACGCGCAGTCGGCAAGCCTTCCAAGAAGTCCGGCGCATTCTAATGTGGGTGGAGGACAGAGCATCCACCATATCCGCGGTTCACATCCCAGGCGTAGAAAACTGGGAAGCAGACTTCCTCAGTCGCCAGGGCATGGACGCAGGGGAATGGTCCCTTCACCCGGACGTGTTTCAGGAAATCTGTCGCCGCTGGGGAGTGCCGGACGTCGACCTAATGGCATCCCGGCACAACAACAAGGTCCCGGCATTCATGGCGAGGTCGCGCGATCAAAGAGCTCTGGCGGCAGACGCCTTGGTTCAAGATTGGTCGCAGTTTCAGCTCCCATACGTGTTTCCGCCTCTGGCGCTCTTGCCCAGAGTGCTACGCAAGATCAGATCCGAGTGCAGCCGCGTCATACTCGTCGCTCCAGACTGGCCGAGGAGGTCGTGGTATCCGGATCTGTGGCATCTCACGATCGGTCGACCGTGGTCACTGCCAGACCGACCAGACTTACTGTCCCAAGGGCCGTTTTTCCATCAGAATTCTGCGGCCCTGAACCTGACTGTGTGGCCATTGAGTCCTGGATCCTAGCATCTGCTGGATTATCTCAGGGAGTCATTGCCACAATGAGACAAGCTAGAAAGTCGAATTCGGCTAAGATCTACCACAGAACGTGGAAGATTTTCTTGTCCTGGTGCTCTGCTCAGGGAGTGTCTCCCTGGCCATTTGCATTGCCCAAGTTTCTTTCCTTCCTGCAATCGGGGTTAGAAAAGGGCTTGTCGCTCAGCTCCCTTAAAGGGCAAGTTTCGGCACTATCCGTGTTTTTTCAGAAGCGTCTAGCACGTCTTCCTAAGGTGCGCACGTTCCTGCAGGGGGTCTGTCATATTGTGCCCCCGTACAAGCGACCGTTAGATCCATGGGATCTGAACAGGGTACTAGTTGCTCTCCAGAAACCGCCCTTCGAGCCTCTGAAGGAAGTTTCCTTTTCTCGGCTGTCGCAGAAAGTGGCGTTTCTTGTTGCAATCACATCGCTTCGGCGAGTGTCTGAGCTGGCAGCTCTGTCATCTAAGGCTCCCTTCCTGGTGTTCCACCAGGACAAGGTTGTGCTGCGCCCCATTCCGGAGTTTCTCCCTAAGGTCGTATCCTCTTTTCATCTTAATCAGGATATTTCCTTGCCTTCTTTTTGCCCTCATCCGGTTCACCGGTATGAAAAGGCCTTACGTTTGCTAGATCTGGTGAGAGCACTCAGAATCTACATTTCCCGCACGGCGCCCATACGCCGTGCCGATGCACTTTTCGTCCTTGTCGCTGGTCCGCGCAAGGGGTTGCAGGCTTCTAAAGCCACCCTGGCTCGATGGATCAAAGAACCAATTCTAGAGGCCTACCGTTCTGCGGGGCTTCCGGTTCCCTCAGGGCTAAAAGCCCACTCCACCAGAGCCGTGGGTGCGTCCTGGGCATTACGTCACCAGGCTTCGGCTCAACAGGTGTGCCAGGCAGCTACCTGGTCCAGTCTGCACACTTTCACCAAGCATTATCAGGTGCATACCTATGCTTCGGCGGATGCCAGCTTAGGTAGAAGAGTCCTGCAGGCGGCAGTGACACCCCCGTAGGGGAGGGCTGTTTTGCAGCTCTAACATGAGGTATTTATTTACCCACCCAGGGACAGCTTTTGGACGTCCCAATCGTCTGGGTCTCCCAATAGAGCGCTGAAGAAGAAGGGAATTTTGTTACTTACCGTAAATTCCTTTTCTTCTAGCTCTTATTGGGAGACCCAGCACCCGCCCTGTTGTCCTTCGGGATGTTTTTTTGTTGTTTGCGGGTACACATGTTGTTCATGTTGAACGGTTTTTCAGTTCTCCGATGTTATTCGGAGTTAATTTGTTTAAACCAGTTATTGGCTTCCTCCTTCTTGCTTTGGCACTAAAACTGGAGAACCCGTGATACCACGGGGGGGTATAGCCAGAGGGGGAGGGGCCTTGCACTTTTAATGTAGTGCTTTGTGTGGCCTCCAGAGGGCAGTAGCTATACCCCAATCGTCTGGGTCTCCCAATAAGAGCTAGAAGAAAAGGAATTTACGGTAAGTAACAAAATTCCCTTCTTTTCCATCTGAATTCTGCGGCCCTCAACCTGACTGTGTGGCCATTGAGTCCTGGATCCTAGCGTCTTCAGGGTTATCTCAAGAGGTCATTGCCACTATGAGACAGGCCAGGAAATCAACGTCCGCCAAGATCTACCACAGGACGTGGAGGATCTTCTTATCCTGGTGCTCTGATCAGGGTTTTACTCCCTGGCCATTTGCCTTACCCACTTTTCTGTCCTTCCTTCAATCCGGAATGGAAAAGGGTTTGTCTCTTGGCTCTCTTAAGGGACAAGTCTCGGCGCTCTCTGTGTTTTTTCAAAAGCGTCTAGCCAGGCTTCCGCAGGTACGCACGTTCCTGCAGGGGGTTTGCCACATAGTCCCTCCTTACAAGCGTCCGCTAGAACCCTGGGATCTGAACAGGGTGCTAACGGCTCTTCAGAAACCACCTTTCGAGCCAATGAGAGATATTTCTCTTTCACGCCTTTCGCAGAAGGTGGTCTTCCTAGTGGCAGTCACATCACTTCGGACAGTGTCTGAGCTAGCTGCACTGTCATGCAAAGCCCCCTTCCTGGTGTTTCACCAGGACAAAGTGGTTCTGCGTCCGGTTCCGGAATTTCTCCCTAAGGTGGTATCCCCTTTTCATCTCAATCAGGATATCTCCTTACCTTCTTTTTGCCCTCATCCAGTTCACCAATGTGAAAAGGATTTGCACTTGTTAGATCTAGTGAGAGTACTCCGGCTCTACATTTCCCGCACGGCGCCCCTGCGCCGCTCGGATGCGCTCTTTGTCCTTGTCGCTGGCCAGCGTAAAGGGTCGCAGGCTTCCAAGTCAACCTTGGCCCGATGGATCAAGGAACCAATTCTTGAAGCCTATCGTTCTTCTGGGCTTCAGGTTCCTTCAGGACTGAAAGCCCATTCTACCAGAGCCGTGGGTGCGTCCTGGGCATTGCGGCACCAGGCTACGGCTCAGCAGGTGTGTCAGGCGGCTACCTGGTCGAGTCTGCACACTTTCACGAAACACTATCAGGTGCATACCTACGCTTCGGCAGATGCTAGCCTAGGTAGGCGAATCCTTCAGGCGGCGGTTGCCCACCTGTAGGAAGGGGCCGTTTTACGGCTCTCTTAACGAGGTATTCTTTTACCCACCCAGGGACTGCTTTTGGACGTCCCAATTGTCTGGGTCTCCCAATGGAGCGACAAAGAAGAAGGGAATTTTGTTTACTTACCGTAAATTCCTTTTCTTCTAGCTCCTATTGGGAGACCCAGCACCCGCCCCTGTTCCCTTCGGGCTGTTGTTCTTTTGTGTACACATGTTGTTCATGTTGAATTGTTCTTGGTTCATGGTTTTTAGTTCTCCGAACATCCTTCGGATTGAATTTACCTTAGACCAATTTATAAGTTTCCTCCTTCCTGCTTTTGCACCAAAACTGAGGAGCCCGTGATGCACGGGGGGGGTGTATAGGCAGAGGGTAGGGGTTTACACTTTTAAGTGTAATACTTTGTGTGGCCTCCGGAGGCAGAAGCTATACACCCAATTGTCTGGGTCTCCCAATAGGAGCTAGAAGAAAAGGAATTTACGGTAAGTAAACAAAATTCCCTTCATTGCAAAGCATTGCTCTTAAACCAAGTTACGAATTTGTAAAAAGCTTTGCTTGTCTTGCAAAACGCTCTCAAACCAAATTACTCTTAATCCAAGGTTCCACTGTATTACCATTACACAAAAGGTTTTGAGCATTCTGCGTGTTCGCTATGTATTTCTGAAGCTGGAATGGTCTTCCATCCATAGGATAACTCTTTCTATTTTTTGTAGTTTCTTTTTGAGAATGGAAGGATTGACAACATTTTTACAGAACCCTACTCCAGATTTATGGTGGAACTTACAAAGCTGTTGAAGAGCTGGCACCTGCCTGTGTTAGCCAATGGTAAATCAGTGGAACAGTTGGCATACATTTGCCATATAGTATGCACTAAATGTATTTTTACAGCATGCTTGCTTTAGCTGACTTGTACAACTCTATTCTAGGTTATATGTTTTCGAGGATTGAGGAGGAACATTTATGGGAGTGCAAGCAGCTTGGTGCTTACTCACCTATTATCCTTCTTAATACCCTGCTTTTCTTCACCACCAAATTCTTCCAACTGAAGACAGTGACTGAGCACCAGCAACTTTCCTTTGCCTATGTCATGAGACGTACAAAAACTCTAAAATACAACACCAAGACCACATATCTGCGTTTCATGCCTCCTTTCCAGAAGTCAGAACTGGAGCATGGTGAGTTTCTGTATTTAGTACAGTGTAGGTGCATTGAAGTCTATTTCTTTTTAATGAGTGCAATTATTTCAAGATCAGAACATCCCAATTAAGGGTACTTCTCACATAGCGAGATCGCTAGCGAGATCGCTCCTGAGTCACATGTTTTGTGACGTACCAGTGACCTCATCATCGCTGATCGTTACACACTGTTCTGGTTCATTTTTTGATCGTCGGGCTCCCGCAGGGCAGGACGCATCGCTGTTTGACGCTGTGTGACAGGGTCCCAATGACTGCCGAGATTGTTATACAGGTCGCTACTGCGACCTCTATCGTTACTGCGTCGTTGGTAAGGTCTGACTGTGTGACATGTCACCAACGACCTCCCAGCGACTTACCAGCGATCCTGACCAGGTCGTATCGTGGTCGGAATCGCTGGTATGTCGTTTAGTGTGACTGTACCCTTATTCATTAGCAGTATCACTGTAAATCTACAGATACTTTACTAGCAAGGTCTTTCAGTACAGGAATGTTATACTTGCATTTTCCTGTAACGCCTGATTCAGGCATCCCAGGTTGATTGCATTTAGGCTATGGTTTACGCTTCAGTATGCTATGGCTAGGATGGAATCTACAACAAAATCCAAATGACCATTCTGTTATTTCAGGCATATTTTCACACATTTACTGTAAATTGTTTTGCCCACAATACAGAGCATCTGGGCAGAATCTAAAGCTACACACTTTATACACTGATCCCCATTAAAAACAATAACCAATGTAACAGTTTTCATAGCCCAAAACCTCATTTGCACCATTAGTAGAATGTCGTTTTATTGGATTATATAAACACTGAGTCTTTGAATCGTTATGCTTAAATGCTGTGTATTATACTAGACAAATGAGAAATTAACCCATTGCTGGCCCCTGGGTATACAGATGAATGTTAAAAGTGTTATGATGTAATAGCCTCAGTCTTATCAGTGATCTCTATATTTTTGTGTTTTACACACTTTGTGTCTTGTCTGACAAGGAGTGTTGTTTGCCAGAAAAGCTGTGGCCCAACATACAACACCTTGTGCCAAAATTTTAGCACAAAGTCAGCTAACTAATAGGTGGGAGAAAATAAGAGTCTTGTCACGTCTCCAGGGCCTGCTCCTGTGACTTCTGCCTCAGTCACCAGGCGCCGCTCTACTGTCACGTCTCCACCAGCGCCTCGGTCACCAGGCGCTGCTGTGCTCACACTGCAGGCTGTGCTGGTGATGGGGGAGAAGTCCGTTCCAGTGGCTCTGGTGGTTGGAGTCGCCGCACATTCAAAAAGCTTGGTCTGGCTGGAACTTGCAGTACTGCTGACTGTAGGGGTGTGTGCCTTCCAGCTAATATCAGCTCCTACTTCAGCCTATGGGAAGGCACCACACCCTTTTTATATCCTTTAGTGTCCCTGGTTCCTTGCCAGAGATAGTCTTGTGTTGCTTTGAGCCACATCCTTCCTAGTACTGTGCACCTTGCTTTATGTCTCATATGAACTAGGCTTTGTTTATTGACGTCCCTCCTGCCTGCTGTTTTGTACCTCGCCTGAGATCTCAGTTTGACCTTGGCCTGTTTTCTGGACATTCCTCCTGCTAGCTGTTTTGTACCTCGCCTGACATCTTGGTTTGACCTCGGCCTGTCGACTATCCCCATCTCTGGACTGCAGCCTACCATAGGCAATGAACCCCTGGACCCTGCAGTATTTCCAGATCCCTGTACAGGGGTTAAAGGGTTTCTGGGTACCTCGGGGTCCTGCTTAGTGGGTGGCTTGCCGTTACAAGCCTTAAAATACCGCCAGATTTCTCAAACAGCATAAGCCACTGTGATCAGACTAGCGCATTTTAGGACAGTCTAGTCTACGTTTCAACTGTCTAAAAATTAGACCATATTTACAATATACCCATTGTGTTTCCTAGATCCTGTTCTTTATGGGAGATCCTATGTCCTATAGTGAAATAAAATGGTAATATGTAGAAATATAATATAAAAAATGTGGAAAAAAAATCCACCCCATTGATAAAAAAGTGCATGTCTCTGTGCACACCAATTTTAGACATTTATGACCAGAATGCTTTTGTCTTGGTCATTAGGCCCTCAGACAATTAACCCCTTCAGCCCCAAGCCTATTTTGACCCTAAAGACCAGGCCATTTTTTGCAATTCTGACCAGTGTCACTTTATGAGGTTATAACTCTGGAACGCTTCAGCGGATCCCGGTGATTCTGAGATTGTTTTTTCGTGACATATTGGGCTTCATGTTAGTGGTAAATTTAGGCCGATATTTTTTGCATTTCTTTGTGAAAAAAACGGAAATTTCGCGAACATTTTGAAAATTTTGTAATTTTCAAACTTTGAATTTTTATGCTCTAAAACCAACGAGACATATGACACAAAATAATTAATAAATAACATTTCCCACATGTCTATTTTACATCAGAACAATTTTGGGAAAAAAAAAAAAATTTAAGGAAGTTATAGGGGTTCAAAGTTTATGAGCAATTTCTCATTTTTACACAAAATTTACAAAGCCACTTTTTTTAGGGACCACATCACATTTGAAGCAATTTTGAAAGGTCTACATGACACAAAACACCCAAAAGTGACACCATTCCAAAAACGGCACCCCTCAGGCTACTCAAAACCACATTCAAGAAGGTTATTAACCCTTCAGGTGCTTCACAGTAACTAAAGCAATGTGGAAGGAAAAAATGAACATTTTACTTTTTGCAACAAAAATGTTAATTTAGCCTCAAATATTGCATATTCACAAGGGTAGCAGGATTAAATGAACCCCCAAAATTTGTTGGGCAATTTCTACTGAACACGCAGATACCTCATATGTGGCGAAAAACCACTGTTTGGGCGCACGGCAGGACTCGGAAGGGAAGGAGCGCCATTTGACTTTTTTGAACAGAAAATTAGCTGGAATCGTTAGCCGCACCATGTTGCGTTTGGAGAGCCCCTGAGGTGCCGAAACAGTGGAGCTCCCCCACATGTGACCCCATTTTGGAAACTAGACCCCTCATGGAATTTATCTAGATGTTTATTGAGCACTTTGAGCCTCTGGGGGCTTCACAAAAGTTAATAGAGTTGAGCTGTGAAAATAAAAAAACATTTTTTTACCACAAAATTGTTACTTCAACCAGGTAGCTTTTTTTTCACAAGGGTATCAGGAAAAATTGCACCATAAAATGTATTGTGCAATTTCTCCTGAGTACGCAGATACCTCATATGTGGTGGAACTCAAATGTTTGGGCGCACAGCAGGGCTCGGAAGGCAAGGAGCGTCATTTGACGTTTCAAACGCAAAATTGTCTGGGATAATTGGCGTATTCCATGTTGCGTTTGGAGACCCCCTGAGGTGCCGAAACAGTGGAGCTCCCCCACATGTGACCCCATTTTGGAAACTAGACCCCCATGGCATAGAAAAAAAAAACAGGGGAAGATGGGGGGGGGCGGCAGATGGGGCGGCAGCAGATGGGGGGGGCAGCGGCATATAAAGGGAGCATCTGTGATTGTGAGACGGCGGCTGGGATAGGGTGGGGGCGGACGGGAGAGGGCGCAGTGGATGCAGGAGCGGCAGAGGATGGGGGGAGGGGGCGGGTGGGGGGGGGTGGGTGGGAAGGGGAGTGGGAGGTGAGATTGGGGATAGTTACCCTACAGGATGGATCTAGGCAGCTGGATCACAGGAGATGAAGGAGGCAGCAGATCGGGGAGGGTGAGAGGTGGGGGAGGGAGCGCAGCGCAGATCACGGAGGAGACAGGTGAGCAGAGCACAGATCACGGAGGAGACAGGTGAGCAGAGCACAGATCACGGGGGTGAGAGGTGAGGGAGAGCGGACAGCAGATCACGGGGGTGACAGGTGAGGGAGCACCGATCACGGGGTGACAGGTGAGGGAGCACAGATCACGGCGGTGACAGGGGAGAGAGCGCATATCACGGCGGTGACAGGGGAGGGAGTGCACATCACGGCGGTGACAGGGGAGGGAGCGCACATCACGGCGGTGACAGGGGAGGGAGCGCACATCACGGCGGTGACAGGGGAGGGAGCGCACATCACGGCGGTGACAGGGGAGGGAGCGCACATCACGGCGGTGACAGGGGAGGGAGCGCACATCACGGCGGTGACAGGGGAGGGAGCGCACATCACGGCGGTGACAGGGGAGGGAGCGCACATCACGGCGGTGACAGGGGAGGGAGCGCACATCACGGCGGTGACAGGGGAGGGGGCGGGTAGCTGACCACGGGGGTGAGAGGTGGGGGGAGCGTGCAGCACATCACGGAGGGGAGGGGGCGAGCAGTACATCACGGAGGGGAGGGGGCGAGCAGCACATCACGGAGGGGAGGGGGCGAGCAGCACATCACGGAGGGGAAGGGGCGAGCAGCACTTCACGGAGGGGAGGGGGCGAGCAGCACATCACGGAGGGGAGGGGGCGAGCAGCACATCACGGAGGGGAGGGGGCGAGCACCGATCACGAGGGGGAGGGGCCGGGCAGCAGATCGGAGGGAGCGGTGGCACTATGACAGATGGAGGAGGACAGGGTGCACGATCCCTGTCCTCCTCCATCTGTCATAGTGCCACCGCTCCCTCCGATCTGCTGCACGGAGGTGAGGGGCCGGGCAGCAGATTGGGGGGAACGATGGCACTGTGGCAGATGGAGGGCGGCAGCGGCAGCGGATCGGGAGGTGTGGGGGTGAGGGTGCGGGCAGGAGATCGGGGAGACAGGTGGCAGATCGCGGAGGGCAGCGGCGGCGGCGGATCGGGACGCTTTTCGCACAGTGCAATGGCAGCGCGGCAACTTCCGGGTCCCATGCTCCGGTCTCATAACAGCATGGGACCGGAGCTTGTCGCCCTGCCATTGCACTGTGTACACTCACTGTGCTGGCGTGCTGCAGGGACGATGACGGGGGCGGTCACCGGCAACAGGTCCACTGTGATTGGAGAAATCGGTCACAAGGCCGATCTCTCCAATCAGAGCATTGGAGCTGGGGGAGGGTGATCCAGTGAGGTCACCCAGCTCCAGCCAATGGCCAGTGCTACAGCTGCACTGGCCAGGGCTGGATTTCAATGTTTCAGTCATTTTAAATGGCTGGAACATTACAGTGGCTGTGATTGGTTGAGCGGCGTTCGTCAGCCAATCACAGCCTCCGTAGGTCCGGGGAGGAGGCACCACCCCTCCTAAGGTCAGGAACAGGTCCCCTCCTCCCCGAATCTGCGGTTTTTGTTAACATATTGCAGTCACCGGAGGCTCCGGTGCCGCGATTCCGCCATGACGGAAAGATCCGTCCTTGGTCGTTAAGGCCCAGGGCACAAGGACGGATCTTTCCGTCCATGGTCGTGAAGGGGTTAAAGGATTTTCCCACTACGCTGGCAATTTCTTCTCACTTGCTATATTTCCCTGTGTAAAATAACAGCCAATACTCCCCGCCGGTGCCGTTCCGGCGATGACAGTAATAATGTTACCAAGCTAGAAAGAAGACTCCTAATCCGTTTACCGCTTCATTGCAGACCTGAATGGTAGCGTGTGCTGTTTGTGCTAGTTGTATGCTTGTTTTTCATACAGGTCAGTGGTGAAAATGGCAGAGAAAGCTGCAGACTGGAAATACTAAAATGTTATTGGAAATTAATTTGGTATTCTTTCTATATATTTGACCAATGTATGTTGTAGCACAGACAATGTTACTAAATCTAATTCTATGCACACGAGCCTTTCTATGGTAACACAAGTCTGTGGTTTAGCAACATATGGCCCTCATTCTGCTTATTATTAGTTTATCACTTGGTCCGGGAAAATAAAGCCATGCCCAAAATGAACATATTAAGCAAACTATTCCAGAAACCGGTATAAATAAATATTTAAAATGTTTTACAGAGAAAGTATTAGGAAAGAGAAAGAGATCAGAGGACGAAGATGGCCAATTTGTAATGGAAATGGCTGAAAATACAGACAACCCACTCAGGTGCCCAGTGAGACTGTATGAATTTTACTTGTCCAAATGGTAAGTGTCTCATCTGTAATATGTGAACTATTTCTGTATGCCAGTCACCTTAGATCCAGTGTCAGGTCCGTTCTCTTGTTAGTCCAAAATGACAATAACAGAAAACTTATTGGATGGAATTACAGAGTTATTTTCATGTTATGACGATGGTATCGTTAGACAGAATATGAGCACGTTAGAATTGAATTGCATTTTCTCTATTATGTAATTTTACTGCTATGAGAGCTTTTATTTTACATAGTGTACAGCTTGTTTTCAAGGAGCTCTGCCACCAGATCCTGACCAAGTGGATACAGTATTCACAGGGGGTTTTTTTTTGTTTTTCCTCTCCTTTAATGGTGGGAAAGTGCACTTTTTATATTTTTATTTATTGATATATTTTTTTTAATTTTACTGTATTTGATAGTCCCCTCTAGGGACTTTAAAGGGAAGCTGTCATGTCACTTTTATTTTTTTATATTAACAATCCTTCACCCCAGGCGATTTTTCCGTTTTTTTCATTTTTGTTTTTTAATCCCCTTCTTCCAAGAGCTACAACTTTTTTTGGTTTTCCGTCAATCTTGCCATATGAGGACTCGATTTTTTGCGGGACAAGTTGTACTTTTGAATAAAACCATTAGTTTTACCAAATAGTGTACCGATAAACGGGAAACAAATTCCAAGTGCGTTGAAATTGCAAACAAAAAGTGCAATTGCATGATTGTTTTTTGGGGGTCTTTTATTCACCGTGTTCACTATATGGTAAAACTAAGATGTCAGTATGATGCCTCAGGTCGGTACGAGTTTGTAGATACCAAATATGTATAGTTTTACTATTATCTAAGAGGTTAAAAAAAATACAGAATTTTGTCCAAAAAAAGACTTGCGTTCTTGTCGCCATTTTCCGAGACACGTAGCGTTCTCATTTGTCGGAATTTGGGGCTCAGTGATGGCTGATTTTTTGCCCCTTTTTTATTTATACCCTTTTTGTGCAGCTGCTACTTTTTGATCTCCTGTTATTACATTTTTAAAAAAATTTGTAGCAACAAAAAAAACCAAAACGTAATTTTGGCATTTGGATTTTTTTTTTCGCCATGCCCGTATATTGATCAGGTTAATTGATTTTATACTTTGATAGATCGGGCATTTCTAATTTCTAAACGCGTCGATACCAAATGTGTGTATATTTTTAATTTTTTTTTATTGTTTTATTTTCAATGGGGCGTGATTTGAACTTGAAGGTGTTTTTGTTTTTAAACTTTTTTTTACACTTTTTTTTTTTAATTTATTTTACTAGCCCCCCTAGGGGACTTTACCACTGCACAGTACGATCACAGAATCACTCTGATCACCAGAAATAGAGAGTTCCTTTGAGAGCCGACGCTTTGTCGGCTCTCACAGTACATACGTCATGCTAGCGTCAGGGGTCATCAGCTGACCCGCACTACCGTGGCAACCCATTGGCACTCTTTGATCACGTCACAAGGCAGCCAATGGTAGCGGGGAACGGCGCGATTCCCGCCGCAGCTATATAAATTGTGCGGTCAGTGTTTGACAGCCTGATCTAAGTGGCAAGCAGGCACGGGTGGATCTCTAATTCACCTGCGCCTGTAGCTCCACATAACAATCAAAAAGACTGCTGGAACACAATTGCAAATGTGAACAGGGTGCTAGCTAAAAAATACACAATTTATATAAAGTGAAAGCTGCACACCAAATTCAGAGAAATATATGAATAAGCATAACTGTTTTATAATGCATAAAGAAATTAAAAATACAATTAGCCATATGAAAAATTGAAAATGCGACATTGCATGACTGTTAAGGATTATTTGAAAAAAAGAGATCTTTTGCTAATGTATTGATCAATTCATTACTGCTTGACAACTACTTCACGGTAAGCTCTTATTTATCGGGTTCCTAACTAAATATTAGCCCCACATGTCTGCTGATCAGATCAGATCTCTGATCCACTCACGCCTGTTAGCCCCACATGTCTGCTAATCAGATCAGATCTCTGATCCACTCACGACTCTGTTAGCCCCACATGACTGCTGATCAGATCAGATCTCTGATCCACTCACGCCTGTTAGCCCCACATGTCTGCTGATCAGATCAGATCTCTGATCTACTCGCGCCTGTTAGCCCCACATGTCTGCTGATCAGATCAGATCTCTGATCCACTCGCGCCTGTTAGCCCCACATGTCTGCTGATCGGATCAGCAGACATGTGCGTGGCTTACCGCGGGCTTGCCGTCGTAGCCCGCGATTACCAAAGGGACACAACCTAGGACGTATATATACATCCAAAGTAATGAATGGGTTAAATGGCCCTCAATGGGTTTTAAAAGATGCAATGTGCATCACCAACACAGTTAAATACATGGATTTTTAATTTTTTTTTTATCTTTAAAAGAAAAAATAAAAAAAAAACTACTTTGATATGCTTTGGTGAATGTAGTCCATACCTTAAGGTTCCATCATGAGGGCAGAGCTTTTGATGGGATCAGTCACAGTCACTCAATTTCAGGCATGATTCTTTTTTTTTTTTTTTTTTTTTTTTTTACTTAGTGACGCCTCCAGTATTGTAATGAATTACACCACATGTCTTTCAACATCATATGTTAAATCTTTGCCAGAGATTGTCAGCGAGATTTAACTGGTTAACCGCCGGTGGATCTCCTATCCACTTGTGGCTGTTAGAGGCACATTGGCTAATCAGATCAGCAATCATGTGCAGGTGAAGATGCGGGCTCAGCGTGTGAGACCACATCAAAGGTAGGGACACAACATATGATGTAAATATACATCTTATGTCGCAAAGGGGTTAATAATATTGAGGAGAATTAATTTCAGCCTATTGGTTAAGTTCTCCACAATGCTCATGGTCTCTCATGTGGCCCTTAGGGAAAAGTAATTGCCCACCCCTGATCTAGATAGTTTAGTATTTCAATAAAGGACCAGAAATAACCCCAGTGTAAGAGGCAAGAAGCCCCCCTCCCTTCTGTATTATAATGAAGGAAATATGAATCCACTAAGAAACATATTGTATATTATAAACAAGTATAAATAACACTGGCAATTAGTTATCCAAATAACTAAGTAAACGTTGGTATGCTAAAATACAGATGGGTACCTAAAAAAAAAATATAGTGATAAATATAATGAGGTCACATACCATAGTTATATAGACCTAAGGGGAGCCCCAAAAAATAGGGATCCCATTTGTGTCTAGAAACAAGCTATGATGTACATATGTAGTGTATGTACCTTGAGTGCCAGGAAAGGAAATAATGAATAAAGGTAATGGGTGTGCAAACGCCTCGATACGTGTTTCACCAGTACTCAGCTTTGTCAGGAGGTATTACATGCTGCACATGTTTTTGTCACGCTGCTTGTCTGAGATTTGTTGTCACGCGGCACGTTGCCTTATAAGCCTGGCAAAAGTTTTCCATTTGTTTGTTACAGCCTTTTCTGATCATCTTTTTTTTCTGTTCCCCATACAGTTCTGAAAGTGTAAAGCAGAGAAGTGACGTCTTCTATCTTCAGCCAGAACGGTCTTGTGTACCTAACAGCCCAATGTGGTTCTCTACACTACCCATTGACCCAGGCACATTGGACAGCATGCTGACTCGTATTCTCATGGTTCGAGAAGTTCACGAAGAGCTGACCAAAGCAAAAGAGGACTCTGAGGGAGAGTTGTCTGATTAAAGTGGCACTAGATGCCCCACTCAGAAACCACAAACAACTTCTAATTAAAATGGGGGCAAGCGCAAAATTGTGAGTGTAACATTTTTTTCACTTTGAACGGGTGCACTACCCTCCTCTGCCCTTAGAGCCCATCCTCGTGTATAATTGGACAAAAAGTCTTGAACTGCAGGGACTGATGGGAACATATAATACACAGTCCAGGATTTCTATGGCAGAAGAATGCGTCCACAGATGAGCAAGTGACTCTTACGATGATACACCTAAAATTAGGTGATAGACTCACATTTCGAAACTGTATTTTCTTTTTAACTGGAGCAAAGAGGGGATCACTTTTAGCTCTTTCTACTGTGTAAATGTCTGATCATTCTATGTAGGAAACGGCAGAAATGGGTTACAATGGAGTAGTTGCATTGAGGTGTCACCTACTTTATATTATTGGAAAGTATGTATAAACCTTGTTGAAAATCCTTCTTCAATTTAGATCATGACAATTTTCGGCTGAAGTGAATCACACATTGCAGCCCTTCCTTTTTTATTTACCAGCCACACAGGACTGAATATAGCTAAACTCACAGGACCCGGATGCCATTTCTTTTAAGGCCACAATAACAGTACCACAACGACGTGTCTTTCAGCCCATAAGCCTGTACTCTTTCAGTAGTTAGCATTATGGGCTAGAAACTTAGCACAGAGAGACAGATGTCAGTTGCAGAGAATTGTTTTAATCATCCTCCCTATGAAATAGTGTGCAGTGTTTGGCCCCACTAGTTACAGCTGCATAAATAGAGCGAATAAAACCCATTTATGTACATTTTGTGTTTTTACCAATATGACAGTTTGAGTAGCGATGAAATAATAGAAGGAAAAAATCCCAAAGTTAACATACATCATCTAGAGTTGATGTGACTGTTAAGGGTGAAACGATCCCACCATGGCGGTTTATTTTCATGCATCGTGATCTGCTTTCCATACAAAAAGGTGAAATCTTCCATCAGAAACCTTAAAAAAGTGTTCGCAAAACCTTACGGTAACACATCTTGTCCTACCAACCACCGAAGAATAAGCAACCTTGACTTGGATCTGTTGTGTAGAACTGAAGGAAAAAACAAAGAATTTATAGTGTTTATAAATCTCAGAAACCTTGGTCACCCAAGCACAGGAAACACGAGACGGATTTGTGGCGGGGTGCAGCAAGAGCTCTGGATGTTACTGTTAATGCATTACACTCTTTTTCTATCAGAGGGGACCCAGACATGTTTGTAGTGTATTATGTTCCTATTCCCTTGTATTTTAAAGGGTAGTAATGATTTTCTCTTTTTATTTGTTCCCTTTTTTTTTGTTTTTTTTTCTCCTTGTTTTAGCGGTTACAGTTTAATATTAAAGACAAAGTAGTCCCATTTTGTGTATTTGTTCTTCTCCTGCTTGTACAATAAATCACTGATTTGTGTTTTTAATGTATGGTGATTTGTGTGGCTGCCATGCACAGGACATCCTCCCTACTGTTTTATAAGCTCCTGTATAGGAAATGAGAAAACATGAGCGGCGGGGCCGAATAGGCTGTGTGTTATTGTAAAACTGACGTACCCATTATACCAGCGATCAAATACTAACTACTATTGGTCCTAAAGTGGTACTAAATGTAAAGGAAAAAATGGTAATCGCCCCATCTCCCATATTATAGGAGAAATAAAACAAAAATGAAAAACTAACCCAAACTTTTAGGCTATGTGCGCACGTGTGCGCTCTGCACCGCACAAAAGGTGCGCTTCAGAGCACAGCTGAAAAGCTCCGTTCTGAAGCGCATGGTGCCGGCAGAGAACGTGTGCTCTGCATGCAGCTCCTGCCATAGACAGAGCAGGGGCTGCCGGCAAAGCGCACGGAAGAAGTGACATGTCACTTCTTAGAACACGTGCTTCGGGCAGCAGCCGAAGCGCTGCGCTCTAAGACGCCACGTGCGCACGGCCCCTGCACAATCTCCATAGATTATTCAGGGGACGCAGGACGCATGCAGTTATGCTGCGCTACAAAGCGCAGCGTAACTGCATGTAATACGCACACGTGCGCACATAGCCTTAGGCTGTGTGCTCACATGTGTTTTAAGCGGTCACTCATTAGTTTCTGGAACATTTTGGGAGTCAATGTTAATTAATATCCATTATTAATGCCTAGAGGGCTGTGGTTTCCAAAATGGGGTCAAATTTCTGAGGGTTTTTTTTTAATCTCTTTTTCACGTTAAGGATCTCCGCAATTGCTGGACAACGTTCGCCTGAGCCCTGTTTGATCAGCTAAAAGATTAAGTCCACACAATGGCTATGTATTAATTAGTGGTTAGCACTGCAGTCTTGCAGCGCTGGGGTCCTGGGTTTGAATCCCACCAAGGACAACATCTGCAAGGAGTTTGTATGTTCTCCCGTGCTTGCGTGGGTTTCCTCTAGATACTCCGGTTTCCTCCCACACTCCAAAGACATACTGATAGGGAATTTGGATTGTGAGCCTCGATGGGGACAATGTTCCTGATGTATGTAAAGCGCTGCGGAATATGTTAGCGCTATATATATATATACAGTGGGACCTCGCTTAACGAGTAACCCAGTTAGCGTGTATTTCGCTTAACAAGCAAAGCTTTCTGTAAATTTGTAACTCAGTGTACAAGCAAGCTTTGCCGTACGAGCAAAATACTCCACTGCACATACCTCCGGTTCCGTACATCCACCGCGCTCTAACCCGCTCTTGCAGTCCGCACAAACATACACAAACAGGCACAAACACACACACACACATATTATGCTCACCTTACCTTCTGTTCCATCGCCAGCCTCCCGGTTCTTGTAGTTCGCCGCTACAGGATGTGTATCGGTAACCATCGTGACAAGGGAGGAACTTCCGCTGTCAGCTGCTACTCAAAAAAAAAATTAAATAAATAAAAATCTAGGAAACACAACATTAGGGTATGCTCACACAAGCGTACGATTCGGACGAGTGCAATGCAAGAAAATCTCCTATTATACTCGGACCAATGTTATTCAATGAGGGAGAGCAAATAGTCAGTTTTCTTTGTCGCTCCTAATTGGGAGACCCAGACAATTGGGTGTATAGCTACTGCCTCCGGAGGCCACACAAAGTACTACACTTAAAAGTGTAAGGCCCCTCCCCTTCTGGCTATACACCCCCCCGTGGGATCACGGGCTCCTCAGTTTTATGCTTTGTGCGAAGGAGGCCAGACATCCACGCATAGCTCCACTGTTTAGTCAGCAACAGCTGCTGACTATGTCGGATGGAAGAAAAGAGGGCCCATACGAGGGCCCCCAGCATGCTCCCTTCTCACCCCACTTTCTGTCGGCGGTGTTTGTTAAGGTTGAGGTACCCATTGCGGGTACGGAGGCTGGAGCCCACATGCTGATTCCTTCCCCATCCCCATTAGGGCTCTGGGTGAAGTGGGACTTTACCGGTCTCCGGGCACTGAGGCCGTGCTCCATCCACAGCCCCTGGAGGATCTGCTGGATACGGAGCGGAGTTTCCTCAGGGACAGGACCCTGCTCCATCAAGGTACTCCGTGTCCCCGTGCTTATCGCACGCACACTGCAGCATTGCTGGGTGTGTTAGTGCGCCGGGGTAAACAGCGCGGCTGCGCTGGTGCCGTTACTCACTACAGCTCTGCTGAGTGAGGTGACTTAGTACGATCGGCCGATCCGGCCGCGGGGGTCAGTTTTTACTGCGTCGCGGCTGGGATTTGTGGTGCGCCGGGGACTTCCGCGCTGGCCGTGCATATATGACGGCCGCGCTAGATTACTACAGTCCCCGGCTTTTGCGGCCTAGTTCGTATCGTTCCCGCCCCCAGACCTGCCAGTCAGGAGGAGGGCGGGACGCTGTACAGACCAGCAGCGTTAAGAGCTGGAGTCTGTTTTACATACTCCAGCCCTCACACTAGGCACAGTGGGACGCAGTTTCCCGCACTTTGGTTTGTGACGCCCACGGTCCGCCCCTCTTCACAGGACGCCGGCAGCCATTCCTGCCTGCACGCTGAGCTGCAGAGGGGAGACGGGGAGACTCAGACAAGGGATTCTACGACCTCACACCCGCTTTTCAGCGGGCGGTAAGCAGCCCTCAAGGGCTCTCCCACACTTGTGCCATAGTGTACTTTGTATTTTGTGCTGGCAATACTTTGCACTGTACAGTCGCTGGTGATTTTCTGCTATATACCCTCCTTAGATTTCTCAAGGAGATAACAGCATGTCGTCCGCTAAAAGCAAAAGTGCCAAGGCACGGACTTTATATGCTGCTTGTACCGCATGTGGGGCTGCTCTACCGGCAGGTTCCACTGACCCCCATTGTGTGCAGTGCTCGGCCCCTGTGGCAATTGCTCAGCCGGGGCCGCTGCTAGAGGTGACCCAGGGAGAACCACCTGTGAATGCTGTCCAGGTGACAGGGACGGAGTTTGCAGCTTTTGCTGACAGATTGTCTATGACTATGTCTAAAATTCTTGAAACATTGCAGTCTAGACCAGTAACTCAGACCATGGGCACTGTTGATTCATTGCCACCTTGTCCCCCTCAGCTGGACCACTTCCTAGCTCCGGGGGTGTCACAGGCACCCCAGGGTGACGGCTCTGACTCGGACGACAGTCCCAGACAACCTAAGCGGGCTCGCTATGAGCGACCCTCAACTTCATCACACTGGTCAGGGTCCCAGCGGGACGACTCTCTGTGTGATGAGGTGGATGTAACTGATCAGGAGTCTGAGGCTGGGGCCGCTCTCAATCTAGATACCCCGGATGGTGACGCCATAGTGAATGATCTTATAGCGTCCATCAATAAGATGTTAGATATTTCTCCACCAGCTCCTCTTGCAGAGGAGGCAGCTTCACAGCAGGAGAAATTCCATTTCAGGTATCCCAAGCGTAAATTAAGCACTTTTCTGGACCACTCTGACTTTAGAGACGCAATCCAGAAACACCACGCTTATCCAGATAAGCGTTTTTCCAAACGGCTTAAAGATACACGCTATCCTTTTCCCCCTGACGTGGTCAAGGGCTGGACACAGTGTCCCAAGGTGGACCCTCCAATCTCCAGGCTTGCAGCCAGATCTCTAGTTGCAGTGGAAGATGGGGCGGCACTTAAAGATGCCACTGACAGACAGATGGAGCTCTGGTTAAAATCCATCTATGAAGCGATTGGGGCGTCGTTGGCGCCAGCATTCGCAGCCGTATGGGCACTCCAAGCTATTTCAGCTGGGCTTACACAGGTCGACACGGTCACACGTACATCTGCTCCGCAGGTGGCACCCTTGACCTCTCAAATGTCTGCATTCGCGTCTTACGCGATTAATGCTGTCCTAGACTCTACGAGCCGTACGGCGGTGGCGTCAGCCAACTCTGTGGTTTTACGCAGAGCCCTGTGGTTGAGAGAATGGAAGGCAGATTCTTCTTCCAAGAAGTGCTTAACCAGTTTGCCTTTTTCTCGTGACCGATTGTTTGGTGAGCGTTTGGATGAAATCATTAAACACTCCAAGGGTAAGGATTCATCCTTACCTCAGCCCAGACAAAACAAACCCCAACAGAGGAGGGGACAGTCTGGTTTTCGGTCCTTTCGAGGCTCAGGCAGGTCCCAATTCTACTCGTCCAAAAGGACTCAAAAGGATCAGAGGGGCTCAGATTCCTGGCGGACTCAATCTCGCCCAAAAAAGCCAGCCGGAAGAACCGTTACCAAGACGGCTTCCTCATGACTCTCAGCCTCCTCTCTCCGCATCCTCGGTCGGTGGCAGGCTCTCCCGCTTTGGCGACATTTGGCTGTCACAGGTCAAAGACCGTTGGGTGAGAGACATTCTGTCTCACGGGTACAGGATAGAGTTCAGCTCTCGTCCTCCAACTCGCTTCTTCAGAACTTCCCCACCGCCCGACCGAGCCGATGCTCTGCTACAAGCGGTGTCCGCTCTAAAGGCGGAAGGAGTGGTGACTTCTGTTCCTCTTCAGGAACAAGGTCACGGTTTTTACTCCAATTTGTTTGTGGTGCCAAAGAAAGACGGGTCGTTCCGTCCCGTCCTGGATCTAAAGCTGCTCAACAAACACGTAAAAACCAGGAGGTTCCGGATGGAATCTCTCCGCTCCGTTATCGCCTCAATGTCTCAAGGAGATTTCCTAGCATCAATAGACATCAAGGATGCTTATCTCCACGTGCCAATTGCGCCAGAGCATCAGCGTTTTCTACGCTTCGTTATAGGAAGCGAACACCTGCAGTTCGTAGCGCTACCTTTCGGGCTGGCGACAGCCCCTCGGGTCTTCACCAAGGTCATGGCAGCAGTAGTAGCAGTCCTGCACTCGCAAGGTCACTCCGTGATCCCGTATTTGGACGATCTACTTATCAAGGCACCCTCTCAAGAGGCATGCCAACACAGCCTGAACGTGGCACTGAAGACTCTCCAGAGTTTCGGGTGGATTATCAACTTTTCAAAGTCAAATCTAACCCCGACCCAATCACTAACATATCTTGGCATGGAGTTTCATACTCTCTCAGCGATAGTGAAACTTCCACTGGACAAACAGTGCTCGCTACAGATAGGGGTGCAATCTCTCCTTCAGGGCCAGTCGCACCCCTTGAGGCGCCTCATGCACTTCCTAGGGAAGATGGTAGCAGCAATGGAAGCAGTTCCTTTTGCGCAGTTTCATCTGCGTCCACTACAATGGGACATTCTCCGCCAATGGGACGGGAAGTCGACGTCCCTCGACAGGGAGGTCTCCCTCTCTCAGGCAGCCAAGGAATCTCTCCGGTGGTGGCTTCTTCCCACCTCATTGTCAAAAGGAAAGTCGTTCCTACCCCCATCCTGGGCGGTGGTCACGACAGATGCGAGCCTATCAGGGTGGGGAGCAGTGTTTCTTTTTCGCTCCTAATTGGGAGACCCAGACAATTGGGTGTATAGCTACTGCCTCCGGAGGCCGCACAAAGTACTACACTTAAAAGTGTAAGGCCCCTCCCCTTCTGGCTATACACCCCCCCGTGGGAGCACGGGTCCTTCAGTTTTTTGCTTTGTGCGAAGGAGGTCAGACACGCACACATAGCTCCACTGTTTAGTCAGCAGCAGCTGCTGACTATGTCGGATGGAAGAAAAGAGGACCCATACAAGGGTCCCCAGCATGCTCCCTTCTCACCCCACTTTCTGTCGGTGGTGCTTGTTAAGGTTGAGGTACCCATTGCGGGTACGGAGGCTGGAGCCCACATGCTGATTCCTTCCCCATCCCCACTGGGGCTCTGGGCGAAGTGGGATTTTACCGGTCTCCAGGCACTGAGACCGTGCTCCATCCGCAGCCCCTGGAGAAGCCGCTGGATATGGAGCTGAGTATCACAGGGACATGGCCCTGCTCCGTCAAGGTACTCTGTGTCCCCGTGCATATGCGCGCACACCGCAGCATTGCTGGGTGTGTTAGTGCGCCGGGGACAACAGCGCTGCTGCGCTTGTGCCATTTCCTCACTTCAGCTTAGCTGAGTGGGTAGACTCAGGGAGAACGGTCGCGCCGGCCGCTGGGACTGCGACACGGCTGGGACTTGTGGTGCGCCGGGGACTTCCGCTCTGGCCGTGCATATATCACGGCCGCGCTTATTACTACAGTCCCCGGCTTTTGCGGCCTAGTTCGTTCGTTCCCGCCTCCGCACCTGCCAGTCAGGAGGAGGGCGGGACGCTGTACGGAGCATCAGCGCTGAGGGCTGGAGTCGTTTTTACATACTCCAGCCCTCACACCAGGCACAGTAGGACGCAGTTTCCCGCTCTTTGTTTGTGGCACGCCCACGGTCCGCCCCTCTTCACAGAACGCCGGCAGCCATTCCTGCCTGCACGCTGAGCTGCAGAGGGGTGACGGGGAGACCCAGACACGGGATTCTACGGCCTCATACCCGCTGTTCAGCGGGCGGTAAGCAGCCTCAAGGGCTCACCCCCACTTGTGCCGTTTGTATACTGAGTATTTTGTGTTTGCAAATACTTTGTACTGTACGGTCGCTGGTGATTCTCGGCTATATACCCTCCTAGATTACAAGGAGGCAACAGCATGTCGTCCGCAAAACGCAAGGGTGCCAAGGCACAGACATTATATGCTGCCTGTACCGCATGTGGGGCTGCTCTACCGGCAGGTTCCACTGACCCCCATTGTAGCAGTGCTCGGCCCCTGTGCAACTTACACAGCCGGGGCCTCTGCTGGACGTGACCCAGGGTGTACCACCTGTGAATGCTGTCCAGGTGACAGGAACGGAGTTTGCAGCTTTTGCTGACAGGTTGTCTATGACCATGTCAAAGATTCTTGAAACATTGCAGTCTAGACCAGTAACTCAGACCATGGACACTGTGGCATCATTGCTCCCTGGTCCCCCTCAGCTGGAACACTTCCAAGCTCCGGGGGTGTCACATGCACCCCAGGGTGACGATTCTGACTCGGACGACAGTCCCAGGCGACCTAAGCGGGCTCGTTATGAGGGGCCCTCAACTTCGTCTCACTGGTCAGGATCCCAGCGGGACGAACCTATGGGTGATGAGGCGGATGTAACTGATCAAGATTCTGATCCTGGGTCCGCTCTCAATCTGGATACACCGGATGGTGACGCCATAGTGAATGATCTTATAGCGTCCATCAATAGGATGCTAGATATTTCTCCGCCAGCTCCTACTGAGGAGGAGGCAGCGTCACAGCAGGAGAAATTCCATTTCAGATATCCCAAGCGTAAATTAAGAGAGATGCAATCCAGAAACACCACGCTTGTCCTGAGAAGCGATTTTCTAAATGGCTTAAAGATACACGCTATCCTTTTCCCCCTGACGTGGTCAAGGGTTGGACCCAGTGTCCCAAGGTGGACCCTCCAATCTCCAGGCTTGCAGCTAGATCCTTAGTTGCAGTAGAAGATGGAGCGGCACTTAAAGATGCCACTGACAGGCAGATGGAGCTCTGGCTGAAATCCATCTATGAAGCTATTGGAGCGTCGTTGGCGCCAGCTTTCGCAGCCGTATGGGCACTCCAAGCTATTTCAGCTGGGCTTATACAAGTCGACTCGGTCACACGTACATCTACCCCGCAGGTGGCACCATTGACCTCTCAAATGTCTGCATTCGCGTCTTACGCGATTAATGCTGTCCTGGACTCTACGAGCCGTACGGCGGTGGCGTCAGCCAACTCCGTGGTTTTGCGCAGAGCCCTGTGGTTGAGAGAATGGAAAGCAGATTCTGCTTCCAAGAAGTGCTTAACCAGTTTGCCCTTTTCTCGTGACCGATTGTTTGGGGAGCGTTTGGATGAAATCATTAAACACTCCAAGGGTAAGGACTCATCCTTACCTCAACACAGACAAAACAAGCCCCAACAAAGGAGGGGTCAGTCTGGTTTTCGGTCCTTTCGAGGCTCAGGCAGGTCCCAATTCTCCTCGTCCAAAAGGACTCAAAAGGATCAGAGAGGCTCAGATTCTTGGCGGACTCAGTCACGCCCAAAAAAGACAGCAGGAAGAACCGTTACCAAGACGGCTTCCTCATGACTTTCAGCCTCCTCTCTCCGCATCCTCGGTCGGTGGCAGGCTCTCCCGCTTTGGCGGCATTTGGCTGTCACAGGTCAAAGACCGTTGGGTGAGGGACATTCTGTCTCACGGGTACAGGATAGAGTTCAGCTCTCGTCCTCCAACTCGTTTCTTCAGAACTTCCCCACCGCCCGACCGAGCAGATGCTCTGCTGCAGGCGGTGGCCGCTCTAAAGGCGGAAGGAGTGGTGACTTCCGTTCCTCTTCAGGAACGAGGTCACGGTTTTTACTCCAATCTGTTTGTGGTGCCAAAGAAGGACGGGTCCTTTCGGCCCGTCCTGGATCTAAAGTTGCTCAACAAACACGTAAAAACCAGGAGGTTCCGGATGGAATCTCTCCGCTCCGTCATAGCCTCAATGTCTCAAGGAGATTTCTTGGCATCAATAGACATCAAAGATGCTTATCTTCACGTGCCGATTGCGCCAGAGCATCAGCGTTTTCTACGCTTCGTTATAGAAAGCGAACACCTGCAGTTCGTAGCGTTACCTTTCGGGCTGGCAACAGCCCCTCGGGTCTTCACCAAGGTCATGGCAGCAGTAGTAGCTGTCCTGCACTCGCAGGGTCACTCCGTGATCCCGTATTTGGACGATCTACTTATAAAGGCACCCTCTCAAGAGGCATGCCAACACAGTCTGAACGTGGCACTGAAGACTCTCCAGAGTTTCGGGTGGATTATCAACTTTTCAAAGTCAAATCTAACCCCGACCCAATCACTAACATATCTTGGCATGGAGTTTCATACTCTCTCAGCGATAGTGAAGCTTCCACTGGACAAGCAGTGCTCTCTGCAGACAGGGGTGCAATCTCTCCTGCAGAACCAGTCCCACTCCTTGAGGCGCCTCATGCATTTCCTAGGGAAGATGGTGGCAGCAATGGAAGCAGTCCCTTTCGCGCAGTTTCATCTGTGCCCTCTACAATGGGACATTCTCCGCCAATGGGACGGGAAGTCGACGTCCCTCGACAGGGATGTCTCCCTCTCTCAGGCAACCAAGGACTCTCTCCGATGGTGGCTTCTTCCCACCTCATTGTCAAAAGGAAAGTCGTTCCTACCCCCATCCTGGGCGGTGGTCACGACAGATGCGAGCCTATCAGGGTGGGGAGCAGTGTTTCTTCACCACAGGGCTCAGGGTACGTGGACTCAGAGAGAGTCCACCCTTCAGATCAATATTCTGGAAATCAGAGCAGTCTATCTTGCTCTGCGAGCCTTCCAACAGTGGCTGGAGGGCAAGCAGATCCGGATTCAGTCGGACAATTCCACGGCGGTGGCGTACATCAACCACCAAGGTGGAACACGCAGTCGACAAGCCTTTCAAGAAGTCCGGCGGATTCTGACGTGGGTGGAAAACACAGCATCCACCATATCCGCAGTTCACATCCCAGGCGTGGAAAACTGGGAAGCAGACTTTCTCAGTCGCCAGGGCATGGACGCAGGGGAATGGTCCCTTCACCCGGACGTGTTTCAGGAGATCTGTCGCCGCTGGGGGATGCCGGACGTCGACCTGATGGCGTCACGGCACAACAACAAGGTCCCGGGTTTCATGGCACGGTCTCACGATCACCGAGCTCTGGCGGCAGACGCCTTAGTTCAGGATTGGTCGCAGTTCCGACTACCTTATGTGTTCCCACCTCTGGCATTGTTGCCCAGAGTGCTCCGCAAAATCAGGTCCGACTGCCGTTGCGCCATTCTCGTCGCTCCAGACTGGCCAAGGAGGTCGTGGTACCCGGATCTGTGGCATCTCACGGTAGGACAACCGTGGGCGCTACCAGGCCGTCCAGACTTACTGTCTCAAGGGCCGTTTTTCCATCTGAATTCTGCGGCCCTGAACCTGACTGTGTGGCCATTGAGTCCTGGATCCTAGGGACCTCAGGTTTATCTCATGATGTTGTTGCCACCATGAGACAGGCTAGGAAACCATCCTCCGCCAAGATCTACCACAGAACGTGGAATATATTCTTATCTTGGTGCTCTGCTCAGGGAGTTTCTCCCTGGCCATTTGCATTGCCTATTTTTCTTTCCTTCCTGCAGTCTGGGTTGGAAAAAGGTTTGTCGCTTAGCTCCCTTAAAGGACAAGTCTCTGCGCTATCCGTATTCTTTCAGAAGCGCCTGGCGCGACTTCCTAAGGTACGCACGTTCCTGCAAGGGGTTTGTCATATCATTCCCCCTTACAAGCGACCATTGGAACCCTGGGATCTGAACAAGGTTCTGATTGCTCTCCAGGAGCCACCTTTCGAGCCTATGAAGGAGATTTCCTTTTCTCGGCTTTCACAGAAAGTGGCTTTTCTGGTGGCGGTCACGTCTCTTCGGAGAGTGTCAGAGCGGGCGGCGTTATCTTGCAAGTCTCCCTTCCTGGTGTTTCACCAAGACAAGGTAGTACTGCGTCCAATTCCAGAGTTTCTTCCCAAGGTGGTATCTTCCTTTCATCTCAATCAGGATATCACTTTACCATCTCTGTGTCCGCATCCAGTTCACCAATTTGAAAAGGGTTTGCATCTGTTGGACCTGGTGAGAGCACTCAGGATCTACATTTCCCGCACGGGGCCTCTGCGCCGTTCGGATGCACGCTTTATCCTGGTCGCTGGTCAGCATAAAGGGTCGCAAGCTTCAAAATCCACCCTTGCGCGGTGGATCAAGGAACCAATTCTTCACGCCTACCGTTCTGCTGGGCTTCCGACTCCTTCTGGACTGAAGGCCCATTCTACCAGAGCCGTGGGTGCGTCCTGGGCATTACGGCATCAGGCTACGGCTCAGCAGGTGTGCCAGGCGGCTACCTGGTCGAGTCTGCACACTTTCACCAAGCATTATCAGGTGCATACCTACGCTTCGGCGGATGCCAGCCTAGGTAGACAAGTCCTGCAGGCGGCGGTGGCCCACCTGTAAGAAAGGGCTGCCTGATAGCCCGATCGCGAGGTATTATTTTACCCACCCAGGGACTGCTTTTGGACGTCCCAATTGTCTGGGTCTCCCAATTAGGAGCGAAAAAGAAGAAGGGAATTTTGTTTACTTACCGTAAATTCCTTTTCTTCTAGCTCCAATTGGGAGACCCAGCACCCGCCCTGCTTTTTCTGAGGGTATTTGTTTTTCGGGTGCACATGTTGTTCATGTTGATAACTTACGTTCTCCGATATTGTTTATCGGATTGAATTTGTTTTTGAAACCGTTATTGGCTTTCCTCCTTCTTGCTTTTGCACTAAAACTGAAGGACCCGTGCTCCCACGGGGGGGTGTATAGCCAGAAGGGGAGGGGCCTTACACTTTTAAGTGTAGTACTTTGTGCGGCCTCCGGAGGCAGTAGCTATACACCCAATTGTCTGGGTCTCCCAATTGGAGCTAGAAGAAAAGGAATTTACGGTAAGTAAACAAAATTCCCTTCTTCTCCACCACAGGGCTCAAGGTACGTGGACTCGGAAAGAGTCCACCCTTCAGATCAATGTTCTGGAGATCAGAGCAGTCTATCTTGCCCTACAAGCCTTCCAACAGTGGCTGGAAGGCAAGCAGATCCGAATTCAGTCGGACAACTCCACAGCGGTGGCATACATCAACCACCAAGGGGGAACACGCAGTCGGCAAGCCTTCCAGGAAGTCCGGCGGATTCTGACGTGGGTGGAAGACACGGCATCCACCATATCCGCCGTTCACATCCCAGGTGTAGAAAACTGGGAAGCAGACTTTCTCAGTCGCCAGGGCATGGACGCAGGGGAATGGTCTCTTCACCCGGACGTGTTTCAGGAGATCTGTCGCCGCTGGGGGATGCCAGACGTCGACCTGATGGCGTCACGGCACAACAACAAGGTCCCGGTTTTCATGGCACGGTCTCACGATCACCGAGCTCTGGCGGCAGACGCCTTAGTTCAAGATTGGTCGCAGTTCCGGCTACCGTATGTGTTCCCACCTCTGGCATTGTTGCCCAGAGTGCTCCGCAAAATCAGGTCCGACTGCCGCCGCGCCATTCTCGTCGCTCCAGACTGGCCAAGGAGGTCGTGGTACCCGGATCTGTGGCACCTCACGGTAGGCCATCCGTGGGCACTACCAGACCGTCCAGACTTGCTGTCTCAAGGGCCGTTTTTCCATCTGAATTCTGCGGCCCTGAACCTGACTGTGTGGCCATTGAGTCCTGGATCCTAGCGGCCTCAGGTTTATCTCATGAAGTGGTTGCCACCATGAGACAGGCTAGGAAGCCATCCTCCGCCAAGATCTACCACAGGACGTGGAGGATATTCTTATCTTGGTGCTCTGCTCAGGGAGTTTCTCCCTGGCCTTTTGCATTGCCTACTTTTCTTTCCTTCCTGCAGTCTGGGTTGGAAAAAGGTTTGTCGCTTGGCTCCCTTAAGGGTCAAGTCTCCGCGCTATCCGTATTTTTTCAGAAACGCCTGGCGCGACTTCCTCAGGTACGCACGTTCCTGCAAGGGGTTTGTCATATCGTCCCCCCTTACAAGCGGCCATTGGAGCCCTGGGACCTGAACAAGGTTCTAATTGCTCTCCAAAAGCCGCCTTTCGAGCCTATGAAGGAGGTTTCCCTTTCTCGTCTTTCACAGAAAGTGGCCTTTCTAGTGGCGGTCACGTCTCTTCGGAGAGTGTCCGAGCTGGCGGCGTTATCATGCAGATCTCCATTCCTGGTGTTTCACCAGGACAAGGTAGTTCTGCGTCCAATTCCAGAATTTCTTCCCAAGGTGGTATCTTCCTTTCATCTCAATCAAGATATCACTTTACCGTCTTTGTGTCCGCATCCAGTTCACCAATTTGAAAAAGGTTTGCATTTATTGGATCTGGTGAGAGCACTCAGGATCTACATTTCCCGCACGGCGCCTCTGCGCCGCTCGGATGCACTCTTTGTCCTTGTCACTGGTCAGCGTAAAGGGTCGCAAGCTTCCAAATCCACCCTTGCGCGTTGGATCAAGGAACCAATTCTTCACACCTACCGTTCTGCTGGGCTTCCGATTCCATCAGGACTGAAAGCCCATTCTACCAGAGCCGTGGGTGCGTCCTGGGCATTACGGCACCAGGCTACGGCTCAGCAGGTGTGCCAGGCGGCTACCTGGTCGAGTCTGCACACTTTTACCAAGCATTATCAGGTGCATACCTACGCTTCGGCGGATGCCGGCCTAGGTAGACAAGTCCTTCAGGCGGCGGTGGCTCACCTGTAGGAAAGGGCTGTTTGACGGCCCTATCACGAGGTATTCTTTTACCCACCCAGGGACTGCTTTTGGACGTCCCAATTGTCTGGGTCTCCCAATTAGGAGCGACAAAGAAGAAGGGAATTTTGTTTACTTACCGTAAATTCCTTTTCTTCTAGCTCCAATTGGGAGACCCAGCACCCGCCCTGTTTTCTCAGGAAGTTTGTTTTTTTCGGGTGCACATGTTGTTCATGTTGAACAGTTCAGTTCTCCGAGGTTGTTTCTCGGGTTGAATTTGTATTTAAAACAGTTATTGGCTTTCCTCCTTCTTGCTTTTGCACTAAAACTGAGGAGCCCGTGATCCCACGGGGGGGTGTATAGCCAGAAGGGGAGGGGCCTTACACTTTTAAGTGTAGTACTTTGTGTGGCCTCCGGAGGCAGTAGCTATACACCCAATTGTCTGGGTCTCCCAATTGGAGCTAGAAGAAAAGGAATTTACGGTAAGTAAACAAAATTCCCTTCTTTTTTCTCGTCCAGATTTTGGATGAGCGAAAAGTCGCTGCATGCTGCTATTGCCAGCGAGAGCCGTGTTACTCACACCCATACAAGTCTACGGGTGCGAGTGAAACATCAGACTGCACTCGGATGACACCCGAGTGCAGTGCGATAATCGCATCAGCTGAAAATGGAGGCGATGGGGAGGATTAACTCCTCCGCAGCTGTGATCTGATCACAGTGGCATGACAGCACAGCGGGATCCGAGGGTGATTAGCATATCACATCTGAAGCACTCATATCTGATGCCATATCATTGTGTGAGTCCAGCCTAAAGGGCCCGTTACACGCTACGATATATCTAACGATATGTCGTCGGGGTCACGTCGTTAGTGACGCACATCCGGCATCGTTTGACATATCGTAGCGTGTGACAGCTACGAGCGACTGTGAATGAGCAAAAATACTCACCTTATCGTTGCTCGTTGACACGTCGCTCATTTTCAAAAAATCGATTGTCCTTCTGTGCTCCGGTTGTTCATTGTTCCCGAGGCAGCCCACATCGCTCTGTGTGACACCCCGGGAACGATGAACTGCAGCTTACCTGCGGCCGCCGGCAATGCGGAAGGAAGAAGGTGGGCGGGATGTTACGTCCCACTCATCTCCACCCCTACGCTTCTATTGGGCGGCCACTGTGTAACGTCGCTGTGACGCTGAACGTCCCGCCACCTTCAGGAAGAGGATGTTCGCTGCCCACAGCGAGGTCGTTCTGTAGGTAAGTACGGGTGATGGGGGTTACCGACTTTGTGCGTCACGGGCAACAAATTGCCCGTAACGCACAAACGATGGGGCGGGTGTGATTGCACATGCAAACGCACGATAAATCGTAGCGTGTAAAGCGGCCTTAAGGCTGGAGTAACACGATCGTATGAAAAATTGGTCCCATTATCTTCCAGAACAGTAGTACAAGTGGTATCCGTGTAGTAGTCCACATGTACTGCGAGTGGGTGATTTTTTTTTTTTCTCGCTTGTCATCCGTGTGCTGTCCGTGAGCAATCCGTTTTTCTTTGTCGCTCCATTGGGAGACCCAGACAATTGGGTGTATAGCTTCTGCCTCCGGAGGCCACACAAAGTATTACACTTTAAAAAGTGTAACCCCTCCCCTCTGCTATACACCCTCCCGTGCATCACGGGCCCATCAGTTTTATGCTTTGTGTTGAAGGAGGCTGACATTCACACAATGCTCCACATTTTAGTCAGCAGTAGCTGCTGACTTTATCGGATGGAAGAAAAGAGGGCCCCTAACAGGGCCCCCGGCATGCTCCCTTCTCACCCCACTCTGGTCGGCGGTGCTGTTAAGGTTGAGGTACCCATTGCGGGTACAAGGGCTGGAGCCACATGCTGTTATCCTTCCCCATCCCTTAGGGGCTCTGGGTGAAGTGGGATCCTAACCGGTCACCATGCACTGGGACCGGGGCTCCATCCGCAGCCCCTGGGGGAATCTGACGGACAGGAGACCGGGTATCGTCAGGGACAGGCCCTGCTACTCTGAGGTACTCTGTGTCCCCTTGGGGACGGCGCATAGAGCGCCTGGGTAACGGACGCTGCAGCACACGCTGGGTGTTTTGTGTCGCCGGGACTACCGCGCCGACCGCGCTTGTTTGCCGGCTGGGTTAATAAATTTAGTCCCCGGCTTTTGCGGCCTAGTACCGCATAATCCCGCCCCCGGCCCTGCCAGTCAGGGATAAGGGCGGGACGCTTGACTGGACGTCAGCGGTGAGGGCTGGAGCATACTAAGGTATCCTCCTCCCCCCTCACTGAGCACTGCGGGGCACCAGATTCCCGCACTTTCTGAGGCACGCCCACGGCTCCCTCCTCCTCTCAGGACGCCGGCAGCCATTGCTATCAGCACTTCTGCCGCTGGAGATCTTCAGACCGAGCTCCATAGCTCTGGGAGGCCCAGGCAGGGAATCTGGTGGTCACACAACCGCTGAGGGCGGTCGGTAAGCCGCACCTGTTACTAGGTGCTGGCCCCCCTGGGTGCCGAAGTGTATATTTATATCCTTATATTGTATACATTTACTCTGTTCGGCCGCACTATTGCTTTTGGCTATATACCCTCACTGATTGCTCTAAGAGGAGACAACAGCATGTCGTCCGCAAAGAGCAAGGGTCCCAAGGCACAGGCTTATTTTGCAACCTGTACCTCTTGTGCGGCTATGTTACCTGCAGGTTCCACCTACCCTCATTGTGTGCAATGCTCGGCCCCCGTGACACTCACTCAGCCGGAGCCTCAGCCACTGGTGGGACCCTCGGCCCACGTAGAACCACCGGCTACCACTGTCCAGGTGGCAGGGACGGAGTTTGCAGTGTTGGCTGAGAAACTTTCTGAGTCACTTTCTCAATCCATGACTCAGTCTATGGATAGATGGTCTGCTAAGATACTAGAAGCTTTGCAGTCCTGACCGGTAACACAGGCCCCGGGCACTGTTGAATCATTGCCCCCAGACCCCCCTCGGTCGGCGCAGCAAACTGCTCCTGGGGTGTCTCCTAGGTCCCACGGTGAGGACTCCGACACGGACCGCAGTCCCAGACCGGCTAAGCGGGCCCGCTGGGAGCTTCCCTCGACTTCATCGCACTGCTCAGGGTCTCAGCATGAGGACTCTCTGGAGGATGAAGCGGAGGTGGCAGATCAGGGCTCTGATCCTGACACCGCTCTCAATCTTGATCCACCTGAAGGGGACGCCATAGTGAATGACCTTATAGCGTCCATCAACCAGGTGCTAGAACTTTCTCCTCCACCTCCACCGATTGAGGAGTCAGCTTCTCAGCAGGAGAAATTCCAATTTAGGTTCCCCAAACGTACGCGGAGTGCATTTCTTGATCACTCCAACTTCAGAGATACAGTCCAGAAGCACCGAGCTTTTCCGGACAAGCGCTTTACTAAGCGCCTTAATGACACACGTTACCCCTTCCCCGCTGACGTAATTAAGGGTTGGGCTCAGTGTCCCAAAGTGGATCCTCCAGTCTCCAGACTGGCGGCTAGATCCATAGTAGCAGTGGCACATGGTTCATCGCTCAAGGATGCCACTGACAGGCAAATAGAGCTCCTGATGAAATCCATCTATGAAGCCATAGGCGCGTCTTTTGCTCCGGCATTCGCAGCCGTATGGGCACTCCAAGCTATCTCAGCTTGTCAGTCTGAGATTAATGCAGTCACACGTGCCTCTACTCCGCAGGTTGTGTCTTTAACCTCTCAGGCGTCGGCTTTTGCGTCTTACGCCATGAATGCCGTCCTGGACTCTGCGAGCCGTACAGCGGTAGCATCCGCCAATTCAGTGGCAGTCCGCAGGGCCATGTGGCTACGCGAATGGAAGGCAGACTCTGCTTCCAAGAAGTTCTTAACCGGTTTGCAATTTTCTGGCGACCGTCTGTTTGGCAAGAAATTGGATGAAATCATTAAACAATCCAAGGGAAAGGACTCGTCCTTACCCCAGTCCAAACCAAACAGACCTCAGCAAAGAAAGATACAATCGAGGTTTCGGTCCTTTCGGCCCTCAGCCAGGTCTCAATTCACGTCCAACAGGCCACAGAAGGGCCAGAGGAACTCTGATTCATGGCGGTCTAAGTCACGTCCTAAAAAGACCGCCGGAGGAACCGCCCCCAAAGCGGCCTCCTCATGACTGTCGGCTTCCCCAAACCGCATCCTCGGTCGGTGGCAGGCTCTCCCGCTTTTGCGACGCCTGGTTGCCACATGTCCAAGACCGATGGGTGAGAGACATTCTGTCGCACGGTTACAGGATAGAGCTCAGCTCTCGTCCTCCGACTCGTTTCTTCAGAACATCTCCGCCCCCCGAGCGAGCCGATGCTCTTTTTCAGGCGGTGAGCACTCTGAAGGCAGAAGGAGTGGTGGTCCCTGTTCCCCTTCAAGAATGTGGTCGCGGTTTTTACTCCAACTTGTTTGTGGTGCCAAAAAAGGACGGTTCTTTCCGTCCCGTTCTGGACCTCAAACTGCTCAACAGACACGTGAAAACCAGAAGGTTCCGGATGGAATCTCTCCGCTCCGTCATTGCCTCGATGTCCCAAGTAGACTTCCTAGCATCAATCGACATCAGGGATGCTTATCTCCACGTGCCGATTGCACCAGAGCATCAACGCTTCCTGCGTTTCGCCATCGGAGACGAACACCTTCAGTTCGTGGCACTGCCTTTCGGCCTGGCGACAGCCCCACGGGTCTTCACCAAGGTCATGGCAGCAGTGGTGGCAGTCCTGCACTCTCAGGGACACTCGGTGATCCCTTACTTAGACGATCTTCTAGTCAAAGCACCCTCCCGGGTGGCATGCCAACACAGCCTGAACACTGCTCTGGAGACTCTCCAGAGGTTCGGGTGGATCATCAATTTCCCAAAGTCAAATTTGACACCGACCCAATCGCTAACTTACCTCGGGATGGAGTTTCATACTCTCTCAGCGATAGTGAAGCTCCCGCTGGACAAGCAGCGTTCACTACAGACAGGGGTGCAATCTCTCCTTCGAGCCCAATCTCACCCCTTGAGGCGGCTCATGCACTTCCTAGGGAAGATGGTGGCAGCAATGGAGGCAGTTCCATTTGCGCAGTTTCATCTGCGTCCACTCCAATGGGACATTCTCCGCAAATGGGACAGGAGGTCGACGTCCCTCGACAGGAACGTCTCTCTTTCTCGGGCAACCAAAGCCTCTCTTCAGTGGTGGCTTCTTCCCACTTCCCTGTCGAAAGGGAAATCCTTCCTGCCCCCATCCTGGGCTGTGGTCACGACGGACGCGAGTCTGTCAGGGTGGGGAGCGGTCTTCCTCCACCACAGGGCTCAGGGAACCTGGACTCAGACAGAGTCCTCCCTTCAGATCAATGTTCTGGAGATAAGGGCAGTGTATCTAGCCTTAAAGACGTTCCAGCTGTGGCTGGAAGGCAGGCAGATCCGAATTCAGTCGGACAACGCAACGGCGGTGGCGTACATCAAAAACCAAGGCGGCACACGCAGTCGTCAAGCCTTCCAAGAAGTTCGGCGGATTCTGCTGTGGGTGGAAGCCACAGCCTCCACCATCTCCGCAGTTCACATCCCGGGCGTAGAAAACTGGGAAGCAGACTTTCTCAGTCGCCAGGGCATGGACGCAGGGGAATGGTCTCTTCACCCGGACGTGTTTCAAGAGATCTGTTGCCGCTGGGGAACGCCAGACGTCGACCTAATGGCATCCCGGCACAACAACAAGGTCCCGGCCTTCATGGCACGGTCTCAGGACCACAGAGCTCTGGCGGCAGACGCCTTAGTTCAGGATTGGTCGCAGTTTCAACTGCCTTATGTATTTCCTCCTCTGGCAATGCTGCCCAGAGTGTTGCGCAAGATCAGGTCCGACTGCCGCCGCGCCATCCTCGTCGCTCCAGATTGGCCGAGGCGATCGTGGTACCCGGATCTGTGGCACCTCACGGTGGGTCAACCGTGGGCGCTTCCAGACCGACCAGACTTGCTGTCTCAAGGGCCATTTTTCCACCTGAATTCTGCGGCCCTCAACCTGACTGTGTGGCCATTGAGTCCTGGCTCCTAGCGTCCTCAGGGTTGTCTCAAGATGTCATTGCCACTATGAGACAGGCCAGGAAACCAACGTCAGCCAAGATCTATCACAGATCTTGGAGGATCTTCTTAGCCTGGTGCTCTGAGAAGGAGTTTACTCCCTGGCCGTTTGCCTTACCCAGGTTTCTTTCCTTCCTTCATGCTGGATTGGACAAGGGTTTGTCTCTCGGATCCCTCAAGGGACAAGTTTCGGCGCTATCCGTATTTTTTTCAAAAGCGTCTAGCCAGACTTCCGCAGGTCCGCACGTTCCTGCAGGGAGTTTGCCACATAGTCCCACCTTACAAGCGTCCGCTGGAACCCTGGGATCTCAACGCGGTTCTACGGGCTCTTCAAAAACCACCTTTTGAGCCGCTGCGGGATGTCTCTCTATCACGTCTTTCGCAGAAGGTGGCATTTCTAGTGGCGGTTACATCACTCCGTAGAGTGTCAGAGCTTGCAGCGTTGTCATGCAAAGCTCCCTTCCTGGTTTTTCACCAGGATAAGGTGGTTCTGCGTCCGGTTCCGGACTTTCTCCCTAAGGTGGTATCCCCCTTTCATCTCAATCAGGATATCTCCTTACCTTCATTTTGCCCTCATCCAATTCACCAATGTGAAAAGGATTTGCATTTGTTAGATCTAGTGAGAGCTCTCCGGATCTACGTGTCTCGTACGGCGCCACTGCGCCGTTCTGATGCGCTTTTTGTCCTCGTCGCTGGCCAGCGTAAGGGGTCGCAGGCTTCCAAGTCAACCTTGGCTCGGTGGATCAAGGAACCGATTTTTGAAGCCTACCGTTCTTCTGGGCTTCCGATTCCTTCAGGGTTGAAAGCCCATTCTACCAGAGCCGTGGGTGCATCCTGGGCATTGCGGCACCAGGCTACGGCTCAGCAGGTGTGTCAGGCGGCTACCTGGTCGAGTCTGCACACTTTCACAAAACACTATCAGGTGCATGCCTATGCTTCGGCAGATGCCAGCCTAGGTAGGCGAGTCCTTCAGGCGGCGATTGCCCACCTGTAAGAGGGGGCCGTTGTTTCGGCTCTTTTTTATCGAGGTATTCTTTTACCCACCCAGGGACTGCTTTTGGACGTCCCAATTGTCTGGGTCTCCCAATGGAGCGACAAAGAAGAAGGGAATTTTGTTTACTTACCGTAAATTCCTTTTCTTCTAGCTCCTATTGGGAGACCCAGCACCCGCCCCTGTTCCCTTCGGGCTGTTTGTTCTTTTGTGTACACATGTTGTTCATGTTGAATTGTTCTTTTGGTTCATGGTTTCAGTTCTCCGAACATCCTTCGGATTGAATTTACCTTAGACCAATTTTTAAGTTTCCTCCTTCCTGCTTTGGCACCAAAACTGATGGGCCCGTGATGCACGGGAGGGTGTATAGCAGAGGGGAGGGGTTACACTTTTAAAGTGTAATACTTTGTGTGGCCTCCGGAGGCAGAAGCTATACACCCAATTGTCTGGGTCTCCCAATAGGAGCTAGAAGAAAAGGAATTTACGGTAAGTAAACAAAATTCCCTTCTTTCTCAGCAACTATTAGTCATTTACAGGACCATTTACAGTGTTCTTTGCTACATGATAGAAATGTATCCATAAAAACAGACATCACTAGGATGGTCCATGTGGCGTCCATTTTTTTTCTTGCACCCATTGACTTGTATTGGCGAGTGTCGGACGATTTCGGCATCCAATCACAGCATGTTGCGACTTTTCTCTCATCCTGAATCTGGATAAAAAAAAAAAAGCTGACCAACCGCTCTGCCTCATTCAATAACATTAGTCCAAGTGCAATGTGAGATTTTTTCACATTGCACTCGAGCAAGTCATATGCTCGTGTGAGTGTACCCTAATAGTTAGAAAAGTTCTTTTTACTGAGGCACAAATAAGCACTGAATTTGCAAACCTGAAAAAAAAGCATTTTTCAGTCTGCAAGATCGCAGCTTAATTTCTGGATAACGCTTGCTTTCCAAATGCCCCCTACACATAAATGCTTTGACGGGCATGATTTTCGAAATGGGTTGACTTCTGGGAGGTGTCTGCTATACAGCAACCTCACAGAGAAATGAATTCTCTGTATTTTATCGCCATGTAAAGGCAACGGGATTACAATAAGGCTGTAAAACTGTAATGCTGTTAAGAGGCACATTTACCAGAACAGAAGAGGATGACTTAAGACACAGAGCAACGCAACATGGAAATCTGCTCTTTTTGGTATATTATAATATGTTTAACCCCTTAGGGGAGGCAAAAGTGAAATGATTGTCAAAAACCATTCCAGCAAAACTTGTGCTCCAGAAATCAAATAGCACTCCCTCTTTTTTGAACCCAGCTGTACGCTCAAAGAAAATTTTAGTTAAATCTACATATTTGTGCAACAAATAGAATTTTTCAGTTTCACATGATAAGGAAATCTGTGAAACACCTGCTGGAAGAAAGTTGTCAGTCAGAAACTCTATATACTTTTCAGAGCTCATTTTCACACCTTCAGGAACCCTAAAGGGGCCTACCAGATGTCTCCCCATGATTCTGCCCCAAAACATGACTCCTCCACCTCTTTGCTGACGTCGCAGCCTTGTAGGGACATGGTGGCCATCCACCAACCATCCACTACTCCATCCATCTGGACCATCCAGGGTTGCTAGACACTCATCAGTAAGTAAGACTGTTTAAAAATTAGTCTTCATGTATGTCTGGGCCCACTGCAACCGTTTCTGCTTGTGAGCACTGGTTAGGGGTGGCCGAATAGTAAGTGTATGCCCCACAGCAAGCCTTTGAAGGATCCTAACCTTGAGGTTCGAGGGACTCCAGAAGCACCAGAAGCTTCAAATATTTGTTTGCTGGTTTGTAATGGCTTTTTAGCAGCTGCTCTCTTAATCCAATGAACTTGCCTGGCAGAAACCTCCTCATTCTGCCTTTACCAGCACGAACATGTATGTGCTCAGAATCAGCCACAAATCTCTTCATAGTACAATAATCACGCTTAAGTTTTCATGAAATATCTAATGTGTTCATCCCCTATGCAAGGCATTGCATTATTTGATGCTTTTCGGCAGCAAAGAGATCCTTTTTCTTTCCCATGTTACTTGAAAACTGTGGCCTGCTTAACCCTCAACTGGTAAGGTGGATTTTTGTCACGCAACTGGTCATGTGGGGCTTCCTATACCCCAGTGTTTAGAAATCTCAAATTTTTGCAGAAAATGCAAAGATCCCATTTGTTTTAATTGTTTTCTTATTGGCGATTGATTACACATGAGTATAACAAATTTTTGACACCCACAAGTATCGGAAAATGTAATACATCGATGATTCATACCAGCATATTCCAATTAATCACGGATAACACACGTGTGCCATAAACCCGGCACATGGAAGGCAATATGCACCTTTGGCACGTCCGTGGAAAAACGTGTGTGATTTTCACGGACGTGTGAAGGATCCCTAAACCATAATGTAAGGCAATAGGGTATTGATGTATTCATGAAACAATGCACAACAACTTGCAGGGGACTTTTTCTCTTTTAATACCTCTTGAGGAGAAAAAGATACATTTATTTTTTTTAAGAATATTCATATTCTTAGAAAAAAAATCAAGATTTATATTCAATCAATATTTCTTTTTATGGCCCAATGGTAAGAAAATCTAAGAAATGGAACCCGTCACCTTGGAAAACGCGATTTACCTTCGCCTATAGAATTAGTCTTCAGGTATATAGTGCTACAATGCCACTCAGGGTGCCTCACTGAAAGTGCAGCTACCGGAAGAAAATGAATTGATTTCCTCTGAAGTCAACAGAAATCTGGCACCAGCTGTTTGCTATGCAATCTGAGAGCAACAAAATTCAGGTACAGAGACTCTGATTCCAGCAGTGTCATTTACGAGGATGTGTTCCGCTGTTTCAATCCAATCAGTATTTTATCAGGAGGAGATTATCATTACAGGACAACTGGCCTTGCGCCTTCTGGTTCAGCCCCACTCCCAGCACAGATTAGCAGTTTTGTGTCACTATACAATGTACACAGAGCTGTGGGATTATACACTGAGCTCTGCTAGATCTACCGCAGAATTTTGTTGATGTACTGGTCCTGAGGAAAAGGTTTTCACCTCGAAACGCGTAGACTTATGGAATAAAAAGAAAGTTATTTATCATCAACATCTCTACATCTTCATTTGGCTGATGCACGGCAATAACCCCTTCTCTACTCCATTTTGAAAGATCTACCTCAGAGGAAGGTGTGACTATTATGACTGCTGAACCCAGTATACGAAGTGGGAATCTGGGTCTCCGTCTCAAACTCATGCTGCTGTCAGATTATGTAGCAAAAACCTGCTGACAGTAGCCAATAAAAGTCATCGTCCACTATACTGTGAGCGGCAGCTGTAAGCAAACACTAGAACTGACAGAGCTCTGCACAGATTTCTCAGTGCTGGGCATGCTTCCAGTCCACAGTATCATGGGCAGCCTCTAACCTCTTCATACTACACTTTCTGCCCGTAGCTGTACTCAGGCGCCCATGCAGCAATGGACTTGCAGAGCTCACAATTGAAGTTCCCTTTATTCTGCATATCTATACAATTCTGGTGATACACAGTTTATACCTTTATTACTTTTTCACAAGAAAAGTCCCATTTTCTGGATGTCATATTGTAAGAGCTAACCTTTTCATGTTACAGAGCTGATGTTTTTCCATAATGAGCCATTACCTTGGAAAACATACGACTTCATGATCAGGTTTTTTTTTTTGGGGGGGGGGGGGTTTAACCCCTTCACCCCCGGCCACTAAAACACCCTAATGACCAGGTCATTTTTTGCAATTCTGACCAGTGTCACTTTGACAGGTTATAGCTCTGGAACGCTTCAACGGATCCTGGCGATTCTGAGATTGTTTTTTCGTGACATATTGTACTTCATGTCAGTGGTAAATTTAGGCCGATATTTTTTGCATTTATTTGTGAAAATTTAGGAAATTTTGCGAAAATTGTGAAAACTTCGCAATTTTCAAACTTTGAAAATTTATGCCCATAAATCTGAGAGATATGTCACACAAAATAGTTACTAAATAACATTTCCCACTTGTCTACTTTGCATCAGCGTAACTTTCGAAACAAATTTTTTTTTCGTTAGGAAGTTAGAAGGGGTCAAAGGTCATCAGCAATTTCTCATTTCTTTGTCGCTCCATTGGGAGACCCAGACAATTGGGTGTATAGCTTCTGCCTCCGGAGGCCACACAAAGTATTACACTTTAAAAGTGTAACCCCTCCCCTCTGCCTATACACCCTCCCGTGCATCACGGGCTCCTCAGTTTTATGCTTTGTGTGGAAGGAGGCACACATCCACTCATGCATTCTCAGATTAGTTATATCGGTTGGAAGAAAAGAGGACCCCCACGGGGCCCCCGGCATGTTCCCTTCTCACCCCACTATGTCGGAGGTGCTGTTAAGGTTGAGGTACCCATTGCGGGTACAAAGGCCGGAGCCTCATGCCGTTTTCCTTCACCATCCCTTAGTGGCTCTGGGAGAAGTGGGATCCTGACCGGTCATCCATTCACTGGGACCGGGCTCCCTCCGCAGCCCCTGTGGGAATCTGCTGGACAGGAGTCTATTCATCCTCAGGGACCGGGCCCTGCATCTATAAGGTACTCTGTGTTCCCATGGGGACTGTGCATGGAGCGCCTTCTTCCCGGACGCTGCAGCAGCTGCTGATTTGTGAAGACCGGCGGACTTCCGCGCCGACCGCGCCTGCTTGTTGGCCGCGGTCTTAAATTTAGTCCCCGGCTTCATCGTGGCCTAGTAGCAAAAATCCCGCCCCCGGGCCTGCCTGTCAGGGGTAAGGGCGGGACTGCCGGCCTGACGTTGGATGTGAGGGCCGGAGCATCCTGTATGTTTCCTCCCCCCTCACTGATCACTGTGGGGACCCCAGATTCCCGCACTTTTCTAGCACCGCCCACGGCTCCACTCCTCCCCTGAGAGCTCCGGCAGCCATGTTTTTGGCATTCTGCCGGTGGAGGATTATCAGAGAAGAGCTCTGCAGCTCTGGGAGACCTAAGGCAGGGAATCTGGAGGACACACACTCCGGTCGGTAAGCCACACCGGTCACCCGGTGCTGGTCCCCCCCAGGGTGCCGGAATAAATACGTTTTTATATACATATTTCTGTTCGGTCGGGCTGTATACCCCTTCCCATATACCCTCAGTGATCACTCTCCTAGGAGACAACAGCATGTCGTCCACAAGGAGCAAAGGTGCTAAGGCACAGGGTTTTTTTGCGACCTGTACCTCTTGTAGGGCTATGTTACCTGCGGGTTCCACCTACCCTCACTGTGAGCAATGCTCGACCCCTGTTTCACTTGCTCAGCCGGAGCCTCGGTCACTAGTGGACCCCTCGGCTCATGTAGACCCCCCTGCTCCCCCTGTCCAGGCGGCAGGGACAGAGTTTGCTGCGTTTGCTGAGAAACTCTCTGAGTCACTTTCACAATCCATGGCTCAGTCTATGGACAAATGGTCTGCCAAGCTGCTAGAAGCTTTGCAGTCCAGACCGGTCCTTACACAGGCCCCGGTCCCCGTTAGCTCGTCGCCTCCAGGCCCCTCTCGGTCCGCGCCGCAGCGCGCTCCCAGGTTGGGCCCTAGGTCCCACGCGGAGGACTCCTGCCCGGACCACAGTCCCAGACAGACTAAGCGGGCCCGTTGGGAATCTTCCCCGACTTCTTCACGCTGCTCAGGTTCCCAGCTCGAGGACTCTCTGGAGGACGAGGCGGACGTCGCAGCTCAGGGCTCTGAACCTGACGTTGCACTCAATCTTGATACACCTGAAGGGGACGCCTTAGTAAATGATCTTATCTCGTCCATCAACCAGGTGTTAGATCTGTCTCCCCCGCCTCCACCTGTAGAGGAGTCGGCTTCTCAGCAGGAGAAACACCAATTTCGGTTCCCCAAACGTACATGCAGTGCGTTTTTCGATCACTCTAACTTCAGAGATGCTGTCCAGAAGCCCAGAGCGGTTCCGGACAAGCGCTTTACTAAGCGCCTTACTGACACACGTTACCCCTTCCCCTCTGACGTAGTTAAGGGTTGGGCTCAGTGTCCCAAGGTGGATCCTCCAGTCTCTAGATTGGCGGCTAGATCGGTGGTATCGGTGGCAGATGGTTCATCGCTAAAAGATGCCACTGACAGGCAGATAGAGCTCCTGGTGAAATCCATCTATGAAGCCACGGGCGCGTCTTTTGCCCCGGCCTTTGCAGCCGTGTGGGCACTACAAGCTATCTCAGCTTGTCTGGCTGAGATTAATGCAGTCACACGTAATTCTGCTCCGCAGGTTGCGTCTCTGACTTCTCAAGCGTCAGCTTTTTCTTCCTACGCCATGAACGCAGTCCTAGACTCTGCTAGCTGTACAGCGGTGGCATCCGCTAATTCTGTGGCAGTCCGCAGGGCCATGTGGCTGTGCGAATGGAAGGCAGACTCGGCCTCCAAGAGATTCTTAGCCGGTTTGCCGTTTTCTGGCGACAGATTGTTTGGCGAACGATTGGATGAGATTATTAAGGAATCCAAGGGAAAGGACTCCTCCTTGCCCCAGTCCAAACCTAAGAGACCTCAGCAACGGAAAATCCAATCGAGGTTTCGGTCCTTTCGTCCCTCCGCCAATTCCCAATCCGCTTCGTCCAGCAGGCCGGAGAAAGGCCAGAGGAACTCCTATGCGTGGCGGTCTAAGTCACGCCCCCAAAAGGCCGCCGGAGGCGCTGCCTCCAAGGCGGCCTCCTCATGACTCTCGGCATCCCCGAACCGCATCCTCGGTCGGTGGCAGGCTCTCCCGCTTTGGCGACGCCTGGTGGCCGCATGTTCAAGATCGATGGGTGAGAGACATTCTGTCTCACGGTTACAGGATAGAGTTCAGCTCTTGTCCTCAGACTCGGTTCTTCAGAACCTCTCCGCCCCCCGCTCGGGCCGACGCACTTTTTCAGGCAGTGGACACTCTGAAGACAGAGGGAGTGGTGATCCCTGTTCCCCCTCCAGGAACAGGGTCGCGGCTTTTACTCCAACTTGTTCGTGGTGCCAAAGAAGGACGGATCATTCCGCTCCGTTCTGGACCTCAAACTGCTCAACAGACATGTGAGCACCAGACGGTTTCGGATGGAATCTCTCCGCTCGGTCATCGCCTCGATGTCACAAGGAGACTTCCTAGCATCGATCGACATCAAGGATGCTTATCTCCATGTGCCGATCGCACCCGAACATCAACGCTTCTTGTGTTTCGCCATCGGGGACGAACACCTTCAGTTCGTGGCATTGCCTTTCGGCCTGGCGACAGCCCCACGGGTGTTCACCAAAGTCATGGCTTCCGTTGTGGCGGTCCTACACTCGGTGATTCCCTACTTAGACAATCTCCTAGTCAGGGCACCTTCTCGGGTGGCGTGTCAACACAGCCTTACAGTCGCTCTGGCGACTCTCCAGCAGTTCGGGTGGATAATCAACTTCCCAAAATCCCAGTTGACACCGACCCAATCACTGACTTACCTCGGGATGGAGTTTCATACACAGTCAGCGGTAGTCAAGCTACCGCTGGACAAACAGCTTTCTCTGCAGGCAGGGGTGCAATCTCTTCTTCGGGGTCAGTCATACCCCTTGAGGCGCCTCATGCACTTCCTGGGGAAGATGGTGGCAGCAATGGAGGCAGTGCCGTTCGCGCAATTCCATCTGCGGCCACTCCAATGGGACATTCTCCGCAAATGGGACAGGAGGTCGACTTCCCTAGACGGGAACGTCTCTCTGTCCCTTGCAACCAAGACGTCTCTTCAGTGGTGGCTCCTTCCCAATTCTCTATCGCAAGGAAAATCCTTCCTACCCCCAACCTGGGCTGTGGTCACCACGGACGCGAGCCTGTCAGGGTGGGGAGCGGTTTTCCTCCACCACAGGGCTCAGGGAACCTGGACTCCGGTAGAGTCCTCCCTTCAGATCAATGTTCTGGAGATAAGGGCAGTGTATCTAGCCTTATTGGCCTTCCATCGGTGGCTGGAGGGCAGACAGATCCGTATACAGTCGGACAACGCCACTGCCGTCGCATACATCAACCATCAGGGCGGCACGCGCAGTCGTCAGGCCTTCCAGGAAGTCAGGCGGATTCTGCAGTGGGTGGAAGCCACAGCCTCCACGATCTCCGCAGTTTACATCCCGGGCGTGGAAAACTGGGAAGCAGATTTTCTCAGTCGTCAGGGCATGGACGCAGGGGAATGGTCTCTTCACCCAGACGTGTTTCGAGAGATCTGTCGCCGCTGGGGAACGCCGGACGTCGATCTTATGGCGTCACGACACAACAACAAGGTCCCGGCCTTCATGGCACGGTCTCAGGATCACAGAGCTCTGGCGGCGGACGCATTAGTTCAGGATTGGTCGCAGTTTCGACTGCCTTATGTATTTCCTCCTCTGGCGATGCTGCCCAGAGTGTTACGCAAGATCAGGTCCGACTGTCGTCGCGCCATTCTTGTCGCTCCAGATTGGCCGAGGCGATCGTGGTACCCGGATCTTTGGCATCTCACGGTGGGTCAACCGTGGGCGCTTCCAGACCGCCCAGACTTGCTGTCACAAGGGCCGTTTTTCCATCTGAATTCTGTGGCCCTCAACCTGACTGTGTGGCCATTGAGTCCTGGCTCCTAGCGTCTTCAGGATTATCTCAGGATGTCATTGCCACTATGAGACAGGCCAGGAAACCAATGTCCGCCAAGATCTATTACAGATCTTGGCGGATCTTCTTATCCTGGTGCTCTGATAATGGTTTTTCTCCCTGGCCGTTTGCCTTACCCACTTTTCTTTCCTTCCTCCAATCCGGAATGGACAAGGGTTTGTCACTCGGCTCTCTCAAGGGACAAGTATCGGCGCTCTCCGTATTTTTTCAAAAGCGCCTGGCCAGGCTTCCGCAGGTCCGCACGTTCCTGCAGGGAGTTTGCCACATAGTCCCACCTTACAAGCGTCCGCTGGAACCCTGGGACCTTAACAGGGTGCTAACGGCTCTTCAGAAACCACCTTTCGAGCCGCTGCGGGATGTCTCTTTATCACGTCTTTCGCAGAAGGTGGCATTTCTAGTGGCAGTTACATCACTCCGAAGAGTGTCGGAGCTTGCAGCGCTGTCATGCAAAGCCCCCTTCCTGGTTTTTCACCAGGATAAGGTGGTTCTGCGTCCTGTCCCGGAATTTCTCCCTAAGGTGGTATCCCCTTTTCATCTCAATCAGGATATCTCCTTGCCTTCATTTTGCCCTAATCCAATTCACCAATGTGAAAAGGATTTGCACTCTTTGGATCTGGTGAGAGCACTCCGGTTCTACGTGTCTCGCACGGCGCCCCTGCGTCGTTCAGATGCGCTCTTTGTCCTTGTCGCTGGTCAGCGTAAGGGTTCGCAGGCTTCCAAGTCAACCTTGGCTCGGTGGATCAAGGAACCGATTCTTGAAGCCTACAGTTCTTCTGGGCTTCCGCTTCCTTCAGGGCTGAAAGCCCATTCTACCAGAGCCGTGGGTGCGTCCTGGGCATTGCGGCACCGGGCTACGGCTCAGCAGGTGTGTCAGGCAGCTACCTGGTCTAGTCTGCACACTTTCACGAAACACTATCAGGTGCATACCTATGCTTCGGCAGACGCCAGTCTAGGTAGGCGAGTCCTTCAGGCGGCGGTTGCCCACCTGTAAGAGGGGGCCGTTTCGGCTCTTTTTTATCGAGGTATTCTTTTACCCACCCAGGGACTGCTTTTGGACGTCCCAATTGTCTGGGTCTCCCAATGGAGCGACAAAGAAGAAGGGAATTTTGTTTACTTACCGTAAATTCCTTTTCTTCTAGCTCCTATTGGGAGACCCAGGACCCGCCCCTGTGCCCTTCGGGCTGGTTGTTCTTTTGTGTACACATGTTGTTCATGTTGAATTGTTCTTTTGGTTCATGGTTCAGTTCTCCGAACATCCTTCGGATTGAATTTACCTTAGACCAATTTATAAGTTTTTCCTCCTTCCTGCTTTTGCACCAAAACTGAGGAGCCCGTGATGCACGGGAGGGTGTATAGGCAGAGGGGAGGGGTTACACTTTTAAAGTGTAATACTTTGTGTGGCCTCCGGAGGCAGAAGCTATACACCCAATTGTCTGGGTCTCCCAATAGGAGCTAGAAGAAAAGGAATTTACGGTAAGTAAACAAAATTCCCTTCTTTTCCAACAAAATTTACAAAATATTTTTTTTTAGGGACCACATCACATTTGAAGTGACTTTGAGAGGCTGAGGTGACAGAAAATACCCAAAAGTGACCCCATTCTAAAAACTACACCCCTCACACTGCTCAAAACCACATCCAATAAGTTTATTAACCCTTTAGGTGCTTCACAGGAACCAAAGCAATGTGGAAGGAAAAAATGAAAATTTTACTTTTTAACACAAAAATGTTACTTTAGCCATAAAATTTTCATTTTTACAAGGGAGAAAAGAGAAAGTGCACAATACAATTTATTGTGCATGTTCTCCTGAGTACGCTGATACCCCATATGTGGTAAAAATCAATTGTTTGGGCGCACGGCAGAGCTCGGAAGGGAAGGAGCGCCATTTGAATTTTTGAACGCAAAATTAGCTGCACTCATTAGCGGACGCCATGTCGGGTTTGAAGACCCCCTGAGGTGCCTAAATAATGGAGCTCCCCCACAAGTGACCCCATTTTGGAAACTAGAGCCCTCAAATAATTTTTCTAGATGTTTGTTGAGCACTTTGAACACCTGGGAACTTCACAGAAGTTTATAACGTTGAGCCGTGAAAAGAAAAAAATTTTTTTTACCACAAACCGGTTGCTTCAACTAGGTAGCTTTTTTTTTCATAAGGGTAACAGGAAAAAATGCACCATAAAATGTATTGTGCATTTTCTCCTGAGTACGCAGATACCTCATATGTGGTGGAAATCAAATGTTTGGACACACGGCGGTGCTCGGAAGGCAAGGAGCGCCAATTGAATTTTTGAGTGCAAAATTAGCTGCACCTGTTAGCGGACGCCATGTCGGGTTTGAAGACCCCCTGAGGTGCCTAAACAATGGAGCTCCCCCACAAGTGACCCCATTTTGGAAACTAGAGCCCTCAAATAATTTTTCTAGATGTTTGGTGAGCACTTTGAACACCTGGGGGTTTCACAGAGGTTTATAGCGTTGAGCCGTGAAAAGAAAAAATTGTTTTTTTTACCACAAAACGGTTGCTTCAACTAGGTAGCTTTTTTTTCACAAGGCTATCAGGAAAAAATGCACCATAAAACGTATTGTGCAATTTTTCCTGAGTACGTAGATACCTCACATGTGGTGGAAAGTAATTGTTTGGGCAAATGGCGGGGCTCAGAAGAAAAGGAGCACCATTTGACTTTTCAAACGCACAGACGCAGTGCACTGATCGGCCGCTGCAGGACGCACGGTCGGATGCGATACAAAAAGCGTCAGGGATACGTAAAAAAAAAAGTCACGCCAAAAATTGACCATGGATGCAGATACGTTATGTGCATCCCTGATCAGCGCTTGGCGGGATGCGCGGACGGATGCGATACAAAAAGCGTCGCAGATACGGAAAAAAGTCACGCCAAAAATTGAGCAGGGATGCCGATCCGTTATGTGCATCCCTGATTAGCGCTCGGCAGGACGCACGGACGGATGGGATACAAAAAGCGTTGCGGATACGGAAAAAAGTCACGCCAAAAATTGAGCAGGGATGCAGATACGTTATCTGCATCCCTGATCAGCGCTTGGCGGGACGCACGGACGGATGCCATACAAAAAGTTTCGGGGATACGGAAAAAAAAAAGTCACGCCAAAAATTGAGCAGGGATGCAGATACGTTATCTGCATCCCTGATCAGCGCTCAGCGGGACGCACGGAAGGATGAGGTGTAAAAATGGACAGGGGATACAGAAAAAAAAAAAAAAGTTATACTCACAGTACCCAGAGGATCACTGACCAGAAGAGCTGCAGGAGGAACAGATGGCAGAGAGATGGACAGCTTTACAGGAGCAGCAGGCAGATCAGCAGAATGCCCAGGAAGGACCCAGCGATGGAGGCAGATGTGATCGGGCCGGTGAAGACAGGTAAGAGGACGTCGGGGGAGAGCAGAGGGGGGGAGAGCAGAGGGGGAGGGGGGGTGAGAGCAGAGGGGGTGGGGAGCAGAGGGGGAGGGGGGGAGAGCAGAGGGGGAGACCGGAGAGGGAGCTGCAGAAGCAGAATAGAGATCATGGGGGAGGCAGTCAGATCGCGGGGGGAGCAGATCGGGATGTCGGGGGGGCAGATTGCAGGGGGGCACGGGCAGGGGCTAACACGGGAGCGCGCAGGGGCACCACGGGAGCGCGCACAGGCTGCAAGGTGAGCACAGTACTCACGTGCAGCAAGAGCGGTGACCTCAGCTACGGCGGCGGCGGCAGCAGCAGCGGTGGCGTGGTACCACAAGTACCAGCCACTGCACGCTGCAGACATGTTGGGGGAGGGCTCGCAGGCCAGCACAGGCCTGGGGAAAGCGGCCACCGGCATTTCAGACCACCCCACTGCACACTGATTGGAGCGATTGCGCGTCATAGCACGATCGCTCCAATCAGTGCTGCAGGGGCTGGGGGCGACATGTTTGAGGTCCACCTATGATATGCTGCAGCAGCTGCGGCATCTCATAGCTGGATCTCACAGTATCGCACTAATTCGGGCATTATCTTTGCCGAAATTAGTGCGAACGATGTGGTTGGCGGTTCAGATTTGAACAGCCAATCACATCGATCGTCGATAGGGGGTGGCGATGCCGCCCCCCCTGGGGTCAAGCAAAGGTCCCCTGCTGTAAGAAACAGCAGGGGACATCATTTGAAAGCCGTTGCTATGGCCACGGCAATCAAATGAAGTTTAGGCAGTAAAATTACGTCCCTGGTCGTTAAGTCACGGTAAAATAGGACGTAATTTTACTGCCCGCGGTCGTGAAGGGGTTAACACAAATGTATCCTCTTTACAGTGCCTTGTGGATTTTGAAGCTTTGGTCCTTTGATCGCATTGATTATACACTATATACTCTATTAATGTTTGCCGGATCTGGTGGATGAGGAATATGGCCGGCACGGAGACGACTGTTAGGCCTCTGCTAGCTATAGAAACCCATTGGCATTCTCTGCTCACGTGGCAGGGGTGGCCTTTCATAGTTACATAGGTTGAAAAAAGACCTAGGTCTATCTAGTTCAACCTTCCTCCACCAATTCTACATTTTGTCACTAAGGGTGGCTTTACACGCTACGACATCACTAAAGCGATCTCGTTGGGGTCACGGAATTTGTGACACACATCCGGCCGCGTTAGCGATGTCGTTGCGTGTGACATCTAATCGCGATTTTGAATCGTTGCAAAAATGTTCAAAATCGCTAATCGGTGACATGCTCCCCTATTCCCAATTATCGTGGCTGCTGCAGTAACGATGTTGTTCCTCGTTCCTGCGGCAGCACACATCGCTACGTGTGACACCGCAGGAACGAGTAACCTCTCCTAACCTGCGTCCCTCCAGCAATAAGGAAGGAAGGAGGTGGGCGGGATGTTCGCCCCGCTCATCTCCGCCCCTCCGATTTGATTGGGCGGCTTCTTAGTGACGTCGCTGTGACGCCGAACGAACCGCCCCCTTAGAAAGGAGGTGGTTCGCCGGTCACAGCGACGTCGCTAGGCAGGTATGTGCGTGTGACGCTGCCGTAGTGATAATGTTCGCAGCGATCGCCACATATCGGCCGTATGATGGGGGAGGGTGCTATCACGCTCGACATCGCCAGCATCGGCTAGACAGATGAGGGAGGAGATGTAGGGTGGTGCAGAACCGTGGAGAGCTTTGTGAGTGAGAGTGATAAGTTTATGTTGGATTCTGTAGCAGATAGGCAACCAGTGCAATGACTGGCAAAGAGCAGAGGCATCAGTGAAGCGGTTGCAGAGGAAAATGATCCTGGCTGCGGCATTTAGAATGGATTGGAGAGGGGAGAGTTTAGTAACAGTGAGACCAATTAATAAAGAATTACAATAATCCAGGCGAGAATGAATGAGAGCGACAGTAAGGGGCACTTTGCACACTGCGACATCGCAGGTGCGATGTCGGTGGGGTCAAATTGAAAATGACGCACTTCCGGCATCGCATGCGACATCGCAGTGTGTAAAGGCTGGATGATACGATTAACGAGCGCAAAAGCGTCGTAATCGTATCATCGGTACAGCGTCGGCGTAATTCATAATTACGCTGACGCAATGGTCCGATGTTGTTCCTCGCTCCTGCGGCCGCACACATCGCTGTGTGTGAAGTCGCAGGAGCGAGGAACGTCTCCTACCGGCCTCACTGCGGCTTCCGTAGGATATGCGGAAGGAAGGAGGTGGGCAGGATGTTTACATCCTGCTCATCTCCGCCCCTCCGCTCTGATTGGCCGCCTGCCGTGTGACGTCGCAGTGACGCCGCACGACCCGCCCCCTTAACAAGGAGGCGGGTCGCCGGCCACAGGGACGTCGCACGGCAGGTGAGTGTGTGTGTGAAGCTGGCGTAGCGATAACTTTCGCTACGCCAGCTATCACCACATATCGCTGCTGCGACGGGGGCGGGCACTATCGCACTCGGCATCGCAGCATCGGCCTGCGATGTCGTAGTGTGCAAAGCCCGCCTAAGAGTTTTTGCAGAGTCAAGGGTAAGAAAAGGTTGAATTCTAGAGATGTTTTTGAGGTGGAATTGACAAGAACGAGCGTGTGAACGAATGTGGGGAGTGAAGGAGAGATCGGAGTCAAATATAACCCCAAGACAGCGGGCGTGCTGCTGGGGCGTAATGGTAGAGCCACACACAGAAATGGTAATATTGGGTTTCGGAAGGTTAGGAGAGGGGTGGACACACTGTATATACATATAAATGAGATCTCCTCTGAGTTGTCTTTTTTCTAAGCTAAACATATCTAACTTTTTCAACCTGTCATCATATGGGAGGCCTTCCATTCACTACAATAATCTAGTTAGCCGCCTTTGAACTGACTCTAACTTCTGAATGTCCTTTTTAAAATGTGGAGCCCAAAACTGAATCCCATATTCCAGATGTGGCCTTACAAGTGATTTATAGAGGGGTAACAATACAGAAAGATCATGTTTTCTCTGAAAAGTAAAACATACATGGCTACACTGTCAGCTTCATGTTGCCAGCATAAATCACCCGACAAGTTCCCTTCAAAGACTGCACAGTACCAACTGCATCCATTATTGAACCTGACAGTGCTGGTGTTCTTGCATATCTGAATGTCTATATTGCATTTCTACACGATGCAGATGCTGCTGCAACTTTATACAACACTACAATCTCTGCAGCTCTCGAATCAGCTGCCCCCCTCACACACACCAAAACCCGCACAATCAACAGGCAACCCTGGCACACGAGGCAGACTAAAGAACTAAGACGGGCTTACAGAATTGCTGAGCGCAGATGGAAAAGGTCTCATTCCACTGAGCAATTCATTGCATATAAAGAGTCCCTCACCACCTTCAAGTCCACACTCACTGCTGCAAAACAAATCTGCTTCTCATCCCTCATATCCTCTCTCTCTCACAACCCTAAACAGCTATTATTCAACACTTTCAATTCTCTCCTCCGTCCTCCAGCACCACCTTCCTCTCCTCTCAGCTGAAGACTTTGCCTCTTTCTTCAAGCAGAAGATTCACAACATCAGAGCAAGCTTTGGCCCACAATCACTACAGCCACTTCTCACAACTACTCAGCCTTCTTCCTCCAAATCCAGCTTCTCCACCATGACAGAAAACAATCTTTCCACTCTACTCTCAAGATCACATCTAACAACCTGTGCACTGGACCCGCTCCCATCCCACCTCATCCCCAACATCACAGCAGTCCTCATCCCAGCCCTAACCCATCTCTTCAACCTATCCCTAACAACTGGTGTATTCCCTTCATGCTTTAAACATGCCTCTATTACACCCATACTCAAAAAGCCCTCCCTTGACCCATCCTCTGTGTCAAACTATCGCCCCATATCCCTTCTCCCCTATGCCTCAAAACTACTAGAACAGCATATCCATCTTGAACTGTCCTCATACCTCTCATCCTGCTCCCTCTTTGACCAGCTACAATCTGGCTTCCGACCGCATCATTCCACTGAAACTGCCCTAACTAAAGTCACTAATGACCTACTAACCGCCAAAGCCAAGCGACACTACTCTATCCTCCTCCTACTGGACCTGTCCTCTGCCTTCGACACAGTAGACCATTCCCTCCTACTACAGATTCTCTCATCTCTGGACATCACAGACTTGGACCTATCTTGGATTTCTTCATACCTAACCGACCGAACTTTCAGCGTCTCTCATTCTCACACCACTTCCTCATCTCGCCCTTTATCTGTCGGTGTCCCCCAAGGCTCAGTTCTTGGACCCCTACTGTTCTCCATCTACACCTTCGGCCTGGGACAGCTCATAGAGTCCCACGGCTTCCAGTATCATCTATGCCGATGACACACAGATCTACCTCTCTGGACCTGACATTACCTCTCTACTAACCAAAATCCCACAATGTCTGTCTGCTATTTCATCCTTCTTCTCTGCGCGATTCCTAAAACATAAAATGGACAAAACAGAGTTCATTGTCTTTCCCCCTCCTCACTCATCTCCTCCAACAAGCCTTTCCATCAAACTTGATGGTTGCTCGCTCTCCCCAGTCTCACAAGCTCGTTGCCTTGCAGTAACCCTCGACTCTGCTCTATCCTTCAAGCAACACATCCAAGCCCTCTTCACCTCATGCAGACTACAACTCAAAAATATCTCCCGGATCCATGCTTTCCTTAACCAAGAATCAGCAAAAACATTAGTGCATGCCCTCATCATCTCCCGCCTCGACTACTGCAACCTCCTGCTCTCTGGCCTCCCTTCCAACACTCTTGCACCCCTCCAATCTATCGTAAACTCTGCGGCCCGCCTAATCCACCTCTCCCCTCGCTACTCCCCAGCCTCGCCACTCTGCCAATCCCTTCACTGGCTTCCCATCACCCAACGACTCCAGTTCAAAACATTAACAATGACATAGAAAGTCATGCACAACCTGTCTCCCCCCTACATATGTGACCTAGTCTCCCAGTACCTACCTGCACGCAACCTCAGATCCTCACAAGATCTCCTTCTCTGCTCCTCTCTTATCTCCTCTTCCCACAATCGCGTACAAGATTTCTCCCGTGCCTCCCCCATACTCTGGAATGCTCTACCTCAGCATATCAGACTATCACCTACCGTGGAAAGCTTCAAGAGGAACCTCAAGACCCATCTCTTCCACCAAGCCTACAACCTACAATAGCCCTCAGTCCAGTAGACCACTGCGCAACCAGCTCTGTCCTCACCTATTGTACCATCACCCATTCCCTGTAGACTGTGAGCCCTCTCGGGCAGGGTCCTCTCTCCTTCTATACCAGTCTGTTTTGTACTGTTAATGATTGTTGTACGTATACTCTCTTTCACTTGTAAAGCGCCATGGAATAAATGGCGCTATAATAATAATAATAATAATCCTGAAATAAAAAGGAATATTTAGGCTTGGACTTCTCAACTCTAATTTTAAATCCAGCCCAGTCTGACGTGGATTTTCAATGTTAGTACACCAGCTCCAGCAGGTCTAAGATTGATTTAATAATGTCTATATCAAGTGATGAGTCTGTTTCAAGTATATTTGTATACTATTTATTAAAGGTAAAAGCAAAAAGTACCATTTGGTACACATCCAAACTAATAAGCTATTGTAAGACATGGACACCATAATGACATAAGGGAATTATTCCAGCAATATGCAGCCCTCATACTGGACAATCCCTTCTGGTAATGCGTGTCCTTCTGCGGGCCGGAACCCAAACACTACGGCTCCGGTTTCTGGAGGTCCCCTACAAGGGGCACACGTTCCCCGACACTTCCTGTGTGTGCACAGGCTGCAGACACCCGAGGGCTCAAAGTCACGTGGGCCGCGCGCTTTGGTCCTTGTTGCCTGGCGACGATACAGGCCAGGTCTATGTAGGAAGTGGCGTAGAGCTGAAACTGGAAGGAGCCGGAAAAAGGCGGATGTGAGCGCCGCCTGGGTGTCGCGACACCGCGTGACTGCTCTGTCGTGACAGAGAAGACTCTGAGGGACTCTGGTGGTGCCTGGAAGGCAAAGAGGTATGTGGGGCCGAAAAGCGACTCCGTAGTGCAGTGAGAGCGGGGCTCGGTGAAGTTCCCGTATAGCCAGTTACACCGGAGCATGGGAAGCAGAGGCGGGGAGGGAATTACCGGTGTGCAGAGTATACTCCTTACTGCGCATGTGTGTCCCTATAGGCACTGTGCCCCCTGACCCCGAGCAGCATGGCTGCCATGAGGATGGCTTTCCCCTTACAGGTGCGCATACCTCCTCATACTGCTTACATATGTGTGCTCGGATCTGCTCCCGGAGTGCCTATGCTGGATTACTTTACCCCCCTCCCCCCTGGGTGCCCCTGCTGGAGTGCTGCCCACTCCAGTGTAGCCTGCTAGACTACTACCTCCCCTACTCCAGGGTGCCCATGGTGGATTACTTCCCCCCCCCCACTCCTGGGTGCCCCTGCTAGATTACTGTCCCCTTCCACCCTAGTGTGCCCTGGTTACCCCAGCTGGATCAGTATACCCCTGTCTCCAGCGTGCCCTGGGTACCCCAGCCAGATCAGTACCACCCCCACCCCCCCCCCGTCTCCAGTGTGCCCTGGGTACCCCAGCTGGATCAGTATTCCTCCCCCCACCTCCAGTGGAGGCTCAGTCATTCCTCCCCCCCACCTCCAGTGTTCCCTGGTGACATAGGGCACCCCCCACCTCACAGTGTTCCCTGGGGACATAGGGCACCCCCCCACCTCCAGTGTTCCCCTGGGGACATAGGGCACCCCCCACCTCCAGTGTTCCCTGGGGACATAGGCACCCCCCCACCTCCAGTGTTCCTGGGGACATAGAGCTCCCCCCCACCTCCAGAGTGTTCCCTGGGGACATAGAGCTCCCCCCCACCTCCAGTGTTCCCTGGGGACATAGAGCTCCCCCCCACCTCCAGTGTTCCCTGGGACATAGAGCTCCCCCCCACCTCCAGTGTTCCCTGGGGACATAGAGCTCCCCCCCACCTCCAGTGTTCCCTGGGGACATAGAGCTCCCCCCCACCTCCAGTGTTCCTGGGGACATAGAGCTCCCCCCCACCTCCAGTGTTCCCTGGGGACATAGAGCTCCCCCCCACCTCCAGTGTTCCCTGGGGACATAGAGCTCCCCCCCACCTCCAGTGTTCCTGGGGACATAGAGCTCCCCCCCACCTCCAGTGTTCCCTGGGGACATAGAGCTCCCCCCCACCTCCAGTGTTCCCTGGGGACATAGAGCTCCCCCCCACCTCCAGTGTTCCCTGGGGACATAGAGCTCCCCCCCACCTCCAGTGTTCCCTGGGGACATAGAGCTCCCCCCACCTCCAGTGTTCCCTGGGGACATAGAGCTCCCCCCCACCTCCAGTGTTCCCTGGGGGACATAGAGCTCCCCCCCACCTCCAGTGTTCCCTGGGGACATAGAGCTCCCCCCCACCTCCAGTGTTCCCTGGGGACATAGAGCTCCCCCCCACCTCCAGTGTTCCCTGGGGACATAGAGCTCCCCCCCCACCTCCAGTGTTCCCTGGGGACATAGAGCTCCCCCCCACCTCCAGTGTTCCCTGGGGACAAGAGCTCCCCCCCACCTCCAGTGTTCCCTGGGGACATAGAGCTCCCCCCCACCTCCAGGTGTTCCCTGGGGACATAGAGCTCCCCCCCACCTCCAGTGTTCCCTGGGGACATAGAGCTCCCCCCCCACCTCCAGTGGTTCCCTGGGGACATAGAGCTCCCCCCCACCCAGTCCAGGACATAGGCTCCCCCCCCCCTCCAGTGTTCCCTGGGGACATAGAGCTCCCCCCCCCCATCTCCAGTGTTCCCTGGGGATATAGAGCTCTCCCCCCCCCCCACCCAGTGTTCCCTGGGGATATAGAGCTCTCCCCCCCCCCCCCCAGTGTTCCCTGGGGATATAGAGCTCTCCCCCCCCCCCCAGTGTTCCCTGGGGATATAGAGCTCTCCCCCCCCCCCCCCATGTGTTCCCTGGGGATATAGAGCTCTCCCCCCCCCCCCCCCCCCAGTGTTCCCTGGGGATATAGAGCTCTCTCCCCCCCCCCCCCCAGTGGTTCCCTGGGGATATAGAGCTCTCACCCCCCCCCCCCCCCCCCAGTGTTCCCTGGGGACATAGAGCTTCCCTCCCCCCCCTCCAGTGTTCCCTGGGGACATAGAGCTCTTCCCCCCCTTCCCCCAGTGTTCCCTGGGGACATAGAGCTCTTCCCCCCCCCCCCCCAGGTGTTCCCTGGGGACATAGAGCTCCCCCCCCCCAGTGTTCCTGGGGACATAGAGCTCCCCCCCCCCCAGTGTTCCCTGGGGACATAGAGCTCCCCCCCCCCAGTGTTCCCTGGGGACATAGATAGAGCTTCCCCCCCCCCCCTTCCTCCCGTGTTCCCTGGGGACATAGAGCTCTCCCCCCCCCCGTGTTCCCTGGGGACATAGAGCTTCCCTCCCCCCCCTCCAGTGTGCCCTGGGGACATAGATAGAGCTTTCCCCCCCCCCCCCCTTCCTCCAGTGTGCCCTGGGGACATAGAGCTCCCCCCCCTTCCTCCAGTGTGCCCTGGGGACATAGAGCTCCCCCCCCTTCCTCCAGTGTGCCCTGGGGACATAGAGCTCCCCCCCCTTCCTCCAGTGTGCCCTGAGGACCTAGAGACCCCCCCCCCCCCTCCCCCCTCCAGTGTGTCCTGGGGACATAGAGCTCCCCCCCTCTTGCAGTGTGCCCTGGCTGCGGGCTGTCAGTGCTAGCCTAGGCCTCCATCACTGAAAAGTGCTGTGTATTTTCTTGTCAGATCTGCTACAATGGCTCGTGGGCAGCAAAAGATCCAGTCTCAGCAGAAGAACGCCAAGAAGCAGGCTGAGAAGAAGAAACATGGAAGTGACCAGAAAGCTGCAGCCAAGGTGGCCCTGGTCTTCACGTGCCCCGTGTGCAGGGTAGGTGGGAAGGGGAGAGCGAAGGATCCAGGTGCAGATTGTGGTGTCAGAATACATGGGCGGCCAGTCTTTTCATACATGGCATGTGCACTGGCCGGCATACTGGAGGATAGAGGTCATAGGAGCTTCCACTCTTAACAGGTGTCTTATTGTAACCCTTAGGCTATGTGCGCACGTTGCGCAAATACATGCAGTTATGCTGCGCTTTGTAGCGCAGCGTAACTGCATGCGTCCTGCGGCCCCTGCACAGTCTATGGAGACTGTGCAGGGGCCGTGCGCACGTGGCGTTTAAGAGCGCAGCGCTTCGGCTACTGCCGAAGCGCTGCGTAAAAAGAAGTGACATGTCACTTCTTTCCTGCGCTTTGCCGGCAGCTCCTGCTCTGTCTATGGGAGGAGCTGCAGGCAGAGAGCATGGAATCGGCGCTCACTACGGACATTTCTGCAGCGATCTAAAGCGCACATGTGCTCTTCAGATCGCTGCAGAAATTTCTGCACGGCTAGTACGCAACGTGCGCACATAGCCTTAGTGTATACCATGTGATGCAGGGTTGTCCTGTCTCTATTGTTTGTCATGGGTTTTTCTTGTCTTACAAGCAGGAGGCAGGGAGAATAGTGAGAAGCTGTAAAAAATGTTCTCGAGACAAAAATCATAGGTAGACCTTTCCTGAGGGCCGTAACTTTTTTTTTTTTTTTCGCACTACATGCAGTCCCATTAAATATTTCAGCAAAAAAAAAGCTTAAAGATTTTTAATTGGGTTACATGTTCCGTATGCTGCATTTTTGTCAGGTAGAATAACAGACCTGGTGTCTCATCAGTGCACCCTTCTGCTACGGTCTGATGTGTGTGTGATAGAGCTGTCCTCTGCATGAAATCCCTTTCCCTGTTCATTCACCTGATCAGAGAAACAGAATTGAGAAAAGTTGATTTAAACATTTGTTACTTTTTCGTGTGAGAAGCTAGGAATATACTTTGTACTTTTAACGTTCAGTAGTATATGTCCAGAGCTTTCCTCAACATATACTGCAACTATAGGCCCTTATTCACTAGACAGAGGCAAATAGTGTGTTCTCTTTCTGGATACCCATCTCCTTATTGTGTAACTATTGGAAATTGCAGTAGACTACTACTTTTTTTTTTTTCAGAGGACTACTGCAATAAAAGTTTTACTATGCAGTATACATTTTTTTTTTTTTTTTTTTTTTTTTTATTTCAAATCTGTTTTATTGATGAAACTGTTGTCAACATACAAACATATCATTTGTGCAATTACAATACATAAGCATCATTTTCTCAATGCCGGGATAACATCCAGAAATTGTTACATTACTAAATTTCTTGGAATTCTTCAAATTATCTTTGTGCTATTACCATACAACCACTTGTAAATTATAGGTCAGAATTTTACTTCTTTTGACTTCCCGTATCCTAATATACTCATTCTCCTTGTATGTCTATTGTCTTATGAATTATTGATAAATCTTTTCATATAAAAAATGAAACTAGAAAAATGCAGATTAATGTTCAGAAAAGAAAGAAAGAAGAGGAAAGATATAAGCATAAAGAAGAGGAAATTAGAGAAAAGGGGGGAGGGGGGGGGAAGCAAGAAAAGCAAAGAAAAAAGGGGGGGGAAGGAATGAGACTCCCCACCGTTTCTCAGCTCAAAAAGCTCGCCAAACTCTCCACAAACTCTGGGGACTCCATGAACATAATCCATGGTCTCCAAACTGTAGTAAATTTTTCTGTGTTCCCATTTAGTTCTGCTGTCTGCTCCTCCATTCTCTGGAGGTTTGTCATCTCCTCCAACCAATCCAGCACCGTAGGGCATCTAGTCTGTTTCCAAAATCGTGGGATAATCATACGGGCAGCCGCCAGGCAAAATCGCAACATGTCCCTTTTTTGTGTTTTAATAGCTCCTGGGAGCATAGAAAGAAGGGCAACCTGGGGGGATTTTTCTATTTCACCTCCGCTCATCTTTTTGTACAGGTAGAACACTGAGTCCCAAAAGGGTTGCAGCTTAGTACAGCTCCACCATATGTGTAGCATTGTACCTGTGTCTGTGCCACACCTCCAGCACACATCAGACACAGAGGGAAATATAGCATGTAATTTAGTCGGGTAATGGTACCACCTTGTGAGAATTTTATAACTTTTCTCTTGAGCGGCGCACGCCAAGGAAAGCTTGTGGGTCCACAGGTACGCTCTGCTCCAATCGTCCTCTGCAATATCCTCTCCCAGTTCCTCTCCCCACCTACAGACAAAGTGAGGTTTATCCACCCTATTTCTCTGGTTCAGCATTTTATAGATGAGTGAGATGCCATGTCCAGGTGATGACCCCTGTAAAAATATTTTCTCAAAAGGAGTAGGGGGTGTCCTCATCCTTCTCTCCCTGTCCTGGCACGAGAGGAAAGATTTCAACTGCATATATTCCATCCAGGAAATCTCTCTCCCTGTGGCCTGCATGGAAGTATAAGTTGGTAGGGTGTGTCCCTGGAGCACGTGACAAAAACGGGTATCATCCGCCCGAGTAAATCCCCCGAATCTATGGGAGTGGAGTCCTGGGGGGAACTTCTTATTACCGAATACGGGGGTAAGTGGGCCCTGCTCCTGAGAGAGAGATCCCTTTTTTATCTCTCCATCCCACATCCCCATCGCTGTCCGCGTGAACTCCATTCCTTTCGCTATCTGGATCCTACTTTCTTTCTCTAACCATGGAAGTAAATGTAAGGGAGTTCCCAGTACATCCTGTTCAATCACCACCCATTGTTTCGAATTACCATGAAAATGCCAGTCCAGTAATCTCGTTAGGATAGCTGCCTTGTAATATAACTGAAAATTTGGGAGCCCCGCCCCCCCCGTCACTTTTGTGTCTGGTCAGAGTTTTAATTCCTGTTCGGGGTCTCCTGTTCCCCCAGACAAACCCAGACAAGGCTGTCCGGATCTTGGAGAAGTAACTTAGCGGTAGCTGTATGGGTATTGTCTGAAACAGGAACAGGAACCTCGGTAACACATCCATTTTTATCGCGTTTATACGCCCAAACCACGTCAATCTCTTTTTGTCATATTTCTTTAAGTCCCTGATTGTCCTTTCTAATAAGGGGAAAAAATTGTGATGTACAATTTTTGCTGGATCCCTAGGTACCATAACTCCCAGATATTTTAAAACTGACGGTTTCCACTTAAAAGGGAAGTTTTGTGATACTCTCGCAAGGTCTTCTGCCGATAAAGTCACGTTCATGGCCTCTGATTTGGAAAAATTTACTTTGAAGTTGCTTAAGTTGCCAAACTGTTCGAACTCCTTAAGCAAGGACGGGAAGGATATGTGTGGTTGGGAAATGAACATGAGAAGGTCATCCGCGAATAGAGCCAGCTTACGGCTCTCCCCCCCGCCTCTATCCCGTGGATGCTTGTGTTGTTTCTCAGGGCGACCGCAAGGTGCTCCATGACTATGACGTATAAGAGGGGCGACAGTGGACATCCCTGTCTCGTTCCATTGTGGACCAGAAAGGATGATGATAGAAACCCATTTGTCCTGACTTTTGCTGAGGGTCTCGTATACAGGGACGCAATTCTACCCAAAAATTTCTGACCCAAACCCACCTGTCTCAAGGCTGCCATCATAAAGCTCCAACTGACCCGGTCGAAGGCCTTCTCCGCGTCCACTGAAAGTAAACACATGGGGAGAGACTGAGCCCTCGACCGAGCCATCAGGAGGAACAATTTGTTGGTGTTGTCCCGTGCCTCCCGGCCTTTTACAAATCCCACCTGGTCCGTATGTATTATCCCAGGCAGGGACAGGGCAAGTCTGTTGGCAAGTGCTTTAGAGAAAAATTTCAAATCTAAATTAATCAGTGAGATGGGTCTGTAATTTGTAACCAGCAAGTGGTCCTTTCCCGGTTTGGGGATAACACATATGTGTGCTTCAAGAGACTGTGCTACCCACTGGGAGTTTTCAGATATGGAGTTAAATACTTTGGTCATGAACGGGGATAACTGAGTCTGAAAAATTTTATAGAACTTGGGGGTAAACCCGTCCGGACCTGGGCTTTTGCCTGAAGGAGAATCCCTGATAATAGATGCCACTTCTGTCTCTGTAAAGTCTGCTTCTAGGTTTTCAACCTCAGTATTGGGTATAGTCGGCAGGGCTGTTTTAAGTATGTAATCATTTATTTTAGTCTCCAAAGCTTCTTGTGGCATATCCCCAAATTTGCCCCGTATGTTGTAAAGGTCACTATAATATTTTTGAAACTGCTCCGCTATGTGGATTGGGTTCTGAGTCAAAAGGCCGTCCGATTTTTTGATCGTAGGGATGTGACTGGGGTCCCCCCTCGGATGTAATAACCTAGCTAGTGGTCTGCCACATTTGTCCGCATATTCATACATAAATCTTTTTAGTCTATTCCTGTGGCGCTCGTATTGTCGGTCCAGAATGGATTTAAGTTCCTCTCTGTTTTTAACTAGCTCTGTCAGTGTCACCGGGGATAATGTCTGCTTATGGATCTTCTCTAGGTCTGAAATATTCTGAAGTAGAGACAGAATGGTTTGGGCTCTCTCCCTCTTAATCCTAGCCCCATGTTTGATCAGAATCCCTCTCAACACACACTTTAGTGTCTCCCATTGAACAGGTAGGGTAGTAGTGTCTCCTGAGTGTATCTCCAAGAATTCATCTATTGTGTTCTGCAGGTCTTTCAAGCATCCCTGGTCCCTCAGCAGACTATCATTCAACCGCCAAGACCACGGCCTCCCAGGCCCATCCGGCATAGTGAGGCTCAAAAATATGGGGGCATGATCTGACCAAGAGATACTGCCTATAGAGGCCTGTATCTGCCATGTCAGGGCCTTCTGACTTACAAGGAATAGGTCTATGCGGCTGTATGAAGAGTGAGCCGGGGAAAAATATGTGTAGTCACGGTCTACTGGGTGTAGTGTTCTCCATACATCCACTAATCTGAGTTCCTGTATACAACGTTTAACCTTCGTTAGTTTCCTTATTGAGAGAAAGTTATGTCCCGACGTTGTGTCTACCTTAGGGTCCAAAGTGAAGTTTAAATCACCGCCCACGATCACGGTCCCTTCTGCGAATTCATCCAGTGATGACAGGAGAGAGGAGCAGGTCGTCGCCGGATCTCTATTCGGTAGATACCAATTGACAATGGTAAAGATGGATGAGTTAACATTAATTTTCAGGAATATAAATCTTCCCTCCGTGTCCACCCGTGTATCTAGAACTGTGTGCACTAGGGACTTATGGATGCCTATGGACACTCCCTTGGATTTTGACTCTGGGTTGGAACTGTGGACCCAGTTAGTGTAATATCTGTCTCTAAAGATGGGGAGGTGGCCCGTTTTAAAATGTGTTTCTTGGATCAATAGTATATGGACTCTTTTTTTGTGCATGTCAAAAAATATCTGGGAGCGTTTTTGCGGGACATTAAGTCCCCTCACATTTAGTGAACCCCAATTAATCTGCGTCATTTCAATGCGGAGGAACGGTGGGGACTCTAGGGATAGGTTCGGGGATTAGGGAGAGAGAGAGAGAGATGTGCAGGCAAGTAGGATAGGAAGAGCAGGGAAAAAGAAGAGGAAATAAAAGAGGTAAGAAGGTCGAGAATACAAAAGAAACTACCAACAAAGCAGTAGAAACCAAAGGCAAGGAGGTCAGAGTGCCTCCCGCCTGCAAGGTTACAGCAAGACCCTAACGTTGGGTCTAAAAAGACTAAAAGTAACTGTATAGGTATAAGAGAATACCAAACTGTCTAACCTAGGGATGGTGAGACTACGCCACTCCTTTATGGCGTGTTATCCCAATCAGGGAGGGAACTTTCTACAAAGGAGCCCCCTGCCCCGGACTAACAATAAGCAATTATTCAACTTAGTTTGTCAGCCAGAGCCCTATATAATGTGAGGACACAAGGTCTAGAGAGAATATTGTGCTATACACCGTCAGGGGGTGCCCCCCCGCCCCCTCTTCCAGGAAGGCGGGAGGGAACCCCCCCCTTAATCCCCCTGGCAAAAAAATTATAGCAAAACTGGGAGGTACATTCTATTGAGAAACAACCCAATGAATTTTTGTTTATGAACCAATAACTCCTTAAACATCAGACTGGTCTTCCTCTTCGAGGGCCACGCATCCGATCACCATCTGGGGCAGCACCCCAAACCCCCATTGGAAACACCGGCCATTCCTCTATAGGCACCAATGGAATGTCCAGGGCTGCAGCAAACGATGGCATATCAGTCGGGTTCCTAAGAACATGCATTCTTCCCGCATGTCGGACCTGCAGGCGGAAGGGAAATCCCCAGCTGTATTGCAACTCATACGAACGGAGCATGTCCAGGAGAGGTTTCAGTGCTCTCCTTCTTTGTAAAGTGAAACGGGATAAGTCCTGCAGAATCTGGACTTTGCTCCCCTCGTATGCTGGTGAAACTCCACTGCGCAGCTTAAACAGGATGGCCTCTTTAAGGACATAACGGTGGACCCTGCAAATCACATCTCGTGGTCTGTCATTCTGTGTAGGTCTAGGGCCAAGCGCTCTATGCACTCTGTCTAGCTCCAGGGGTTGGCTTGATGGTTCACCCAGGATCTCATTAAACATCACTTGGAGGGCTCTCTGGAGATCCTTAGGTTCAACAGACTCTGGTAAACCCCGGACCCTTAAATTGTTTCTCCGGCCCCTGTTTTCAGCATCGTCCATTGCTTCCACCATATATTGTATTTGGCAGGAGTGTTGATCCAAAATGGCCCCTTGTGCCTGAGTGGTGTCTTCTATATTCTGTATTTTAGCTGCCTGTATTTGGTTCTGAGTGTCCACTCTTTCCACCTCCCCCCTCAGGGCCGACAGCTCTGTGCGGTATGCCTGTTCCAGCCTTGCTATATATGTCTCCATATCTTCTCTGGTGGGCATAGAAGAGATGTGTGCCCGGATTTCATTAAGTTCTGTTAGCACTCCTGGTTCATGTGATCTTATTGTACTTGTGGCAGGCTCTAACTCTGCTTGCATTTCCATATCATACACACTTTGACTCAGGCTGTGTCTCACTGAAGATAGGAGATTTCCACTAGCAGGGCCCTGTTCCCCATTTGCAGCATTAACAGCCTCTGCTTGAGATTTATTATTGTCCTCCTTCTGTGACAGGGGTAAGGGCACCTCTCCCCCCTCCTGAGGCCTCCCCACTGCAGGTCTGCAATCAGCAATGGTGGGGGTTGTACCCATGCTCCCTGCTCCAGGGCTCCCCTGTACCTGGACACGCTGGCTGTCTGGGGTTATCAGCTGCCTCTCCTCCACTGCCCGGGTGCTTTCCTCCCTCTGTCTCTGCTGCTGCTGGGGCTTCCCCTGCCTCTCCATCTTGGGAGATGTCTGCAGTGCTGTCCTCTGCTTCGGCCCGGTAAGGAAGCCTCTAATTCCCTTCTCCTCTGTCCGTGACGCTCCTCTGCTGGGCCCCTGGGAGCTCTCCCTTCTCCTGCGCTGCATATCCTTTTCTTCCAGGCTCTTGGGCTGGTTTAATTGTCAGTAGTGTAGTCCGGTGGCAGGAGCTGAGACAAACACGTCCTCACTCCTCCATAGCCAGGACACGCCCCCCAGTATACATTTTTTTAATGCGTCCTTGTGGCAGACAGATCATGACTGGCCCCTGTAGGTCGCATACTTAATCAGTGTACAAGGGGCTGCTGACAATTCTTTTGTCTTTGTGATCTTTTTCCCTCTATGGTAACGAATGTTAGATACGAGGCTTTCATGTGGTTTAATATGTTTTCAAAATGTTGTTTGTTGCTTATGGTAACAGTGTTCTACGCACGCGGGAAAACAAAATGGCGGCGTCTAATGTGACATTGACAGCACAGGAGTGCTAAAATTCTTGTTTCTGCAAGGAAAGTCATTGAAGGATTTTCATGGTGATATGTCACAGACATTGGGGGATCAATGCTCTTTATATTCCACAGTTAAGAACTGGGTTGCCACATTTAAAATGGCCCACTTCACCAATGATGAGGAACGTCCTGGACGACCGAGGGTGGTTGTTCCTGAGATCCTGAATGCTGTGCACAACCTCATACTGGAGAATCCACGAGTTTCAGCTAAAGCAATAGCAGACATCATAGGGATTGTAGAAGTTATCTACAAAGTGGGTCCCCAAATGGTTGACAACAGATCAGAGAAGCATGCAAGTGAAAAAGTCTCGGTGCATTTGTCAGCGTTTCCGGACTGATAAGAATTAGTGGATCGACCGGTCACTATGAATGAGACCGGGATTTATTTGTATGACCCTGAAAACAAGCAGTCAAGAGTGGAGGCACAGTGGTTCTCATCCGAAGAAGTTCAGGGTGCAAAAATCAGCCACTAAGGTGATGGCAGGGCTGTGGAGTCGGAGCTCATTTTGGTGGAGTCGGTATAAAATGCACCGACTCTGACAATATATAATAAATTGGGTGCAATAGTGCAATGCAGAATGTGCTGAATATATTTTTTCATAGGAATTTGGGAAACTTATGAAATGTCCTATAAATGGCTGTTCCTGATCTAAGGCTGCATTCACATACAGCGTTTTTGCTGCGTTTTTTGAGGATACGTTTTTCAGCTGCAAAAGCAGATCAGCTTTTTAAAAAACCGCATCACCTGAAAGGTTTTTGAGCTCATAAATAATGCTTTCAATAGCAAAAGCAGATTAGAAAAAGGCCACACAAACTGACTGCTCATTCTTTGTGAGGATCCTCACAAAATGCTATGTCTGTCCTATCTTGAAACCCATTGCCTTTGCTCGATGCGCAGAGTCACTGCATTTCACTGAATTATTTTGCCATCAATGTTCGATATGTTTGTGACAAGAAAGAAATTGTTACCAAGACACTGGAAGTAAGATACTATAGCTCATCACAGCAGCCAGATTCTCCAGGCCTTAGTGGAAAAAGTTCTGCAAGACTTCAAACTCAAAAAAGAACAGGTTCTTGCTATTGTAACGGACAATGCTTCAAACATAAGTACAATTAAACTCATGAATGAGAGTAATGAACAGCTAGAAGAAACTTTAGGATTAAGTATGTGTGAGATGGAGCCACAGCGCTGTTCATGTAACTGAGGAACAAACAGATATTACAATAGAAGGACAGCAAAATGATACTTTAGGATTAGATGATCTTGTTGAAGCTGCTTCAAAACACTTTCATATTCATCACATGCGCTGTGTTGTGCACACGCTGCAGCTGGCAATAAGAGTCTGCAAGAGGGACCCTGATTTCACACATCCGGCTTTTTGCCGGTTTGGCGGATGCGGCGCACTCCATTACAGTGTATACATGAATGTTTGTATGATATGCTGGTTACTAACCGATATGACTCACGGTGTTTCATGATAAACCATAGGTGCTTGCTGAATGTTAATTAGCCTTGTGAAGTTTTGTTTTTACCACCTTCTCACCAGCACGGAGATTTATGCAGGTGAAAACCAGTGTCTGATTTGCACACTGATTATAGGCTATTTAATAATGTACACATCATCTGTTGCTGATGGGCAGGTGTTATAATCTTGAACTTTCTCAGGAATGGCAGCACCCAATGAGTTATTTTCGACTATATTGCCATCTGCTGGCTGATACAGCAGTGATATTCTAAATTGGCTTATATATGCCTGAGGAGACTAAAGGTCCAGTCACACTAAGCAACTTACCAGCGATCCCAACAACGATAGGGATCGCTGGTAAGTTGCTAGGAGGTTGCTGGTGAGCTGTCACACTGCGACGCTCCAGCGATCCCACCAGCAACCTGACCTGGCAGGGATCACTGGAGCGTCGCTACACGAGTTGCTGGTGAGCTCACCAGCAACCAGTGACCAGCCACACGTGCAGAGAGCAGGGAGCAGCGCACACTGAGCGCTGGCTCCTTGCTCTCTTAGTTACAGCACACATCGGGTTAATTACCCGATGTGTGCTGCAGCTACATGTGCACAGAGCAGGGAGCAGCGCACACTGCTTAGCGCTGGCTCCTTGCTCTCCTAGCTACAGCACACATCGGGTTAATTAACCCGATGTGTCCTGCAGCTACATGTGCACAGAGCAGGAGCCGGCACTGACAGTGAGAGCGGCTGAGGCTGGTAACAAAGGTAAATATCGGGTAACCAAGGACAGGGCTTCTTGGTTACCCGATGTTTACATTGGTTACCAGCCTCCGCAGAAGCCGGCTCCTGCTGCCTGCACATTTAGTTGTTGCTGTTTCGCTGTCACACACAGCGATCTGTGCTTCACAGCGGGACAGCAACAACTAAAAAATGGCCCAGGACATTCAGCAACAACCAACGACCTCACAGCAGGGGCCAGGTTGTTGCTGGATGTCACACACAGCAACATCGCTAGCAACGTCACAAAAGTTGTTCGTTAGCAGCGATGTTGCTAGCGATGTTGCTTAGTGTGACGTGGCCTTAATAGATTCCTGCTGTCTCTGTTATCAGCCAGCCGTGGCTATATATAATGACATATATCTGCGGATGTATCCTTGTATGTTTTTCCGAGGGTTATAAACTGGGGATGATGCGCTCCACTTTGAGGGCTTTTTTCCTGTTTTATACTTGTGATTCTGTAATTAATAAAGTTTTGTACTTTTTAAAAATTACTATGCATTCAGCTCCACTTCTTATCTGAGCATTAGGCTATGTGCCCACGCTGCGGATTTTGCCGCGGATTTTCCGAAAATGTGCAGCAGCGGCACTTCCAAGCCATTTCAATGGCATTTTGGAAATGCTGTGTCCATGCTGCGGATTTTTCCGCGGCGGATTTGCCGTGGATTTTGACCGTGAAAAATCTGCAGCATGTCAATTATTGTTGCGGATTTTGGCTATAGAATTGAGAAAAAAAAAAATCCGCGGCAAAAAAAAGGTGCGGATTTGCCGCGAAAGTCGCGGATTTTCATGCAGAAAAATCCGCAGGTACATTCTACCGTGGACACACAGCCTTATAGTGCCCAGATTGTTGTTATAGATCAGTATTTGAAGTGTGTTCATAAAGGACAATTGATATTTAAGAGCACTTATTTAATGACTGAGCAATTGCCCTCAAGTAACCTTAAATGAAGGTCAATGGACACAGGTGGCTGAATTGAAGGAATTGCTTAATCACCCATTTACCGTGACTAAAAAATTACAAGCTGAGGATTTAACTCCTGACATTTTCATAAGGGAGTGGAAGAAACTTGCTATTTTGCCTGTCTGAAAGAGGAGGTTTAATCGCAGATGGCATTTCTGCTTCAATGAAACGGAGAGAGACACAGCTATTGGAAAATAAAATTCTTCTGGCAGCTGTTTATGTGGACCCAAATCATCGTATACTGCTTGATGATCAACAGCTTACTAAAGGAAAAGAAGCTGAGTGAGGTAGCAGTTAGGATGAGTGGCACAGGACTGCCAGGCACAAGAGGACTTGGGGCCTGACAGTGCTACTGCTGCCATATCTTCACCTCATCAGATGAGGAGTTTAACTTTGACAAGTGTTTGGATGACATGGAGCAGGCAAAGTGTTGCCGCAAGGAAAAAGATTTCACTCCGTCTCCTATAGCAGCAGATTGACCAGATTTCAGAAACATTTTTCACTTGCTCTCAAAGAAATAGAAAAATTCAACCATTCATCAAAACTGACTGTGCATGAGGCAATTCCTTTATACCCGGAAATTGTTAGAGATGTTGCCCATGTGGTTACGGCTTTACCTCCAACCTAAGTTACTGTAGAGAGGTTGTTCTCTAGCCTTATAATAATTAGGTCAGATTTGAGGCCATCTATGAAGGAGGTTCTGATGGAGGCAATTCTATTTCTTACAACAAATCCATAGACTGCACAAATGTTATTTACTATGTTTTTGTTGAAAACAGTTTTTCTTTGTCGCTCCATTGGGAGACCCAGACAATTGGGTGTATAGGCTATGCCTCCGGAGGCCGCACAAAGTATTACACTAAAAGTGTAAAGCCCCTCCCCTTCTGCCTATACACCCCCCGTGCTCCCACGGGCTCCTCAGTTTTTATGCTTTGTGCGAAGGAGGCAGACATGCACGCACAGCTCCATAGATTGGTCAGCAGCAGCTGCTGACTATGTCGGATGGAAGAAAAGTGGGCCCATATAGGGCCCCCAGCATGCTCCCTTCTCACCCCACTCTTGTCGGCGGTGTTGTTAAGGTTGAGGTATCCATTGCGGGTACGGAGCCTGGAGCCCACATGCTGTTTTCCTTCCCCATCCCCCTTGGGGCTCTGGGTGAAGTGGGATCCTGTCGGTCTCCAGGCACTGAGACCGTGCTTCATCCACAATTCCTGGGAGCCTGCTGGATAGGAGCCGGGTATCGTTCAGGGACATGGCCCTGCTACTTGGAGGTACTCTGTGTCCCCGTGGGGACCGAGCACAGCAACACTCCAGCATTGCTGGGTGTGCTAGTGCACCGGGGACCGCGGCGCTGACCGGGTTAAATGTGCCATTACACACTCAGCGTCGCTGAGTGTGTTTATGTAGGGGGACTACCGCGCTGACCGCCGCCGCCATGTTTAACACTGAGGCGCGGCTGGGACTTGTAGTCCGCCGGGGACTTCCGCGCGGCCGCGCTTTTACGGCGGCCACGCTTATTACTCGAGTCCCCGGCTTTTGCGGCCTAGTCTTTCTTCCTCCCGCCCACAGCCCTGACAAGCAGGGGAAGGGCGGGACGCTGTACAGACGAGCAGCAATGAGGGCTGGAGAATGCTTTGCATACTCCACCCCCCTCACTGTGCACTGTGGGGCACCAGTTCCCGCACTTTCTGGGTCACGCCCACGGCTCCCTCCTCTCCTCAGGACGCCGGCAGCCATTCCTGTCAGCTCCTCGGACGCTGCAGAGGGGGACAAAGTCTGGGAGACCCAGGCAGGGATTCTGGTGGCCTCACAACCGCTTTAAGCGGGTGGTAAGCAGCACCTGTGGTGCTAGCCCCATTGTGCAGAAGTGTAATTATATGTTTATGGTATATACTTTACACTGTATAGTGCACAGTTGTTTTCTGGCTATATACCCTATTGTGTTACTCAGGGAAGACAATAGCATGGCGCCCACAAAAGGCAGGGGTGCCAAAACACAGGCTTACTATGCTGCCTGCGCCGCATGTACGACGCCGCTACCGGCAGGTTCCACTGACCCTCATTGTGTGCACTGCTCGGCCCCTACTGCACTTGCTCAGCCGGAGCCTCTGCTAAGAGGGGCCCAGGGGGAGCCACCTGCTGACACTCTCCAGGTGACAGGGACGGAGTTTGCAGTCTTTACGGATAAACTCTCTGAAACTATGGCTAAGATACTAGAAGCCTTGCAGTCCAGACCGGTATCTCAGCACAGGGACTCTGTTGAGTTATTGTTCCCTGGCCCCCCTCAGTTGGACCAACAATGTCTCCCCGGGGTATCTCATAGATCCCAGGCTGGGGGCTCTGACACGGACCCCAGCCCCAGACCGATTAAGCGAGCTCGCTTGGAAATTCCCTCGACATCATCATATTGTTCAGGGTCTCAGCGGGGGGAATCTCTGGTTGATGACGCGGAGACAGCTGATCAGGATTCTAATCCTGAGGCCGCTCTCAATCTTGATACTCCGGACGGGGACGCCATAGTGAACGATCTTATTGCGTCCATCAATCGAATGTTGGATATTTCTCCCTCAGCTCCTCCGGTGGAGGAGTCAGCTTCTCAGCAGGAGAAATTCCGTTTCAGGTTTCCCAAGCGTACACAGAGTATGTTTCTGGACTACTCTGATTTCAGAGAGGCAGTCCAGAATCACCATGATTGTCCAGATAAGCGTTTTTCTAAGCGCCTTAAGGATACACGTTATCCCTTTCCCCCTGACGTGGTCAAAGGTTGGACTCAGTGTCCCAAGGTGGATCCTCCAATCTCCAGACTGGCGGCTAGATCCATACTTGCAGTTGAAGATGGGGCTTCACTCAAAGATGCCACTGACAGGCAGATGGAGCTCTGGTTGAAATCCATCTATGAAGCTATCGGCGCTTCTTTTGCCCCAGCATTCGCAGCCGTATGGGCGCTACAAGCTATATCAGCAGGTCAAGCGCAAATTGACGCAGCCACACGCACTTCCGCGCCGCAGGTGGCGTCCATAACCGCTCAGACGTCGGCAATGGCGTCTTACGCTATTAATGCTGTCCTGGACTCTGCGAGCCGTACGGCGGTTGCATCCGCCAATTCGGTGGTACTCCGCAGGGCCTTGTGGCTACGGGAATGGAAGGCAGATTCTGCTTCCAAAAAGCGCTTAACTAGTTTGCCAATTTCTGGCGACCGATTGTTTGGCAACGTTTGGATGAAATCATCAAACAATCCAAGGGAAAGGATACATCCTTACCCCAGCCCACACCGAACATACCCCAACAGTGGAGGGGGCAGTCGAGGTTTCGGTCCTTTTGGGGCGCGGGCAGGTCCCAATTCCCCTCGTCCAAAAGGCCTCAGAAAGATCAAAGGAACTCTGATTCATGGCGGTCTAAGTCACGTCCTAAAAAGACCACAGGAGGTACCGCTACCAAAGCGGCTTCCTCATGACTTTCGGCCTCCGCAATCTGCATCCTCGGTCGGTGGCAGGCTCTCCCGCTTTTGCGACACCTGGCTGCCACGGGTAAAAGACCGCTGGGTGAGAGACATTCTGTCTCACGGTTACAAGATAGAGTTCACCTCTCGTCCCCCGACTCGATTCTTCAGGTCATCCCCGCCTCCCGAGCGAGCCGAGGCTCTTCTGCAGGCGCTGGGCACTCTGAAGGCGGAAGGAGTGGTGATCCCTGTTCCTCTTCAGCAACAGGGTCACGGTTTTTACTCCAACCTGTTTGTGGTCCCAAAGAAGGACGGGTCTTTCCGTCCTGTCCTGGACCTGAAACTGCTCAACAAACACGTAAAGACCAGGCGGTTCCGGATGGAATCCCTCCGCTCCGTCATCGCCTCAATGTCCCAGGGAGATTTCCTTGCATCGATCGATATCAAAGATGCTTATCTCCACGTACCGATTGCTCCAGAGCACCAGCGCTTCTTGCGCTTCGCCATAGGAGACGAACACCTGCAGTTCGTAGCACTGCCGTTCGGCCTGGCAACAGCCCCACGGGTTTTCACCAAGGTTATGGCTACTGTAGTAGCGGTCCTCCACTCTCAGGGTCACTCGGTGATCCCTTACTTGGACGATCTCCTGATCAAGGCACCCTCTCAGGAGGCATGCCAACACAGCCTCGACGCTACTCTGGAGACTCTCCAGAGTTTCGGGTGGATCATCAATTTTCCAAAGTCAAATCTGACACCGGCCCAATCGCTGACATATCTTGGCATGGAGTTTCATACCCTCTCAGCGATAGTGAAGCTTCCGCTGATCAAGCAGCGGTCGCTACAGAAGGGGGTACAATCTCTCCTTCAAGGTCAGGCACACCCCTTGAGGCGCCTCATGCACTTCCTGGGGAAGATGGTGGCAGCAATGGAGGCAGTCCCTTTCGCGCAGTTTCACCTGCGTCCTCTTCAATGGGACATCCTTCGCAAATGGGACAGGAAGCCGACGTCCCTCGACAGGAACGTCTCTCTCTCTCAGGCGACCAAAGCTTCCCTTCGGTGGTGGCTTCTTCCCACTTCATTATCGAAGGGGAAATCCTTCCTACCCCCATCCTGGGAGGTGGTCACGACGGACGCGAGTCTGTCAGGGTGGGGAGCGGTTTTTCTCCACCACAGGGCTCAGGGTACGTGGACCCGGCAAGAGTCCTCACTTCAGATCAATGTTCTGGAAATACGGGCAGTGTACCTTGCCCTGAAAGCGTTCCAGCAGTGGCTGGAAGGCAAGCAGATCCGAATTCAGTCGGACAATTCCACAGCGGTGGCATACATCAACCACCAAGGCGGCACACGCAGTCGGCAAGCCTTCCAGGAAGTCCGGCGGATCTTGATGTGGGTGGAAGCCACGGCCTCCACCATCTCTGCAGTTCACATCCCGGGCGTGGAAAACTGGGAAGCAGATTATCTCAGTCGCCAGGGCATGGACGCAGGGGAATGGTCCCTTCACCCGGACGTGTTTCAGGAGATCTGTTGCCGCTGGGGGGTGCCGGACGTCGACCTCATGGCGTCCCGGCACAACAACAAGGCACCGACGTTCATGGCACGGTCTCAAGATCCCAGAGCTATGGCGGCAGACGCCTTAGTTCAGGATTGGTCGCAGTTTCAGCTCCCTTTATGTGTTTCCTCCGCTGGCACTGTTGCCCAGAGTGTTACGCAAGATCAGGGCCGACTGCCGCCGCGTCATCCTCGTCGCTCCAGACTGGCCGAGGAGGTCGTGGTACCCGGATCTGTGGCATCTCACGGTCGGCCAACCGTGGGCACTACCAGACCGACCAGACTTGCTGTCTCAAGGGCCGTTTTTCCATCTGAATTCTGCGGCCCTCAACCTGACTGTGTGGCCATTGAGTCCTGGATCCTAGCGTCTTCAGGGTTATCTCAAGACGTCATTGCCACTATGAGACAGGCTAGGAAACCAACGTCCGCCAAGATCTACCACAGGACGTGGAAAATTTTCCTGTCATGGTGCTCTGCTCAGGGTTTTTCTCCCTGGCCTTTTGCCTTGCCCACTTTTCTGTCCTTCCTTCAATCTGGACTGGAAAAGGGTTTGTCGCTCGGCTCCCTTAAGGGACAAGTCTCAGCGCTCTGTGTTTTTCCAGGAGCGCCTAGCCAGACTTCCACAGGTACGCACGTTCCTGCAGGGGGTTTGTCACATCGTTCCTCCTTACAAGCGGCCGTTAGAACCCTGGGATCTGAACAGGGTGCTGATGGCTCTTCAGAAACCACCATTCGAGCCAATGAGGGATATTTCTCTCTCACGCCTTTCGCAGAAAGTGGTCTTCCTAGTAGCAGTCACCTCTCTTCGGAGAGTGTCTGAACTAGCAGCGTTGTCGTGCAAAGCCCCTTTCCTGGTGTTTCACCAGGACAAGGTGGTTCTGCGTCCGGTTCCGGAATTTCTCCCCAAGGTGGTATCCCCCTTTCATCTCAATCAGGATATCTCCTTACCCTCTTTTTGCCCTCATCCAGTTCACCAATGTGAAAAGGATTTGCACTTGTTAGATCTGGTGAGAGCACTCAGATTCTACATTTCTCGTACGGCGCCCCTGCGCCGCTCGGATGCACTCTTTGTCCTTGTCGCTGGCCAGCGTAAAGGGTCACAGGCTTCCAAATCAACCCTGGCTCGGTGGATCAAGGAGCCAATTCTCGAAGCTTACCATTCTGCTGGGCTTCCGGTTCCCGCAGGGCTGAAGGCCCATTCTACCAGAGCCGTGGGCGCGTCCTGGGCTTTGAGGCACCAGGCTACGGCTCAGCAGGTGTGTCAGGCGGCTACCTGGTCGAGCCTGCACACTTTCACGAAACACTATCAGGTGCATACCTATGCTTCGGCGGATGCCAGCCTAGGTAGACGAGTCCTTCAGGCGGCGGTTGCCCACCTGTAGGAAGGGGCCGTTTTACGGCTCTATTACGAGGTATTATTTTACCCACCCAGGGACTGCTTTTGGACGTCCCAATTGTCTGGGTCTCCCAATGGAGCGACAAAGAAGGGAATTTTGTTTACTTACCGTAAATTCCTTTTCTTCTAGCTCCAATTGGGAGACCCAGCACCCGCCCCTGTTTTTTTGTGTACACATGTTGTTCATGTTGAATGGTTTCAGTTCTCCGATATTCCTTCGGATTGAATTTACTTTAAACCAGTTTATAATTTTTTTTCCTCCTTCTTGCTTTTGCACCAAAACTGAGGAGCCCGTGGGAGCACGGGGGGTGTATAGGCAGAAGGGGAGGGGCTTTACACTTTTAGTGTAATACTTTGTGCGGCCTCCGGAGGCATAGCCTATACACCCAATTGTCTGGGTCTCCCAATTGGAGCTAGAAGAAAAGGAATTTACGGTAAGTAAACAAAATTCCCTTCTTTGCCACTTACATAGTGTATTACATAGTGTTTTATATACCATATTTTTCGGACCATAAGACGCACTTTTTTCCCCCCAAATGTTGGGAGAAAGTGGGGGGTGCGTCTTATGGTCTGACTATAGGGCTGCGGCCGGGAATGTGGGTGCTGCGGTGGAGCGGGTCATCGGGGGCACGAGCAGGCTGCAGCAGCGCCTGCCGTGACCACGTGGGCCCGCTCATTACATATGCACGCCCATCCTCCCGCCCATCATCTCTCAGCGAACACGGCGCTGACAGGTGGGCGGGGTGATGGGCGGGGGGGTGCGCGCATAATTAACAGCCGGCCGTGATCACCCCTGGCAACTACAGCCTGGAGTGATCATGTGCGGCTGTATTCACTGCCCCCCGTGCATCATTATCAGCGCGGGGTGCAGTGAATCAGTACACTCACCCGTCACCACGTGTGGAGCCTTCCCCCTGCAGCATCGCGCGATGTCTTCCTGTCTGTGCCGGTCAGCTGATCTGGTCACTAGCGGGGCGCACAGCGATGACGTCATCGCTGTGCGCGCCGCTAGTGTCCACCAGCTCAGCTGACCGGCACAGACAGGAAGACATCGCGCGATGCTGCAGACGGTGACGGCTCCACACGCGGTGACGGCTCCACACAGCGGCGCTGCAGCTGAGACAGAGATCGGTGCTTCAGGGAGTGTGGAAAGGTGAGTATAAACGTTTTGGTTTTTTTTCTGTGCCACAGGCCATATACCAGGATGGGGGTATAACATGAGCAGGATGGATGGGGGAATAACATGAGCAGGATGGATGGGGGAATAACATGAGCAGGATGGATGGGGGAATAACATGAGCAGGATGGATGGGGGAATAACATGAGCAGGATGGATGGGGGAATAACATGAGCAGGATGGATGGGGGAATAACATGAGCAGGATGGATGGGGGAATAACATGAGCAGGATGGATGGGGGAATAACATGAGCAGGATGGATGGGGGAATAACATGAGCAGGATGGATGGGGGCATAACATGAGCAGGATGGATGGGGGGTATAACATGAGCAGGATGGATGGGGGGTATATTATGAGCAGGATGGATGGGGGGTATATTATGAGCAGGATGGATGGGGGGTATATTATGAGCAGGATGGATGGGGGGTATATTATGAGCAGGATGGGGGTATATGAGCAGGATCATATACAAGGCAGGAGGATCCTTAACAGAATGGGGTACCTTAGTAGAGAATTTGGGGACATTACCCCATAACAGTGTCAGCAGCAGATCCTCGCCCCATAACAGTGTGTCATGACCATATTTTTTGGTTAAAATTTTATTTTCCTATTTTCCTCCTCCAAAACCAGGGTGCGTCTTATGGTCAGGTGCGTCTTATAGTCCGAAAAATACGGTATATTAGTGCATTACATAGTGTTTTATATATATATATATATATAACACTAACACTATGTAAGTGGCATAAAACGGTTTTCAACAAAAATATACTAAATAATATTTAGTATATTGCTTATATTTAACCCCTTCACGACCGGCCGATTTTTTTTTTTCTTTTTTTTTTTTTCTTTCCGTTTTTTTTTCGCCATTCTTTTTCTGAGACGTAACTTTTTTTTCAGTCAATATGGTCATGTGAGGGCTCATTTTTTGCGGAATGAGCTGTACTTTTAAATGAAACCATCAGTTTTACCATATAGTGTACTAGAAAACGGCAAAAAAATTCCAAATGCTGAAAATTTGCAAAAAAAAGTGCGATAGCACTATGGTTTTTGAGATATTTTATTCACTCTGTTCACTATATGGTAAAACTGATGTGTGGGTGTGATGCCTCAGGTCAGTGCGAGTTCGTAGACACCAAACATGTATAGGTTTACTTTTATATAAGGGGTTAAAAAAAATCGGAAGTTTGTCCGAAAAAAGTTGCGCATGCTTTACGCCATATTCCGTGACCCATAGCGTTCTCATTTTTTGGGATCTATGGCTCAATGACGGCTTATTTTTTTGCGTCTCGAGCTGACTTTTTTTAACGGTACCATTTTTGCGCAGATTCTACGTTTTGATCGCCTCTTATTGCATTTTGCGCAAAAGTAGTGGCGACAAAAAAAGATCGTTTTGGCGTTTGGAATTTTTTTGCCGCTACGCCGTATACTGATCAGATTAATTGATTTTATATTTTGATAGATCGGGCGTTTCTGAACGCGGCGATACCAAATGTGTGTATATTTTTTATTTTTTTAACCCTTTAATTTTCAATGGGGCGAATGGGGGGTGATTTGAACTTTTAGGTTTTTTTTTGTTTTTTTTTACTAGTCCCCCTAGGGGGCTATTGCGATCAGCATTCCGATCGCTCTGCAGTATCTGCTGATCACAGCTACAAGGCTGTAAACAGCAGATATGCTCTTTCTCTTTTGCTGTGCCGCTGGCACAGCGAAAGTGAAAGCAAGTCAGGTGTAGTACAGGAGTCATCACATGACCCTGTGCTACCATGACAACTATCGGGAGTCACGTGATCGCGTCACGTGACTTCCGGTTTCGGGCGGTAAGGAAATGTTTACCGCGATCGCGCTTATAATGGCGCTGTCACATATTGACAGTGCCATATAAGGGGTTAAACGGCACGAGCAGATAACTATTCTGCTCGTGCCTAGCAGGCACACGTCTCAGCTGTGAAAATCAGCTGAGATGTGTGCTGATCGCAGCATGATGCTGCCGGCAAACCGCGGGCAGTAACATTATGACCGCAAGGACGTAATTTTACGGCCTGCAGTCGTTAAAGGGAACCTGTCAGCAGAAATGTCCCCTAAAACCTAACAGATTCCCCCTCTGCAGCTCGTGGGCTGCATTCTATAAAGGTCCCTGTTATGATTGTGCCCACTTTCTGACCGAAAAAAAGTGTTTATAAAGTTGTACCTTTTTGGCTTCTGATTCTGTAAATCCGTCAGGGGGGCGGGCAGCCTGATGGCCGTTATTCTGCCCCCTGGTCCTGTATGCCGCCCCCATCGCTGATTTCAATACTTCTGGACGCCGCCCACTGCTCCAGCCATCCCCGCGCATGCCCAGTGCCCATCTCTCGGGGATGAGCACTGTGCCCAGCGTCACCGCTGGTGACGTGCACGCAGGGTTAAGATTATGGGCGGTGCTGTGATGTTTATTCCTAAGCAACCGCCCATAATCGCGGGACCGCGCTTTCCCCCTCGGCCTGCTTCTTTCTGCGCAAGCGCGCTGCTGCTGACCTCACTTCGCCTCCTTCCATCTTGCCCCGAGGCAGGAAATAGATGGGAAGAGCGCGGAGCAGTGACTACACCGAAAGCGCGGTCCCGCGATTATGGGCGGTTGCTTAGGAATAAACATCACAGCACCGCCCATAATCTTAACCCTGCGTGCACGTCACCAGCGGTGACGCTAGGCACAGTGCTCTGCTCATCCCCGAGAGATGGGCACTGGGCATGCGCGGGGATGGCTGGAGCAGTGGGCGGCGTCCAGAAGTATTGAAATCAGCGATGGGGGCGGCATACAGGACCAGGGGGCAGAATAACGGCCATCAGGCAGCCCGCCCCCGTGACGGATTTACAGAATCAGAAGCCAAAAAGGTACAACTTTATAAACACTTTTTTTCGGTCAGAAAGTGGGCACAATCATAACAGGGACCTTTATAGAATGCAGCCCACGAGCTGCAGAGGGGGAATCTGTTAGGTTTTAGGGGACATTTCTGCTGACAGGTTCCCTTTAAGGGGTTAAGTGAAAAATTTATTGTAATGCAATGTGAACATCAGACATTTAATCACTTATGATACAATAATCAAGATATTTACGGTAGTACATAAAATATATTTATTGGACTACAACTTTAGAACACAAACTTTAATAAATTGTAAATATGTATTACAATATGTAAATATATATATAATCTAATGTATATTACATAGTGTATTGCATATTTACAATTCCAGTTTTTTGTGTTCTAAAGTTGTATCCAATAAATATATTTTATGTTGTATCTAAATATCTTGATTATTGTATCATGAAAATGATTCAATGTCTGATGTTCACATTGCATTACAATACATTTTTCACTTAACTATAAGCAATATATGTCGGAGTCGGTGCAAGGGAAATTGAGAAGTCTGAGCCGAAGGTTTGGCTTACCGACTCCACAGCCCTGGGTGATGGCATCTGTGTTCTGGGATAAGGAGGGCGTGCTGCTAGTGGACTACCTTCAAAAGGGTTCCACCATCAAGGCAAGGTATTACATTGAACTTTTGAACCAATTGAAGGCAGCTGTGAAGGCCAAAAGGCGCGGCAAGCTGTCCAAAAGAATCTTGTTCCTGCAAGACAACGCCACCGCTCACACTGCACAAACAATCACGGCAAAACTGGCAGGACTGTCGACTACCCCCTTATTCACCAGATCTAGCTCCCTTCAACTATCATCTGTTTCCAAACCTGAAGAAACACCTCAATGGTACCAAATTTCACACCATTTCTCATGCCATGGCTGCTACGGATGCCTGGTTTAAGGCAGAACCGAAATCGTTCTTTTTGCTAGGCTTACAGAACTTGGAATACCAATGTAAGAAGTGTGCTGACATCAGTGCAGAGTATGTGGGATAAATGTAAAGTTTCATCATCTTATCTCGTTTCTTTCTGGGTAAAGCCACAGACAGCAGCCCCTCGTATATGCCTAACATTGGGCACAAACTTGTTCCCCTATATAATAAGTTTTAACAATTTCTCCAATTTCTCTTGTGCTTAATTTTCTGATATGGTGTTTTCTTTTTTAATTCTCAGACACAGATGCCAGACCCCAAAACGTTTAAGCAGCATTTTGAAAGCAAACACCCCAAGTCTCCCATGCCTCCGGAGCTGGTAGATGTGCAGGCATAACAAACGGTTAGTCACATGTTTACTGATTGTACAGTGCATTACTATAACTAACCAAGTTGCTTTGATTCTGAGGTGCACTTTATTTCTTGGTTTTATTAAAGTGACCTTTAAAGGGGTATTCCCATCTCTAAGATCCTATGCCAGAAGTAGGTGTAATATGAGCAAATATCTCCAGTTGGACATGTAGTATAATTCTTCTGATTATCTACAATGAGGAAAATAAGTATTCGATACACTGCCAATTTTGCAAGTTCTCCCACCTACAAAGAATGGAGAGATCTGTAACTTTTATTGTTCTTACACCTCAACTGTGGCAAACTGTTTCTTCCCCCCCCCCCCCCCCCCCATCACCCCCTACAAACCAGAAAAAATTCTGGCTCTCACAGTCCTGTTTATTTATTTTCTTCTTTAAGACTCCCTCCTACCCTATACTCATTGCCTGTATTAATTGCTCCTATTTGAGCTATTTACCTCCTATATCAGCCACCTGTCCACACACACAATCATACTCCAACCTCTCCACCATGGCCAAGACCAAAGAGCCGTCTAATAACACCAGGGACAAAATCGTTGACCTGCACATGTGTGGGATGGGCTATAGGATATTAGGCAAACAGCGTGGTGAGAAGGCAACGACTGTTGGCGAAATTATTAGAAAATGGAAGAAACACAAGATGACTGTTAAGGCCGCTTTACACACTGCGATATCGGTACCGATATCGCCAGCGTGCATACCCGCCCCCATCGGTTGTGCGACACGGGCAAATCTCTGCCCGTGTCGCACAACATCGCCCGGACCCGTCGCACTACTTACCTTCCCTGCGACGTCGCTGTGACTGGCGAACCGCCTCCTTTCTAAGGGGGCGGTTCGTTCTGCGTCACAGCGACGTCACTGAACCGCCGCCCAATAGAAGCGGAGGGGCGGAGATGAGCGGAACCAACATCCCGCCCACCTCCTTCCTTCCGCATTGTGGCCGGAAGGCAGGTAAGGAGAGCTTCTTCGTTCCTGCGGTGTCACACAGAGCGATGTGTGCTGCCGCAGGAACGAGGAACAACTTCGTTACTGCTGCAGTAACGATATTTGAGAATGGACCCCCATGTCGCCGATGAGCGATTTTGCACGTTTTTGCGACGATGCAAAATCGCTCATAGGTGTCACACGCAACGGCATCGCTAAAGCGACCGGATGTGCGTCACAAATTCCGTGACCCCATCGAGATCACTTGAGTGATGTCGTAGCATGTAAAGCCCGCTTTAGTCTTACTCTGGTTGGGGCTTCATGCAAGATCTTGCCTCATGTGGTAAGGATGATCCTGAGAAAGGTCAGGAATCAGCCCAGAACTACATGGAAGGACCTGGTCAATGATCTGAAGAGAGCTGGGACAAATTGCCATTAATAACACACTACATCGTCATGGATTAAAATCCTGCAGGTCACTCTAGGTCAGAGGTCTCAAACATGCGGGCCGCATGCGGCCCCTCAGGCTGCTTCGTGTGGCCCCCAGGCCTGTGCCACTGTTCACTATCGCAGCCGGTGCAGGGGCTGCAGCCACTGTCTGCGCTTAGTCAGATGAATGTTTTGCCGGCGCTGCGCTCTGAGTCCAGCGCTTTGTGCACAACTAGTCCTCCAATGGAAACTGGCTTACCTCTGATTGGTGGACGGCTATGGCTGCGTTGGAAACGTTGAGCATAGAGAGCTTGACTCTACGCGCGCAGCACCGGCAAAACATTCATCTGACATAAATTGCTGGCAGGGGCTGCGGCCATTGCACCTGCCGTGATAGTCAAAAGGGCCACGGGCCTGAAGACAGCAAGAAGCAGAGATGAGGGAACGGTGCAAAGATGAGAAGAATGGTGGTTTTGTTTTGTTTTGTGTTTTTTTTTGGGGTGTGTTTTTTTTTTTTTTTTGTGTGTGTGAAGCACGGCACATTAACCCCTTAGCGACCTTTGACGTGCTGGGTATGTCATTGCTCCCTGGTACTTAAGGACCCATGACATACCCAGTGCGTCATGGCGAAATCGGAGCCCCGGAGGCTCAGTGGCTGCGATCGCTTTGCAAACACCTTAGATTTGGGGAGGAGGGAACCTCTGCCTGACCTCAGGAGGGGTGGTGTCTCCTTTGTTTGTGCGTGCTTGTTTGTGTGAACTGCAAGAGCGGGGTTAGAGCGCGGTTAAAGTACGGAACCGGAAGTGTGTGCGGTGAGTATTTGCTTGTACAGCAAAGCTTGCTCGTAAGCTGAGTTACAAAATTACAGCAAGCTTTGCTCGAATAGTGAAATGCTCGCAAACTGGGTAACTCTTAAACAAAGGTTCCACTGTAAAAAAAAAAGTGTGTGTGTGTGTGTGTATATATATCTCATATTTTTATTTTTATATATTTTTTTATTTTTGTCTTTAAGGCAGATCCAGCCAGTATTGGTGGAGGCAGTGCATTACACCATTTGTGCCAGTTTTCTAATTTAACTTTTGTAGAAATATATTATATAATTTTTTTTCTTTTTCTCTTAGCTGTTGTAGGTTTCAGATTTCTAGATTGTAATGTGTGGTTAGCCTGAAGATGCACCAGATTCATTAAAGGAAACCTGTTGCGTGCAATAGACACCAAGAACTACGAGCAGTTCTGGGTGCATATTGCTAACACCTGCTTAACCGCCCCTGTATAAACTAGCATAGATAAAGAGATCTTAAGACAAAGTATTTCTAAAGATCTTTTATCGTATGCTAATGAGCGAGGGGACTAGTCCCCTGAGCATTAGTTCCCTGGTTAGTCTCCCTACATTAGCATGTTAGTACGCGCCTGTGGGAATGCTATCATGCTGAATACACAGCGTCACAGGATGATATCACTCACCTCTCCGCCGCCATCGCTGGATTTCGGCTCAGTGTGCATGACCCCGGAGTTTTGGTCATGTGCACTACTTCAGTTTGAAGCCAGGACACGCACACCCGGCTTCATAGTGCACATGACCGAACCTCTGGGGTCATGCGTACTGAGCTGAAATCCCTGGTCGGATGCGATGGCGACTAAGAGGTGAGTGAGATCATCCTGTGACACTGCACATTCATTAGCATGTTAGCTCGCCCACAGGGGTGTACTTGCATGCTAATGGAGCCGACTAGCCAGGTGAACGAACGCCCAGGGGACTAGTCCCCTCGCTCATTAGCATACGATAAAAGATTTTTACAAATACTTTTTCTAAAGATCTCTTTATGCTAGTGTATACAGGGATGGTTAGGATAGGAATTACTAATATACACCCAGAACTGCTTGTGGTTCTGGGTGTATATTGGACCTGACAGGTTCCCTTTAATGAATTCCGAACATCTTTCTCCAGCTGACTTTTTTTTTTTTTTTTTTTAAACCTCTTTTGTAAAACTGGCCAAACACCAGTTTTTAATATGCAAACTTATAAATTCAGAATGGTGATTCCAACAGTGTATAATTTTTTTTTATTTTTTTTTTAAAGTATTTCAGTCCATAGTAAAAGTAAGACTATGTTCATTATGAGCAAATAATGTCTATATGCCCCGTCCTTTTTTTTTTTTTTTTTTTTTTATTTTTTTTGGAAGCATAACATCTAGTAGCCCATAACCGAGTGCAGTAGATAGTCAGCCCCATGGATGTAGATTTCTTAACTTTAAAGACATCACATCAAATTTTATTTTGATTGTTTTCATTTAAAATAAAAAAAAATCCCCTCTTAATGCCCACAGCTTCCCTTGGTGAGAGCAGATTTTTTTTTTTTCCCTAGTATTTTCATTAAGTAATGTTAAAAAAAGACCATAACAAAAACAACTATTATGTATTTGCAATTGTGTAATGGTAATGCAGAAAAATTGGGTTTTTATGCATAACTTATTTATTTTTTTTGCCTCATCTAGGTTAATCCTCTGAATGCACTGAATTGAGCAGGTTGAGCATATCTGAAAGACCTTTCTTGGATAAATCTGGACGCACCTACCTGTTTTATGTTAAGTTGGCGCTAAGTAACATGAGTGTATCCGGACTTTGGTGCTGCAGCGTCTCATTATTCACAATGGGGATTTTCTATCCTGTTAGACATGGGTTTGTGCCAGAACACCAAAAGGAGCAGTTGTAACTTTGTTTATGCAATTGTGTGGCCTGCTAAATGGGGTTGAGGGTGCCACACGACTTACAACAGGTTTTTAGTAATCAATAACCAAAAGCATCATAAATATTTCCATCCTGGTCGGTTATGGTGGTGCATTCCGTTCATCTATGAAGGCAGAGCAATATATATCTATATGTTTTAATTGCATTCCAGTGCAGATCTTCATAGCATACTTTTTATTTTTTTTTTATTTTTTATATCTATACCTCTGACCTAATATCGCATCATACATAGAATATATTGTGAAATCTCACTTGCTATACTGTGCCAACGACAAACACTTTGCACATTACCCTGACCTCACCAGCTCTACCGGAGGTGAAAACCACTTTCTAGAAACTCTTGATCTCTCTACTAGTGTTATTGTTCTTTTGTTTTTTTTTAATAACAGAAGCTTTGTTTTTCTCACATTTAGAACAGTTATGGAAAATCTTGCAGGTGTTTAATAATAGTAAAAAATATATAATCCAGACCCATAATAGTAAGTTTGTCGTTTTACAGCAGGGTGAACCCGGTCTGCTTTTTTCTGTATAGTTTTCTTGTTTTGGTTTCCTTTTTATTTCAAGTTCTAAATATTCTCATTTGACTCCTTATGAAATGTCAGTAACAAGTGTGGGATAACGTAATTAGATTTTTCACCCCTCTAATTTTTGAGAAAAATGTGAAGATTTAACCCGTTGCCTGAATACATAATTGGGCCACTTTGTCCACAAGTACACGCCAAAAACAGTTAATATTCCTGAAGCTAAGACCTTAACGTACCTTCCAATTTCCTATCTATGCTGATGTTAAGAAAGTATTTTGTGTAACAATCTTTAATTAATAAATATTTCATTTTCAATTTGTTTTTAATTTTGTAAGCATCGTTATGTGCTTTATTACATTTTGGGGGAAGGGCAAAGTGTGAATTTGGACTTTTAGTGCTTTACTACATTTGCAAACCAGTTACTTTGTTTACAGCATTCGTTGTTTTGGTTTAGGGGTTTTGATTTTTTTATCAAAGTCTTTATTAACCCCTTAAGGAGGAAGCCAGTTTTGTAATTAATGACCAGGCCATTTTTTATCAATTCTGACTTTTTTATGAGGTCATAGAGCGATGTGGAATGAAAAAGAGAAAAAAAATTTCATTTTACCTAAAAATGTTGCTCTAGCCCAAATGAATTAACTTTTAGAAGAAATAAAACCGAAAATTGACCCCAAAATTTGTTACCCAGTTTTTCTTTGTCGCTCCATTGGGAGACCCAGACACTTGGGTGTATAGCTTATGCCTCCGGAGGCCACACAAAGTATTACACTAAAAGTGTAAAGCCCCTCCCCTTCTGCCTATACACCCCCCGTGCATCACGGGCTCCTCAGTTTTTATGCTTTGTGCGAAGGAGGCTGACATCCACGCATAGCTCCACAGCTTAGTCAGCAGCAGCTGCTGACTAGGTCGGATGGAAGAAAAGAGGGCCCATAACAGGGCCCCCAGCATGCTCCCTTCTCACCCCACTTTGTCGGCGGTGTTGTTAAGGTTGAGGTACCCATTGCGGGTACACAGGCAGGAGCCACATGCTGTTTTCCTTCCCCATCCCTTAACGGGCTCTAGGTGAAGTGGGATCCTAATCGGTCTCCAGGCACTGGGACCGTGCTCCCTCCGCAGCCCCTGGGAATCTGCTGGACTGGAGCTGAGTATCGTCAGGGACAAGGCCCTGCTACTGTGAGGTACTCTGTGTCCCCGTGGGGACCGCGCATGGAGCGCTTGTGCCATACACATTGCAGCACTGCTGGGTGTGTTAGTGCGCCGGGGACTACCGCGCGGCCGCGCTTATTGCCGGCCGCGCTTATAACTTTAGTCCCCGGCTTCTGCGGCCTAGTATCGCATATTCCCGCCCACAGGCCTGCCAGTCAGGGGAAGGGCGGGACGCTGCACAGATCGTCAGCGCTGAGGGCCGGAGCATACATTCGTATCCTCCTCCCCCCTCACTCAGTACACTGGGGCACTGGATTCCCGCACTTTCTTGGGCACGCCCACGGTCCCCTCCTCCCCACAGAACGCCGGCAGCCATTCCTGTCAGCGATTCAGACGCTGGAGAGGAGAGACAACACAGGGAGACCCAGGCAGGGAATCCGGTGATCACACAACCGCTCTGAGCGGTCGGTAAGCAGCACCTGTGGTGCTGGCCCCACTGAGTACCGAAGTATATATATATAATATATATATATATATATATATATATATATATATATATATATATATATATATATATATATATATATATATATATATATATATATATATATATATATATATATATATATATACTATACATTGGCACTGTACGGTCGCTCTGTTGTTTTTTGACTATATACCCTCCTGGATTGTTCTCAGAGGAGACAACAGCATGTCGTCTGCAAATAGCAAGGGTGCCAGAGCACAGGCGTACTTTGCAACCTGTACCTCATGTGCAGCTATACTACCGGCAGGTTCCACTGACCCTCAATGTGTGCAATGCTCGGCCCCTGTGGCACTTACTCAGCCGGAGCCTCTGCTACTGGTGGCCCAGGTGGAACCACCTGCTACCACTGCTATCCAGGTGACAGGGACGGAGTTTGCAGCTTTTGCTGACAAAATGTCTGAGAGTATGGATAAATGGTCTGCTAAAATACTAGAAGCCTTACAGTCCAGACCGGTGATTCAGGCCCCGGGCACTGTTCAATCTTTGACCCCTGGTCCCCCTCAATTGGAGCAGCAAAGTGCTCCTGGGGTGACCCATAGGTCCCAGGGTGAGGTCTCTGACACGGACCGCAGTCCCAGGCTGCTCAAGCGGGCTCGCTGGGAAATTCCCTTGACTTCATCACACTGTTCAGGGTCTCAGCAGGAGGACTCTCTGGAAGATGAAGCGGAGGTAACAGATCAGGATTCTGATCCTGAAGCCGCTCTCAACCTTGATACACCTGAAGGTGACGCCATAGTGAATGACCTTATAGCAACCATCAATCAGGTGTTGGATATTTCTCCCCCAGCTCCTACAATTGAGGAGTCAGCTTCTCAGGAGAAATTCCGTTTCAGGTTTCCCAAGCGTACATTGAGTACGTTTCTGGATCACTCTGCCTTCAGAGAGGCAGTCCAGAAAAACCGAGACTGTCCAGACAAGCGTTTTTCCAAGCGCCTTAAGGATACACGTTATCCCTTCCCCCCTGATGTTGTCAAGGGCTGGACTCAGTGTCCTAAGGTAGATCCTCCAATCTCCAGACTGGCGGCTAGATCCATAGTTGCAGTGGAAGATGGGGCTTCGCTCAAAGATGCCACTGACAGACAGATGGAACTATGGTTGAAATCCATCTATGAAGCTATCGGCGCGTCTTTTGCTCCAGCATTCGCAGCCGTATGGGCACTCCAAGCTATCTCAGCTTGTCAGGCGCAGATTAATACAGTCACACGTACATCTGCTCCCGCAAGTGATGTCCTTAACCACTCAGGCGTCGGCGTTTGCGTCCTACGCCATTAATGCTATCCTGGACTCTGTGAGCCGTACGGCGGTAGCATCCGCCAATTCGGTGGTACTCCGCAGGGCCATGTGGCTACGTGAATGGAAGGCAGACTCTGCTTCCAAAAAGTTCTTAACCGGTTTGCCATTGGCTGGCGACCGCTTGTTTGGTGAGCGATTGGATGAAATCATTAAACAATCCAAGGGAAAGGACTCATCCTTACCCCAGTCCAAACCAAACAGACCTCAACCACGGAAGGTACAATCGAGGTTTCGGTCCTTTCGGACCGCGGGCAGGTCTCAATTCTCCTCGTCCAAAAGGCCTCAGAGAGATCAGAGGAACTCCGATTCATGGCGGTCTAAGTCACGTCCTAAAAAGACCGCCGGAGGAACCGCTCCCAAAGCGGCCTCCTCATGACTTTCGGCCTCCTCAAACCGCATCCTCGGTCGGTGGCAGGCTCTCCCGCTTTTGCGACGCCTGGCTGCCACAGGTAAAAGACCGATGGGTGAGAGACATTCTATCTCGAGGTTACAGGATAGAGTTCAACTCTCGTCCTCCGACTCGTTTCTTCAGAACATCTCCGCCCCCCGAAAGAGCCGATGCTCTTCTGCAGGCGGTGTGCACTCTGAAGGCGGAAGGAGTGGTGATCCCTGTTCCTCTTCAGCAACGGGGTCACGGTTTTTACTCCAACTTGTTCGTGGTGCCAAAAAAGGACGGATCCTTCCGTCCTGTTCTGGACCTAAAACTGCTCAACAAGCATGTGAAAACCAGGCGGTTCCAGATGGAATCGCTCCGCCCCGTCATCGCCTCAATGTCCCAAGGAGATTTCCTGGCATCAATCGACATCAAAGATGCTTATCTCCACGTACCGATTGCACCAGAGCATCAGCGCTTCCTGCGTTTCGCCATAGGGGACGAACACCTTCAGTTCGTGGCACTGCCCTTTGGCCTGGCGACAGCCCCACGGGTCTTCACCAAGGTGATGGCAACAATGGTGGCAATCCTACACTCTCAGGGACACTCGGTGATCCCTTACTTGGACGATCTGCTTGTCAAGGCACCCTCTCAAGGGGCATGCCAACACAGCCTGAACATTGCTCTGGAGACTCTCCAGAGTTTCGGGTGGATCATCAATTTTCCAAAGTCAAATCTGACACCGGCCCAATCACTGACATATCTTGGCATGGAGTTTCATACTCTCTCAGCGATAGTGAAGCTTCCGCTGAACAAACAGCGTTCACTACAGACAGGGGTGCAATCTCTCCTTCAAGGCCAGTCACACCCCCTGAGGCGCCTCATGCACTTCCTGGGGAAGATGGTAGCAGCAATGGAGGCAGTTCCTTTTGCGCAGTTTCACCTGCGCCCACTTCAATGGGACATTCTCCGCAAATGGGACAGGAAGTCGACGTCCCTCGACAGGAACGTCTCCCTTTTGCGGGCAGCCAAGGCTTCCCTTCAGTGGTGGCTTCTCCCCACTTCTCTGTCAAAGGTGAAATCCTTCCTGCCCCCATCCTGGGCGGTGGTCACGACAGACGCGAGCCTGTCAGGGTGGGGAGCGGTTTTTCTCCACCACAGGGCTCAGGGTACTTGGACCCAGACAGAGTCCTCCCTTCAGATCAATGTTCTGGAGATAAGGGCAGTGTATCTTGCCCTAAAGGCGTTCCAGCCGTGGCTGGAAGGCAAACAGATCCGAATTCAGTCGGACAACTCCACAGCGGTGGCATACATCAACCACCAAGGCGGGACACGCAGTCGGCAAGCCTTCCAGGAAGTCCGGCGGATTCTGCTGTGGGTGGAAGCCACAGCCTCCACCATATCCGCAGTTCACATCCCGGGCGTAGAAAACTGGGAAGCAGACTTTCTCAGTCGCCAGGGCATGGACGCAGGGGAATGGTCCCTTCACCCGGACGTGTTTCAGGAGATCTGTTGCCGCTGGGGGATGCCGGACGTCGACCTAATGGCGTCCCGGCACAACAACAAGGTCCCGACATTCATGGCACGGTCTCAAGATCACAGAGCTCTGGCGGCAGACGCATTAGTTCAGGATTGGTCGCAGTTTCAACTCCCTTATGTGTTTCCTCCTCTGGCACTGTTGCCCAGAGTGTTACGCAAGATCAGGGCCGACTGCCGCCGCGCCATCCTCGTCGCTCCAGACTGGCCGAGGAGGTCGTGGTACCCGGATCTGTGGCATCTCACGGTCGGCCAACCGTGGGCACTACCAGATCGCCCAGACTTGCTGTCTCAAGGGCCGTTTTTCCATCTGAATTCTGCGGCCCTCAACCTGATTGTGTGGCCATTGAGTCCTGGATCCTAGCGTCTTCAGGATTATCTCAAGAGGTCATTGCCACTGAGACAGGCTAGGAAACCAACGTCCGCCAAGATCTACCACAGGACGTGGAAGATATTCCTGTCGTGGTGCTCTGCTCAGGGTTTTTCTCCCTGGCCATTTACCTTGCCCACTTTTCTGTCCTTCCTTCAATCCGGATTGGAAAAGGGTTTGTCGCTCGGCTCCCTTAAGGGACAAGTCTCTGCGCTCTCTGTGTTTTTTCACAAGCGCCTAGCCAGACTTCCACAGGTACGCACGTTCCTGCAGGGGGTTTGTCACATCGTCCCTCCTTACAAGCGTCCGTTAGAACCCTGGGATCTGAACAGGGTACTGATGGCTCTTCAGAAACCACCGTTCGAGCCAATGAGGGATATTTCTCTCACGCCTTTCGCAGAAAGTGGTCTTCCTAGTAGCAGTCACTTCACTTCGGAGAGTGTCTGAACTAGCAGCGTTGTCGTGCAAAGCCCCTTTCCTGGTGTTTCACCAGGACAAGGTGGTTCTGCGTCCGGTTCCGGAATTTCTCCCTAAGGTGGTATCCCCCTTTCATCTCAATCAGGATATCTCTCCTTTTTGTCCTCATCCAGTTCACCAATGTGAAAAGGATTTGCACTTGTTAGATCTGGTGAGAGCACTCAGATTCTACATTTCTCGTACGGCGCCCCTGCGCCGCTCGGATGCACTCTTTGTCCTTGTCGCTGGCCAGCGTAAAGGGTCACAAGCTTCCAAATCTACCCTGGCTCGGTGGATTAAGGAACCAATTCTCGAAGCTTATCGTTCCTCGGGGCTTCCGGTTCCCTCAGGGCTGAAGGCCCATTCTACCAGGGCCGTGGGGGCGTCCTGGGCTCTGTGGCACCAGGCTACGGCTCAGCAGGTGTGTCAGGCGGCTACCTGGTCGAGCCTGCACACTTTCACGAAACACTATCGGGTGCATACCTATGCTTCGGCAGATGCCAGCCTAGGTAGGCGAGTCCTTCAGGCGGCGGTTGCCCACCTGTAGGACGGAGCTGTTTACGGCTCTATTATGAGGTATTATTTACCCACCCAGGGACTGCTTTTGGACGTCCCAAGTGTCTGGGTCTCCCAATGGAGTGACAAAGAAGAAGGGAATTTTGTTTACTTACCGTAAATTCCTTTTCTTCTAGCTCCAATTGGGAGACCCAGCACCCGCCCCTGTTCCCTTCGGGCTGTTGTTCTTTGTGTACACATGTTGTTCATGTTGAATGGTTTCAGTTCTCCGATATTCCTTCGGATTGAATTACTTTAAACCAATTTATAATTTTTTCCTCCTTCTTGCTTTTGCACCAAAACTGAGGAGCCCGTGATGCACGGGGGGTGTATAGGCAGAAGGGGAGGGGATTTACACTTTTAGTGTAATACTTTGTGTGGCCTCCGGAGGCATAAGCTATACACCAAAGTGTCTGGGTCTCCCAATTGGAGCTAGAAGAAAAGGAATTTACGGTAAGTAAACAAAATTCCCTTCTTTCTGAGCTCGTTGATACCCCACATGTGGTCAGAACCTTCTGTTTGGACAAATGGGAGGGCTCATAACGGAAGGAGCAATATTTTGAATTTTGGAAAGCAAATTTGGCTGAAATAGATTGTGGGCACCATGTCGCATTTGTAGGGTCCGTAAGGTACCTAAACAGCAGAAACGTGAGAACTTTGAACCCCTGGGGGCTTCACAGAAGTTTATAATGTTGAGCCGTGAAAATAAAAAATACATTTTTACCACAAAATTGTTACTTCAACTAGATAGCTTTTTTTCTTTTTTTTTTTTTTTCTCTCTTCACAAGGATAGCAGGAAAAAATGCACCAATAAATTTATTGTGCAATTTCTCCTGAGTACACTGATAACTCATATGTGGTGGAAATAAACTGTTTGGGCGCACGGCAGGGCTCTGAAGGGAAGGAGCGCCATTTGACCGCTAATGATTCCAGCCAATTTTGCAAACGCCATGTCGCATTTTGAGAGCCCCTAAGGTGCCAAAACGGTGGAGCTCCCACACAAGTGACCCCATTCTGGAAACTAGACACCAAGGATTTTATCCAGGGGATAGTGAACATTTTCAATCCACAGGTACTTCACAGAATTTGATAACCTTTAGGTCGCTATATTTGAAAATGTTTTGTTTTTTTTCATAACAAAAATGTTTTTTTAGCACCAAGTTTCTCACTTTCTTTATCGTTCCTTTGGGAGACCCAGACCATGGGTGTTTAGCTTCTGCCTCCGGAGGACACAAGTACTACACTTAAAAGTGTAGCTCCTCCCTCTGAGCTTATACACCCCCTGGTAGCCAGTCCTAGCCAGTTTATTGCTTTGTGTCAGGAGGCAAACATCCACACATGCATTCTCATCTGATTTGTTTGACTTTTGGAAAGAGTTTGAAGAAAAGCGTGTCCATGTCTGGACTCCCGGCATGTCCCTTCTCACCCCACTGTGTCGGCGGTGTTGTTAAGGTTGATTTACAAGGCTGCAGCCTTACATGCCGCGCTCCTTCACCATCCCTTCTGGGCTCTGGCTTGAAGTGGGAGCCAGCACGGTCTCCATGCCTGGCAGGAGTCCGGTCTCCATCCACAGCCCCTTGAGGATTCTGTTGGACCGGAGCACTCATCCCCAGGGACATGGCCCTGTGTCTCAGCAGCTAAGTACCTGAGACGTTTATGTTGGGGGTCCCGATTCTTTATTGTAAGGGGAGAGTATGCTGTATGTGATTGTTTTAACTTTTCCAGCGGGTTCTCTAGCTTTTGCCTGAGAACCGCGCCGATGGTGCCTGCTTGTCGGCCTCGCCGCTTAAATTTAGGCCCTGGCTTTGCCGGAGGCCTAGTTTCATTTTCCTGCCCTCGCATGTCACTCATGCAGAGGGACAGGTTCGGCTCCTCCCGGCGGCCGTTCTACACAGGGGAGGGACACTCCCCACTGCTGGGGCGTCCCTCCTTCCCTGCAGGTCTCTATAGCCCTCCAGTTCCCGCTCTTTTATAGGAACGCCCTCTTCTCAGGCAGAGTTCACTCTGCTCTGGGACATCCTGCATTCTGCATCTCTGCTGAGGTGCTGCGACTGGGGCACCGGGCTTCGGGATCTGGAGGGCACACAACACCGCGCTCAGCGGTCTGGTAAGCCACAGCCGGTCTCCGGTTGTGGACCTCTGTATATTCTCCCTGGGGTTCATTCTCTGCAAAGCCCCCACTCCAGCAGCATGTCTCACACAAGGAGCAAGGCTCCAATGCTTGATTCTGCATGCACTGCATGTAAGCTCCTGCTGCCTGAGCCGAGCACCTATCCACATTATGATGTCTGCTGTAACTTGGCGGTGCCACAGCCTGGAGTCTCACCCCCAGTGGTCTCTCAGGCTGCTGCTGCTGCACCTGTGATTGAACCCCCGGCCTGGGTAGAGTCCTTTTCTAGGTCCATATCCCAGTCATTTGATGAGTCCATGGGACCTTTGTCCAGGACTTTGATAAATATGCATCAGCCCCCCTCACAGGGTGCCTCTAATACTCTTGACAGAGGACTCCTATCCTCTGACCTCCGTCCATCGGCGCTCACGGAGGATTCATCATCTGATCCCAGACCCCGTCCTTCTAAGAGAAGGCGCAGGGTTTCCTCCCCCTCCCCATCCCACGGCTCTGCCTCAAGAGCTGACTCTCAAGATGAGGAGGATGCCCTCACTGGGGGCTCGGAGGCTATGCATCCCTTTTGATTTCTCTGAGGGTGACTCAGATCTTAGTGATTTGATTGCTTCTATTAATTCTGTGCTGGATCTCAATCCGCCAGTGTCAGAGGAGCAACTCTCTTTGGCAGAAAAACATCAGTTTACCTCGCCTAAGAGAGTGAAGAGTGTGTTCTTTAACCACTCCAGTTTTCAGACCGCTGTGACCAAACCCAGGGCCTGCCCTGACAAACTCTTTCCAAAGCGTGGTTCTGATGACCGGTTTCCATTTCCACCTGAGGTGGTCAAGGAGTGGTCTCACTCCCCAAAGGTAGACCCTCCGGTGTCTAGGCGATCAGCCCGGACCGTTGTGTCGGTGGCTGACGGCACCTCACTTAAGGATTCCACTGACCGTCAGATAGACCTTCTGGCCAAATCTGTGTATGAAGCTGCGGGGGCCGCGTTTTCCCCGACGTTTGCAGCAGTGTGGGCTCTCAAAGCCATCTCTGCTTCTCTAGAGGAGATGCATTCCCTCACCAAGGAATCTATGCCTGAGATGGTTACCTTAATTGCTCAGGCTTCAGCTTTTTCATCCTATGCCATGTCTGCCATGCTAGAGGCTGCTCACCGCACTGCGGTGGCTTCAGCTAATTCTCTTGTTATCCGCAGGATTTTGTGGCTTCGAGAGTGGAAGGCAGATGCTTCTTCCAAGAAGTTTCTTGCTGGGCTCCCTTTTGCTGGTTCACGGCTGTTTGGTGAACAGCTGGATGAAATCATTAAAGAAGCTACTGGCGGGAAGAGTACTTCCATGTCACAAACCAAGACCAGGAAACCCGCCCAGGGTAGGAATCAATCGAGGTTTCGTTCCTCCAACTGGTCATCCTCTAAGCCTTCCGCCTCGTCCGCTAACTCAGCCAAGGATCAGAAATCCAACTGGTGCCCAAAAGCGTGTCCGCAGAAGACCGCAGGAGGTTCTGCCACTAAGGCAGCTTCCTCATGACTCTCGGCCCGCTCCAGCCACGTCCTTAGTCGGTGGCAGGCTCTCCCACTTTGGCGACGCTTGGTTAAAGCAAGTCTCCGATCAGTGGGTGAGAGACATCATATCTCACGGCTACAGGATAGAATTCTCTTCCAGCCCTCCAAACACAGATTTTTTCTCTCAACTCCCCCCTGCTCCAAGGCCACCGCCTTCTCGCAGGCCGTGGCGTCCTTGCAGGCAAACGGAGTGATTGTCCCAGTTCCCGCTCAGGAACAGTTCAGAGGTTTTTACTCAAATCTCTTCCTAGTTCCAAAAAAGGCAAAAGAACCTGTGGAAAAAAAGCGCATAGGGTCTTACCCTGACAAACAGGGGGTAAAGAAGAGTAATCCTACTCACCAATCAGGGTTGTGACAGGCACAACTCCTGTAACAGCATGTGTGTGGATCACGGCAGCAGTACCCCAAGCGGCAGATAACAGAGAGAGGTAGTGGAACGGGGCTTTAAAAACCGCGCCAAGGATCCCAGATGCAATCTTGAATTAATGTATTTTTATTATGGCATAGGTCTACGCGTTTCAGGAGGCTCAGCTCCCTTCCTCAGGACCAGCAAGCACAAGATACATCAAATCAAAGATCTTGTGCTTGCTGGTCCTGAGGAAGGGAGCTGAGCCTCCTGAAACGCGTAGACCTATGCCATAATAAAAATACATTATTCAAGATTGCATCTGGGATCCTTGGCGCGGTTTTTAAAGCCCCGTTCCACTACCTCTCTCTGGTAGTTCCAAAAAAGGACGGTACCTTCCGGCCCATCCTGGATCTCAAGCTTCTCAACAAGCATGTCCGGGTGCGGCATTTTCGCATGGAGTCTCTGCGATCAGTCATTGCCTCTATGACCCAAGGGGAGTTCCTGGCGTCCATCGACATCAGAGATGCCTATCTACATGTGCCCATCGCAGTGTCACATCAGCGTTGGTTACGTTTTGCGATAGGAGAGGATCATTTCCAATTCGTGGCTCTTCCCTTCGGGTTAGCCACGGCCCCTCGGGTATTCACCAAGGTCATGGCGGCAGTGATTGCGGTCCTGCACCTCCAAGGGTTAGCAGTGCTTCCTTATCTGGATGACCTTCTGGTCAAGGGTACATCCAGCACAGACTGTCAGCGGAGTGTTTCACTCACTCTCGCCACCCTAGGCCAATTCGGGTGGATTGTCAATCTTCCCAAATCCACTCTGACGCCGACCCAGAGTCTCACGTACCTAGGGATGCAGTTCGAGACTTTGCCGGCACTTGTGAAGTTGCCCTTAGACAAACAGCTGTCACTCCGGTTGGCGGTGCGCTCTCTCCTGAGGCCCCGCCGTTATACCCTTAGGCGTCTGATGCAGGTGCTGGGTCAAATGGTGGCCTCCATGGAGGCGGTTCCCTTTGCCCAGTTCCATCTGTGTCCTCTGCAGCTGGACATTCTCCGCTGTTGGGACAAGCGGCCTTTCTCCTTACAGAGGTTAGTGGCTCTGTCGCCACGGACCAGGAGCTCTCTTCAGTGGTGGCTTCGACCCCTCTCCCTGTCCCAAGGGCGCTCCTTCCTGACTCCGTCCTGGGTGATTCTCACCACGGATGCCAGCCTATCCGGCTGGGGAGCGGTACATCTCCACCACAGGGCACTTGGACTCCGTCCGAGTCAGCCCTTTCAATCAATGTGCTGGAAACAAGAGCAGTGCTTCTAGCTCTCCTAGCCTTTCACCACCTGTTGGCGGGCAGGCACATTCGAGTCCAGTCAGACAACGCGACAGCGGTTGCCTACATCAATCACCAAGGCGGGACACGCAGCCGCCTGGCAATGTTTGAGGTCCAACGCATTCTTCAATGGGCGGAGGACTCCAAGTCCACCATATCCGCAGTCCACATCCCTGGCGTAGAAAACTGGGAGGCAGATTATCTCAGCCGTCGATCCGTGGACGGTGGCGAGTGGTCCCTGCACCCGGCAGTGTTTCAGTCAATCTGCCGCAAGTGGGGCACTCCGGACGTGGACCTAATGGCATCCCGTCACAACAAGGTTCCGGTTTACGTGGCTCGCTCCCACGATCCTCAGGCCTTCGCCGCGGACGCTCTGGTTCAAGACTGGTCCCAGTTTCGTCTGTCCTACGTGTTTCCCCCTCTATCTCTCTTGCCCAGAATCCTGCGCAAGATCAGAATTCGAGGGCCGTCGATTCATCCTCATTGCACCGGACTGGCCCAGGCGAGCTTGGTATCCGGACCTGCTCCAACTGTCCGTGGAGATGCCGTGGCATCTTCCGGACCGTCCAGACCTGCTCTCGCAAGGTCCGTTTTTCCGCCCGAATTCTGCGGCACTCAAATTGACGGCGTGGCTCTTGAGTCCTGGATTTTGACGGCTTCTGGTATTCCTCCTGAAGTCATCTCCACTATGACTCGGGCCCGTAAGTCTTCCTCCGTCAAGATCTATTACAGGACTTGGAAAATTTTCCTGTCCTGGTGTCGCTCTTCCGGCCATTCTCCTTGGCCATTCTCGTTGCCGACCCTTCTGTCTTTTTTACAGTCCGGTCTGCAGCTAGGACTGTCCCTCAACTCTCTCAAGGGACAAGTCTCTGCTCTATCAGTGCTGTTCCAGCGGCGTCTCGCCCGGCTGGCTCAGGTCCGCACCTTCACGCACCGTCTCACATCATTCCGCCTTATCGGCGGCCCTTGGATCCCTGGGACCTTAACTTGGTCCTCACGGTATTGCAGAAACCCCCTTTCGAGCCCCTTAGGGAGGCTTCCCCTGCAGCATCGCGATGTCCTCCAGTCTGCCTGCCGCGCTGTGTGGACTGGAGACTAGCGGTGCTCACAGCGATGACGTCATCGCTGTGTGCACGTGTGTCTTCACAGCTGCGCCAGCAGACTGGAGGACAATACATGGCAGTGCTGCAGGGAACGTCGCCAGCCCAACACAGCACTGCCGGCACAGACAGGAGGAGGATCGACGCTGCGTGGAACGAGGAAAGGTGAGTAAACGTTTTTTTTTTTTTGTGTGTGCCGCAGGATGGGGGTATATGAGCAGGATGATGGTGGTATATGAACAGGATAATGGCATATAGCAGGATGATGGGGGTATATACCAGGATGATGGGAGTATATGAACAGGATGATGGCATATAGCAGGATGATGGGGGTATATGAGCAGGGTGATGGGGCCATATAGCAGGATGATGGCATATAGCAGGATGATGGGGGTATATGAGCAAATGATGGGGGTATATGAGCAGGATGATGGGGCTATATACCAGGATGATGGGAGTATATGAACAGGATGATGGCATATAGCAGGATGATGGGGGTATATGAGCAGGATGATAGCGTATATAGCAGGATGGGAGCACATACCAGGATGCAGTATATAGCAAGATGGGGCTATACCAGGATGAGGGACATAAATATATACACAAGGCAGGAGGATCATTACCAGGATGGGGTAACTTAGTAGAGAATTTGGGGATATTACCCCCATAATAGTGTCAGCAGCAGATCCTCGCCCCATAACAGTGTGTCATGAGCACATTTTTTGCTTAAAATTTTATTTTCCTATTTTCTTTCTCTAAAACCAGGGTGCATCTTATGGTCCGGTGCGTCTTCTAGTCCGAAAAATACGGTACCCTCTTCTACTGCCGTTTAATCCGTACGCCCATCGTAAAGGGGTTAATATTTTTACACAGTAAGCAGAAACATAACTTCCCCCCAACCCAATATATGTTGACACTCAAACACTAAATAGTAAATCCACGGATTTGGCAACTCAAACTCATTTTCATCTTTGGGTCTTTGTAGCAGGGCTGTGGGGTCGGTAAGCCAGCTCCTCAATTTCTCTGATTCTAACTTGACTCTTTCATGCATAACTCGTGTTTGTGATAAATTTACTGTAGTAAAATGTTAACATCAGGCTTTTAATCATTATTATGATGCAATAGTCAAGCTGTTTAGAACATAAAATATATTTTTTATAATACACGTTTAGAACACACTTTATTAAATTGTAAATATGCAATAAAGTATGAAGTAAGTGGGGGGAAACAGTTTTCAAGAAAAATGTACGGAATAACGTGCAGTTTTTTACTTTGTTCGGAGAAATAGTATCGCCTCCATCAGATCCTCCTTCATGGATGACTTCAAATCTGACCTATCTACACTAACTTGGATTGGTAGCAAAGCGGTAACCACATGGGCAACATATCTCACAGTCTCTGGGTACAAAGGAATTGCCTCATGCACAAGTCCGTTTTGAAGAATGGTTGAATTCTTCTACTTCTATGAGAGCAAGTGAAATAATTTTGCTGAAATATGGTCAATCTGTTTGCTATGGGAGTGGAATCTTTTCCCCCTGTGGCAACGCTTTTCCTGCTCCATGTCATCCAAATACTTTTCAAAGTTAAGCTCCCCATCTGATGAGGCTGATGATACAGCAGCAGTAGCACTGGCAGGATCCAAGTCCTATTTCTCTTGGAAGTCCTGTAGCAAACTCCTTGTCAACTGCTACCTCTGTCAGAGCTGCTTTTCCTTTAGTAAACTGTTGATCATCCAGCAATATATGATGACTTGGGTAGACATACACAGCTGCCAGAAGAATTTTGTTTTGTAATAGCAGTGTCTTTGTTTAATTGAAGCAGCAATGCCAGCTGCGATTATACCTCCTCTTTGGGACAGGCAAAACAGCAAGTTCTTCCACTCCTTTATGAAAATTCCAGAGATAAATCCTCATCTTTTATTTTATTTTAGTTACTGTAAATGGGTGATGAAGCAATTCCTTCAATTCAGCTACCTGTGTCAATTGACCTTCGTTTAGTGTTACCTGAGGGTTGACCATGTCTGCAAGAAAGGGTTTCAGCTCAACCTATCGCTCAATCATTAAATTAGTGCTGCCCTACCAAGTGGCTTGATCGACAATTGCCCCTTTTCCAGCACATCTCTTAAAGATGAAATCAATTTTAGGGGTTCTGGTTGCAATAACCAATTTCCTCACTTTGCCAGTCAGAGTTCCAGCATGTCAGTCTTGCAGACTATCTCTTTATTTCCAGCTGCAGGGTGTGCACAACACAACACAACGCACATAATAAATAGAGAGATGTGATGTAGCTTCAACAAGATCATCTAATTCTAAAGGATTGGTTTGCTGTTTATTGAAAGTTTAAGCCCCAGTCACATTTAACAACTTACCAGCGATCCCGAAAACGATGCGACCTGATAATGATCGCTGGTAAGTCGCTGGGAGATCGCTGGTGAGATGTCACACAGTCAGACCTTACCAACGAAGCAGTAATGATGAGCGATCTGTATAACGATCAGTGACCTGTATAGGAGGTCATTGTTAGGTGTCAAATACAGCGATGTGTCCTCCCTAGCAGGACATCACCTTTGAAGAAAATGGTCCGGACCCTTCAGCAACGACTAGCGATCTCACAGCAGAGGCCTGATCGCTGGTAGGTGTCACACATAACGAGATTGCTGGAAGATCGTTACTGCGTCACAGAAACGGTGACGCAGCAACGATCTCGTTAGCGATCTCGTATGTGACGGGACCTTTAGACTTGCTTTGAGAAGTACTTTCCTTAATCCTACTTTCCTATTCCTAGAGTCTCTAGCTGTTCTGAGATGATGGCAGGCATTCTTTGTGTCTGTTTTTACCCTTAACTGTAGAGGAGGAGCTTCACTAGATATGTCATGTACAGTGCCTTGCGAAATTATTTGGACCCCTTCAATTTTTCAGCCTTTTCCCACATTTCAGGCTTCAAACATAAAGATAAAAAATTTAAATTTTATGGTGAAGGATCATCAACAAGTTGGACTCAATTGTGAAGTTGAACGATATTTATTGCTTATTGTAAATTTTTGTACAAAATAAAAAACTGAAAATTGGGGCGTGCAATATTATTCGTCCCCTTTACTTTCAGTGTAGGAAACTCACTCCAGAAGTTCATTGAGGATCTCTGAATGATCCAATGTTGTCCTAAATGACTGATGATCAATATAAGCCACCTGTGTGTAATAAAGTCTCTGTATAAATGCACCTGCTCTGTGATAGTCTCAGTATTCTGTTTAAAGCACAGAGAGAATCATGAAAACCAAGGAACACAACAGTCAGGTCCGTGATACTGTTGTGGAAAGCTGGATTTGGTGGCAAAAAGATTTCCAAAACTTTAAACATCCCAAGAAGCACTGTGCAAGCGATCATATTAAAATGGAAGGAGTATCATATCACTGCGCTACCAAGACCCAGCCGTCCCTCAAAAATTTCATGTTAATCAAGGAGAAGACTGATCAGAGATGCAGCCAAGAGGCCCATGATCACTCTGGATTAACTGCAGAGATCTACAGCTGAGGTGGGAGAGTCTGTCCATAGGACAACAATCAGTCGTACACTGCACAAATCTGGCCTTTATGGAAGAGTGGCAAGAAGAAAGCCATTTCTCAAAGGTATCTATAAAAAGTGTCGCTTAAAGTTTGCCACAAGCCACCTGGGAGACACACCAAACGTGTGGAAGGTGCAATGGTCAAATGAAACCAAAATCGAACTATTTGGGCACAATGCCAAATGATATGTTTGGCGTAAAAGCACCGCTCATCACCCTTAACACGCCATCCCCACTGTCAAACATGGTGGTGGCAACATCATGGTTTGGGCCTGCTTTGCTTCGGCAAGGAAAGAGAAGATGGTTAAAATTGATTGTAAGATGGATGGAGCCAGATACAGGACCATTCTTGAAGAAAACCTGTTGGAGTCTGCAAAAGACCCGAGACTGGGACGGAGATTTGTCTTCCAACAAGACAATGATCCCAAACATAAAGCAAAATCTACAATGGACTGGTTCACAAATAAACTTATCCAGAATGGCCAAGTCAAACTCCAGACCTAAATCCAATCGAGAATTTGTGGAAAGAGCTGAAAACGGCTGTTCACAAACACACTCCATCCAATCTCACTGAGCTCGAACTGTTTGCAAAGAAAGAATGGGCAAGAATTTCAATCTCTCGATGTGCAAAACTGATAGACATACCCCAAGCGACTTGCAGCTGTAATTGCAGCAAAAGGTGGCGCTAGAAAGTATTAACTTAAAGGGGCTGAATAATATTGCACGCCCTAATTTTTTATAAAAATTTAAAATAAGCAATAAATATTGTTTACCTTCACAATCACTTGTTGATTCTTCACAATAAAATTTAAAATTTTTATCTTTATGTTTGAAGCCTGAAATGCGGGAAAAGGTTGAAAAATTCAAGGAAGCCGAATACTTTCGCAAGGCACTGTAGCTGAAGTGCAGCACAGATTCATCTCGACTAAAAGCCTAGATTCTATGATCAGGAATAGAACAGACATTTATAGGACATTTCATAACGTTCCCAAATTCTTATGAAAAAATATTCATCACCCTTTCTAATGCAGCAAGACGGGCATTATGGTTGAAGTGTAGCCCAGGGGATCTGCAAGTGAAGGCCAAACTCTGTTCCATTCTCTGTCAGGGCGAGTTCCTGTTTGGACCTGTACTGGATGATGTTTTTGAAAAGGCAGGGGATAAGAAGAAGAACTTTCCGACTCCGTCCTTTCCCTCCTTCAAACAGTCTTTTAGTAAAAAAACAACCGTAAGGCCTCATTCATGGACCGCAGTGCAGGGTCAGATCGAAAAAAAGATAAGGTCTTCATGTTCAAGGGCCCTTCCCAGGCCAAGAAGTCCTCTCAATGACTCCCTTCCCCGGGTTGGGGGGAGACTAGCCCATTTTCCTCCAGCCTGGGAAAGGATTTCTTCAAATTCTTGGATCATCAGTGTCATACGATCAGGTCTGACATTCCCATTTCAGGGCTCCCCACCCGAAGATTTCGCCTGACGTCCCCAAGATCTTCTCTTGGCGAACAGCAGGCTTTAGAGGTGGAGGTAAAAAATCTGTTAGGCAAATCAGTCCTGACGGAAATCCCGGTAGAAGAGGTGGGAGAGGGGTTTTATTCCCCTCTCTTTCTGGTAAAAAAGCCAGACAACACCTTTCGCACCATTATAAATTTAAAGGGGCTAAACAACCACCTACAGATTTTACCCTTCAAGATGGAGTCAATGAAGTCCACCATAAAATCTCTATTCCCAGGTTGCCACATGATTGTTTTGGACCTAAAAGACGCATACTATCATGTCCCCAGAGACCCTCGGTTTCAAAAATATCTCAGGGTGGCAGTTCACGTGGATGGGAAGATAAGACACCTGCAATACAGGGCCTTGCTCTTCGGCCTGGCAATTGCGCTGAGGGTATTCACAAAGCTCATACTAGAGATCACGGCTCATCTATGGAAAGACAAAGTCCTTGTAATCCCATATCTCGACGACTTTCTTGCTGTGGGCAAGTCGGCCAGCCATGTACCATCATCCTTCAGAATGTCTGCACCAAGTTGGAACATCTGGGCTGGATTCTGAACTTTACAACCGTACACTGTACAGACTTTTTTGGGGCTTACTTTGGACTCTACTTCAAGAGTGTCGTCTTCCACCATCCAAGGTAGAGAAAATTCACAGTCTGGTGCGGCAGGCAGTAACATTTCCACGCATGTCTCTAAGGGACGCTATGTCTCTCCTAGGCTCACTTGTGATTTGCAAGAGAAGAATAGGAGACGCGCTTGTGATACCCGGTGATAAGGGGGATTAAGTAATGCCCTGAGGCTGCTTACCTTGGAGGGTTGCGCACCCGTGCACAACCCCGGTTGATGCAGCCAGAGGTAAAGAAAGTCCCGCTGGAGCCTGGAGCTGTGTGTGATCACAGGGAGTAGTGTGGACTGACTCCTTCCGGGTGGATCACGTGACCGCGAGCACCCCAGTGTGTCTGAACACAGGTCTCCGCAGTAAGGACAGACCGGTAACAACACCAGCCAAAGAAAGAGGAGCTGGCAGTAATTAAAGGGGATTCACTGCTCCCAGAGCTCCTCCTGCTGTAAATCCCTCAGGGGGATAAAGTGAATGGGCGTGATGAAGTAACGGTCAAATTGGTAGCGCTAGAAAGCAGGACAGGCGAATAACACTGCGCTCAGACTCCATCAGCTCCCTTCAGTGGTGGCTGGACCAAAGGAACCTAACGAGGGGTTCCATGGTCTGTCCCTGTGTCCAGAATAGTTATCACGGATGCAAGTGTCTCAGGATGGGGGGGCTCACCTACAAGACTGTCTGGTTCAGGGACTCTGGTCAACTCAGTAGGCAGCGTTTTCCTCCAATGTCAGTGGAACAGGCAGTAATGACTCTCCTATCCTTGCTGACAGGTCATCATACTTGCATTTTGCCAGACAATCAGGTGACGGTGGCTTATCTGAACCATCAGGGGGGCACGAGGTCTAGGTCCCTCATGACTATAGCCGACAGAATCTTGCATTTAGCTAAAGCACATTTACTGTCTCTGTCAGCCGTTCACATAAGAGGGAAGGACAATTACACAGCAGATTTCCTGATCTGTACCCAACTGAGACGGGGGGGGGTCCTTAAGCAGTCCATCTTCAATCACATAGCAGACAAGTGGGGAACTCCAATCATAGACCTTTTTGCCACCAAGCTGAACAGGAGGGTTCCACGATTTTGCTCTCTGAACCTCAGGGAGCACCCGTACGCGGTAGACGCTCTAGCGACAAAGTGGGATGCCTTTCCCCCGTTAGTACTTCTTTCGACAGTCCTGAAGAAGATCAGGGACGACAAAGCGAGACTCATTCTAATTGCTCCCTTCTGGCCTAAGAGACCATGGTTTTTTTGGCTAACTCAAATGTCGATTACCAGCCTGTGGGTCCTTCCAGAAATCCCAGATCTCCTATCAGCATTCCATCCTCCGACAGATAGATTAAACCTGAAGGCCTGAAATTTGAAAGGGCATTACGGAGTAGCAGGGGTTTTTCCCCAAACTTAGTTTCCACCTTATTGCGCTATAGGAAACCAGTGACCACAAAGATCTACTGTAGAACTTGGAGAAAGTTTTTATCATCTACAGGTGCTAGTGTCACAGGGGAGGTACCAATAGGTTCGATTTTAGAGCTTCTGCAGAAAGCGTTAGAACGAGGGTTGTCGTTCAGTACACTCAAAGTTCTTTTTTCTCATTAACAGCTCTATATAATTATGATATTACAGGTAACCGATGGGTGGCTAGATTTTTTCAAGCCAGTTCTCGTCAGAGACCTAAGCGTGTGGAAGCCCTTCCTCCTTGGGACCTTAACTTTGTATTAGCAGCCCTGACAGGTCCCCCGTTCGAACCATTAGGTTCTATTTCTGTAAAATGCCTATCTCCTAAAACAGTCCTCCTGGTATCCCTGACTTCGACTTGTAGGGTCAGCGACATTCAGGCCCTATCAATCAACCCTTTCTTCACTCAGATCTTGTAAGACAGGGTAGTTTTGAGACCAGACCCGGTATACCTTCCAAAGGTAGTATCCAGGTTTCATACTTCCCAGGAAATTGTACTACAGTCCTTTTGTGATAAGCCAAAACATGAAGAGGAGAAGAGATGACATTGTCTGGATGTGCGTCGCTGTCTGATTCAGTACCTTCTAGTCACTAGTTCCTGAAGGAAAGATAAATCCTTGTTTGTCTCATTTCAGGGTAGTCAGAAAGGGGCTAGAGCTTCAAAGTCCACTCTGGTAAGGTGAATCAGGGACACCATTGCCTTAGCTTACTCTTCTAGTGGTAAAGGGATACCTGTGGGCCTGAAAGCTCATTCTACAAGGGCAGGGGCTTCTTCATGGGCTGAACGAGCAGAAGTCTCAATTCAGCAGATCTGCAAGGCGGCTACATTGTCGTCACCCTCAACCTTCTACAAGCATTATAGGTTGGTTCTCTCTTTTTCCGACCTCACCTTTGGGAGACGGGTTCTGCAAGCTGTAGTCTCTCCCTAGAGTTTTCTTCATTGTAATTCTCTCGTGGTGCCGTCATAGGGTGAGGGAAAAGTATGTAATTACTTACCGGTAATGTGTTTTTTCTGAACCCATGATTTCACCCTTATATTCCCTCCCTGCACTGGGTGTTCTTCTGGTTAATTCACCTTCTTTTTCCCCACACAGATGTATTCCGGTCTTGGCCTTATATTAACCTTTTTCCATTGGAAGTCCTTTCATGCTCTGTAATCAACTGATGCTGGGAGAGGTACCGCCTTTTTTTATCCTGTAGGTTTCCTGTCCTTGAAGGGCGGATCTTCTCTCGTGGTGCCGTCATGGGCTCAGAAAAAATACATTACCGGTAAGTAATTACGTATTTTTTGCACCAGGAGTGCCATAAGGTCACTCAAAAGCAGTGTGAAAGACTGGTGGAAAGCATGCCAAAACGCATGAAAGCTGTGATTAAAAATCATGGTTATTCCACAAAATATTAATTTCTGAACTCTTCCTGAGTTAAAACATCAGTATTGCTGTTTCTAAAGGATTATGAACTTGTTTTCTTTGCATTATTATTATTCAATGCAATTTTTTGTTATTTTGACCATTTCCTATTTTCAGAAAATAAATACAAAATGTATTGCTTGGAAATTCAGAGACATGTGTCAGTAGTTTATAGAATAAGAAAACAATTTACATTTTACTCAAATATACCTATAAAGAGAAAAATCTGAAAAACTGAAAATTTTGCAGTGGTCTCTTAATTTTTGCCAGGAGTATTTTCTGAGTGGGTTCATTTTATTCCAACTCCACCAAAATGGACTCTGACTCCAGAGTCCTACCTTGCATTGATTACAATTTAATGTGTGTTTGTCCCTTGCACCAAATAAGATCTCTAAACAGAGCATTTATCTTAGAGTCTGTTCTGGTGAAGCCAGATTGGGGCATTATGTAACACGTTTAACAGTTCACCCTTCAAACTACTGAAATGTATAGGTTGGACCACACTACGATCTTTTGTTTGCACTTCAGTAGTAAGGGTAGTAAATTCAATTGTTCTTTTTCCATAATTTTTAAGTACACCGCAATACCTAAATACTTGAATTGGGTTAGTACTGTAGTTGCACGGAACATCCATGCCTCTTGTGTAAATACTGGGAAAATTAGCTAGATAGATATCCGTTGCCTCATATTCTCGTTTTCCAGGATGCCACATGACCGCACCACCGGAGTTGCCCTTTGACCTCTACAGGGACAGGAAGCACACACACAATAGGTTAAAAGCCCCTCCCACCCCAACCTCCTCAGTGTTTTTCCTGTCCCTGTGCAAGACAGCGGATTAAAGAGGTTTGCGACTCACTGGGGATGCAGGGCCTCAGGAGAATCAAGGGAGGCTTCGCTCTCACCTTCCCACCTCTCAAGCGGGCCCAGGGCCGACACCTCTCGAGGAGAGGTCCCTCAGCCATGCCGGTGGAGCAGGAGCAGCTCCTGGCGTATGACGCTTCCCTCATCTGAGGTCACTTGGCATCCTGCAGCACGGCTGCGGGTACTTCCAGATGTGCGCGCGGCATGCATTCCACCCTGGGACACATGGCCGAGCATGCGTAGACCACCGAGACCTGATTCCGCTTCCGGGTGGGAAATTCAAACTGGAGGGGGGTGGGCGTTCCTAAATGGAGCGCAGGATCAGGACCAGGAGGTGCCTCCAGGAGCAGGTAATATAAACCTGGGGAGTAGGGGGAGCAGGCTGTGTAGATTCCTGTGCAGTCCTAGTCACAGAGACCCCGACACCAGAGTATGGAGAAAGCCACTCACTCAGATGCTCCCCCAGATGTGCCCAAGATACACGTAACTGCCAGGGGCTAGGCTGTGCTAGCTCATAAAAAAAAAGTTCAGAGGAAACAGTGTCTGAGCCCCCTGATGCATCTTTTAGATTAATTGACAGGATCTGGGACCATCCCCAAGAAGGCCTCAACTAAAAAAGCATCAGGGAAATCAAGGAGATGTGCAATATGCAGAGGGAAATTGGCAGACTCCAGTATAAAGAAATTCTGCAACTCCTGCATAGCGAAGATCATGTCAGGGGAGCAGTCGTCCCTCCTGACTGATATGCGGTCTATGATGGGGGAGGAGGTGCAGGCTACAATATCTGGCTTGATTCCTCTCCAAGAATAAGGAGTCCTCTGAAGACGAGGACCATTCCACGGAATCGGACTCTGACTGCAAGTGTAATGCATGCCTGGAACCACAGACTCAGGTTGGCTGTAACGGACAGGCTAGAGGAAAGCTGTTCACAAGCAGTACCCCGAGAATCCTGAAACCCTTTAATCCCTACACAGAGATTTGGAGTTACACAGGGCCCCAGAGATCACTATCTGTGGTAGGCTGCAGTCCGATGAGAGTAGTAGTCAGGCAGGGTCAAACCAGGAAATGCAGACCAGGGACAAAATCAGGCAGACAAGGATGTAATCAGGAAACCAGGCAGAGGTCAAATCCGGATCGGATAGCGAGGAACAAAAACGACAGGCTTGAGGGTAATCAGATAACAGGCAGAGGTCAAAACACAGGGATCACTATACAGAACAGAGCGGGAACCAGGAAGCAGGAATTCATAACTATCTCTGGCAGTAAGCAGCAGACAAGAGGGGGGATTAAAAGGGTGTGGTTTCTTACCATTGGCTGTAGCTGAATTGTGGTAACGTCAGCTGGAAGACACACGCCACCTACAGTCAGCCAGTAGTACTGCAGATCCCAGGGAAACCCAGCTTAGTGTATGAGCAGACCATGCGCTAACCAGAGCCACTGGCACCGACTCCTCGCCTATCTCCAGCACTATCCACAGCGGGAACATAGCGCCGCCTGGTGATCAAAGCAGAAGTCGCAGGAGTGGATTCTGGTGGGGCATGACAATGAGGAAGAGGTCTGAGAACCAGCTTTGGAGGAGGAGAAGAATTATCTTTTATCATCCGAGAATACAGACGAGCTTCTGAGAGCGGTCTGAAGAACCATGAAAGTGTGAAGGTGGAAGAGACTGAGAAACCCCAATCTGTACAGGATGAGATGTTTGGGGGACTTAGGTCTCAGAGGCACAGGGTATTCCCCATAAATAACCATGTATGTACCATGATCCTAGAAGAGTGGGAAGACACTGAGAAGTTGTTGATCCCCAGGGACTTTAGGGCACATCTCCCCTTTGAACCCGAGGACATCAAATCTTGGGAGGAAGTTCCAAAGATTGATGTTTCAGTAGCTGAGGTAGCTAGGAAAACATCCATTCCCTTCGAGGATTTATTGGGCCTCCAGGATCCGATGGATAGAAAGGCTTGATAGTTTTCTAAAGATATCTTGGGAAGCCTCGGTGGCAATAATTAAATCAAATATAGCAGCCACTTCGGTTGCCAGGTCACAGGTCACAGATGGGTGAGGTACAAAAGATTCCGTATGGATTAAATAAGATCTACAATTCCTCCTCTAAACAAAGATGCGGTTATGGCCACAATAGATTTAAAGGAGGTGTATTATCATGTAGCCATCCAGCCATCCTGCCTGAGGTTCCTCAGATTTGCCCTAGAGAGGGAAGGCTATGTTTTCCAGTTCCGATTCCTCCCTTCTGCCTGTCCTTGGCTCCTTGGACGTTTGCAAAGCTGATGGCTGAAATAGTAGCCTTCCTCAGGGAAAAAGGGGCAACGATAGTACCCTAATTAGACAATTTCCTTCTGGCAGAAGATTCTCAGCACAAGTTAACTCAGAACCTGGACTTCACCCTCAATGCATATGCATTCAAGTCTATGAGCACGCGGAATTCATTGGACTGCACTCAGATTTCTTCTGTGTGCAGTCCCATTTCCATAGACTCATATAAAAGAGAAGATGGAGAAGTTTTGTTCTGCATCTACTCCTCACCTGTGACACAATTATCTCATCCAAGAGAATTGGATTATACTAAGCTGACAATCTGATCAGAATTTGATCCAAGTGTCATTAACATAATTCTGATTTGCTTGTGTGAGGGCCTCCTAAGAATATCTCCGATCCAATAGGCAGGGCTGTGGAGTCGGAGTTGTGGAGTCAGAGTCGGTGTTCATTTTGGTGGAGTCGTAGTCGATATAAAATAGACCGACTCCGACTCCTAAAATATGTAATAAATTGGATATTTTTTCATAGGAAATTGGGAGAGTTATGAAATGTCATTCACACACAGCGTTTTTGCTGCGTTTTTTGAGGATACGTTTTTCAGCTGCAAAAGCACATCAGCTTTTTAAAAAACCGCATCACCTGAAAGGTTTTTGAGCTCATAGATAATGTTTTCAATGGAAAAAGCAGATTAGAAAAACGCCACACAAACTGACATGCTCATTCTTTGTGAGGATCCGTTTTTGAGCTTATTATTGCCACCAGAACCCCTAAAATGGATTCCATCTTGAAGAGACGTGCTGGGAAAGGAGCAATTGTCGATCAAGCCACTCGGTGGGGCAGCACTTATTTAATGATTGAGCGATTGCTTGAACTAAGATATGGCGAACCCTCAGGTAACCCTAAATGAAGGTCAATGGACACAGGTGGCTGAATTGAAGGAATTGCTTTACCCTAGAACGCGCATTTTTTTTTAATGTTAAATGGGGTCCATCTTATAATGCCAGTGTCCCTCTAACAAATCATATAGGGTATATGTCCCTCATAGCCCCCCCCATCCTAAAATTAGCCCCCTTAATCTGGATATGGCCCCCTTATATTGAATATAGCCCCCTTGTGATGGCACATGTTCCCCTGTGCTGCCTATGGCCCCCTATGGATTGCATACATTCCCCTGTGCTGCCTATGGCCCCCTATGGATTGCATACATTCCCCTGTGCTGCCCATGGCCCCTATAGATCGCACAAGTCCCCTTGTGTTAGATATCGCCCCCATGGTGCTGCCCATGGCCCCTATAGATCGCACAAGTCCCCCTGTGTTAGATATCGCCCCCATGGTGCTGCCCATGGCCCCTATAGATCGCACAAGTCCCCCTGTGTTAGATATCGCCCCCATAGTGCTACCCATGGCCCCTATATAGATCGCACAAGTCCCCCTGTGTTAGATATCACCCCCATAGTGCTACCCATGGCCCCTATATAGATCGCACAAGTCCCCCTGTGTTAGATATCGCCCCCAGGCTGCTGCCCATAGTAAAATAAAACCCTCTTTCCTTACCTCCTCCAGCGCTGATCTCCCTCCTGTCTCCCTCCGTGCTTCTGTTCCTTACTTCCTGGTTCCCAGTGCGGTCATGTGATCGGCACAGCAGCCTGAGATCTCTGCCTGCCTGATCACAGTGGAAGCAGGGACACGGGGAGAAACGCTGGAGGGGGTAAGTAAAGCTTTTTTATTTTAGAATGAGCAGCAGCCTGGGGGCCAAATCTAACACAGGGGGGGCATGTGCCATCACAGGGGGGCGCAGGCTCATATAATATGCACCGCTGCCCCAGCCCATCACTGCGTGCGATTTCAGCACCATTGGAGATGGACAGCGGCTGTGCATATTATATGAGCGGGAGCAGGAGATCAAACGCTGCAGCCCGCAGTGTTCACCTGCCCCCAGCAGCGCCCCCACCTCCCCTGGACCCTGCAGTGTACATATATATATATTCCCCCCCCGTATATTTGGCTTATAAGACGCACCCCCTACTTTCCCCCGAAATTTGGGGGAGCAAAAGTGCGTCTTATAAAGCGAAAAATACGGTATATATATACACAGTATATTTATTTATATTAGTGTATTACATATTTACAATTTATTACAGTTTTTTGTGTTCTAAAGTTGTATCCAATAAATATATTTTATGTATGTTTATCTAAATATCTTGATTATTGTATCATAAAAATGATTAAATGTCTGATGTCTTAAATATAAGCAATATATGTGGGAGTGGGAGTTGGAGTCGTGGAGTCGGACTCGGAGTTGGAGTCAGTGCAAGGAAAATTGAGGAGTCGGAGTCGCAGGTTTGGCTTACTGACTCCACAGCCCTGCCCATAGGGTAACATTTTGACAAGGACGGATGCTGATGAATGTCTTAGTGGGAGAGAATCACTTATCACCTAATGATGAGCGAGTTTCTAAATACTTGGATTCACGATACTCATTACGAGTCTAATACTGTCTAATACTCGTGTATTTGTTCTGAATAGTGTGTGCAATGCAAGTCAATGGGAAATACTTGCGACGTAACGAGTAACCTGAATGGCGCACTATTCGTGCGAGTAGCGAATAGTTCTGTATTTGTGTTACTTGTTACATTGCGAGTATTCCCCATTGTCTTGCATTGCACACACTACTTGGAACAAATACACGAGTATTAGACAGTACTAGTTGTATTTTATATATATATATATATATATATATATATATATATATATTTATATTTAAAAATATATATATATTAGTGTGATAAATGCAAGATTACTGATTACTTTTTTTTTTTTTAAAGAAAGGTGCTGCAATTTTACTAATTATTGGCTATGAATTCAATTATTTTTAATACAAAATTAAATTCACAAATTCACTGATTTTAATTGTTTAGTTTTTTTAATTCTATTTTTACACTTAGGGCTGAAATTTTGCATTTGCAGGTGTGGAACGACACTTACCCAAAATACGGGAGCCAATGTACATAATGTTAGACGCCGACTGTTATCGCTTATTTCCCAGACTGTAAAGGTACCGTCACACATAACGAGATCTCTACCGAGATCGCAGCTGAGTCACGGTTTCCGTGACGCAGTAGCGATCCCGTTAGCAATCTGGTTATGTGTGACATCTACCAGCGATCAGGCCCCTGCTGTGAGATCTCTAGGCATTGCAGAATGGTCCAGGCCATTTTCTTCAAAGGCGATGTCCTGGGCAGGACACATCGCTGTGTTTGACATTGTGACAGGGTCACAGTGACTGCTGAGATCGTTATACAGGTCGCTACTGCGACCTGTATAGTCCCTGCATCGCTGGTAAGATCTGACTGTGTGACATCTCACCTGCGACCTCCCAGCGATCCCTATCAGGTCGCATCGTTTTCGGGATCGCTGGTAAGTCGTTGTGTGTGACTGGGCCTTAATCGTTCCCTACTGTGACCCGAGCACACCCCATGGACTGTCAAGGTCACAGCTTGGTAGAAGATCAGTCCTATTTTTGTGAAGCTCACAACATCTGTTGCGGGCTCCACTTTCCCCCTGTAACCGCTGTGTGCTAAGAACAAGCCAAACAGTGACAGGAGGAGCTGACGAGACACCAGGGTGACAGGTGGTTGTGAGGGAAGCAGAGGTCCAGGATGAGGTGAGTTCTGGCGGCGGGTAGTGCTGACATGAGTAGCTGCTGGGACACCAAGGTGACAGGAGGAGTTACTGATAGCAGAGGTCTGGGATGAGGTGAGTACCAGCTGTGGGGGGCGGTGACAGGAGCAGCTGCTGGGACACCAAGGTGACAGGAGGAGGTACTGATAGCAGAGGTCCGGGATGAGTTGAGTACCAGCTGTGGGGGGCGGTGACAGGAGCAGCTGCTGGGACACCAGGGTGACAGGAGGAGGTGATTACCGGCCACAGGGAGCTGTGATCACAGCCTGACATCTTTAACCTTCATCAGGCTTCATAATTTTACAATGTTAACAGCGACCCCTTATCTCGGAAGGGGGTGGAGATATTTTATTGAAATTTGGCCAATATATTCTGGACCTAAACTGCAGAGATGTCACGAAATTTCAGCCCTCTACGGCTTTTGGAAAAAAAAAATTATTGCAATTTTAAAACGGAATAGTTACAATTGTACCTACTCAGCCGGACAAAGGTTAATACAGTACCAGGCTGCAGATCATTGCTCACTGCCGCTGCCATGTTCAGAGCACAGCAGAGAAGTCATTATGTTACTTTGCTCGGAACACACTGACACAGCTTTGTTATATCACTGCAAACTTATAAAAAGCATTATATTTGTTGGGGACTGCAAAGTGATACTGAAATGTGTGAAGTGTCACGGAGGACGACTGGCATAGTGTGCCATACAGTAGACGACTCGTGTACTGTATGGCACACTATGCCAGTTGTCCTCTGTGACACATCACACATTTCAGTATCACTGTGTAGTCCCCAGCAAAATGACTCTGCACTGTGATCCTATACTTGTAGTCTTGCAAAGACCCAGAAGGGACGAAGAGGAGTGACCGACCCATGTGAGCAGATCCCGTCCACATTTGCTGCAGTCGTAATGCAGGCTAGTTGTACACTAGGAGTTCGTGCCAGATTTCAGCAGCTGCTCCCCCTAGTGTTTAAAAGTGGAAAATATCAAACTTTTAAAATTATTTTTCAGATTTTACTCCATTAAAAACAAATATTTAAGCAAAAAAAAAACAAACAAACAATACTTTAAAATTGTTTTCAACAACTGAAAAAATGTATTTAATTTTTGATGGCACCTTCTCTTTAAATACATTTAAAAAAATACTTGTCTTAAACAATACGTGATTTTCTTTTTTACACTTAATTTCACTGTTTTCAAAGTGCTGTCACTATATTGGCAATATATAAGCAAACATTGTCTGCACTCTCCATATTAGGGCTAACAGTCTAAATTCCCTATGGTGTACACACAAACTCCTTGCCGTTATTGGCCTTGGTGGCATTTGGAAGTAGTACTCAGCACGGCAAAGCAACTGTGCCACTGTGCTGCACTCAAAACACCTGTAGTTGTTGCACATGCACTGAGAAGAAAGTAGGAGTCTTCATGCAGAAATAATTTGGTAGGTTGAAATAAAAAGATAAATTAACACCACAGTCTTCAGTTTATATAGATGCACATATGCCAAATATTTGACATCTTTTAAAAGTAGAACTCTGCCATTGTGCATATCAGTTTTTTGCTTCCTATGACCAGTTGCTCTGCCTGTGTGTGACCCTAATTCCAGTGATGTGTCTCTTAGTATAGTTTTCAAAAAACGTTTTATCAGCAGGTGATTATCATTAGAGGACTAGTAAACCTGCTGCCAAGTAGTCAAGCGCATTCATGATCTCTGTATAACCCCACCCCTACCAATGGTTAGCAGCCTCCTTCCCATGGACAGTGTATACAGAAAGCTGCCAATCAGTGGTGTGGGTGGGGTTATACAGAGCTCAGCATTGAGAGCTGCTAGATCTGCAGGAGATAAGTGATTTTAACAAAAGGACAGCAAGCAGCTCAGTAAGTGACACATTGCTGGAATCAGGGTCACTGTCTCTACATTATGCAGCTCTGAGATGGCATAGCAAAAACCTGATGACAGATTCAGTATAAGAAAGCATCCTTTAACAAAGATAAAATAGTGCTTAGCGGGTTTCCTCAACCGTTAACCATCTGAGATGCCAATTTCTCTTGTCAACTCCAGTCATGAATGATAGCTATTAATTTTTAGCTTCCATGCAAATATACTCCTTTCTTTACGACAAAGGTTTGATTAAAGACAAATATCAAAGTAACATTTTAGGCAGCCATGGGTATATTTAAAATGTAAAATAGTTAAAAGAAGAAGTTGTGCATCCAAAAATAGTTTTGTAATGTAATGCCACCTGACTATTTTACCGTTACTGTGTAGGATAAATTGCTGCAAGCCTTACACCGAGCCCAGTCAAGACCAGGAAAGCCGCACTTGCCAAAGATTGTTGGGTGGGTGTAGTGCTTATGTATCTGCCACTTTGCTCCCATCAATATGTAGCAGATAAAGAGAGGAACCTTGCACACCAAGCGGTACAGAAAATGCTTCATATACACAATTTATTAATTTCTCTTGTCATGCTGCAAGTGAAATCCACAGGAGTGTTTCTTGGTTTTCCCACTTTAAAGCCTGATCACTTACATAATCATTGATCCATTGTGGAAATACCCAAAATGTTCATCTCCTCCTCTCCTGATTTGTGGTGTGAATAATTGACATGAGGAGTTAAATTCAGTGCTCAGTCCCCCCCTTTATCCACTGGAAGCTGGACACAGTCACACGCGATTTAAGCTGACATATATGATTACAATTGTGTTCAAATGTAATATTTCCAGAATGAATACCATGAAATCAAACTCCCAACACTCAGGAATGGGGGGGTTGTCAATAAGATGCCATAGATTTTATTTCTATTTATTTAACGTTTTCAAAACACATGCTTAGATCTATATTAAATGCTCGCACTCACAAACTCTGGATTGGCTGATCTGTTGATGTGATGATTATCGCTGTGTCCATTTCGTTCACCGAGCTGTGGTCTCCCTCTTCTGTTTAATCCAGAATGCTGTTTGCTCAGTTGCGGCTGGTTGAAGGGGACCAAATCCTGTGTAGGGTCGATGTGGTTCCTTTTCACCAGCCACAACCAGGCAAGAACTGCCATTATGTTTATACACTAAGTGAATTCTTTCTGAAATCTAAATGTGACAAGTAATTATCTCCTGAACACAAGTCAAGTTTAAGGACATTTTGTATGCAGTGAATTCTATACCATTTTCCACATTCTTCACACCATATTTATTAAACCGACAATGGCCCAGGCTGTGGTTGCATGTGCTGATGAATACCCTGCATGATGCATGTACTAATACAAAATATCTAGCATGATGATCCATCCTTTTACTTTTTTTTATCTTTCTCATCTTTTAAGCCCCTGCTTAATTGTAAAGTGCTGTGGCGTATGTTGGCGCTATATAATAAACTTTATGATTATTAATATTCTTCTCTTTTAAATGATGATCCACCAGTTCACTACTTGTCAACCTTAAACGTGGGCCATGTGGCTGAAATGAGCTTTAAGCTGGACTCACACGAGCGTATTAAAAAACGGTCCCATTCTCGTTTGCGAGAGTCGGACGAATTTTTCTCACTTGTCATCAGTGTGCACTCAGTGTGCTGTCAGTATGCTGTCAGTATGCAATCCGGTTTTTTGCACAGCAGCTGTTACTCATTTACAGTCTTGTACAGGAGAATTTACAGTGTTCTGTGCTACATGATAGGATTGTATTTAGAAAAACGGATGTCACTAGGATGGTCCGTGTGCCGTCCGTGTGACATCCGATTTTTCCTTGCATCCATTGACTTGTATTGGCGAGTCTCGGATGTATTCTGGATCAAATCGCAGCATGCTGCCGCTTTTCTCGCATCCAGAATCTGGATGCAAGAAAAGCTGACCAACAGCTCTCCCTCATTGACTAGTATTGGTCCGAGTGCAATGCAAGAATTTCTCGCATTGCTCTCGATCGTTTTTGTCGCTCGTGTGAGCGTACCCTTATACCTACTGTAAAGTTTAGGATAATATATCTAGAATTTCATGGAGACTAGCTATAGGGCTAAATTTGTATTTCTTATCTATGTTCTTGTATTTCCTATCTTTAAATGTCAACTCTTAAAAGCCATTTTGTTTTAATAATCATCATAATTGTTTCAAAATTCTGCTGAATAATTTAATAGGGGTTGAAGCTGAATTTTTCTGATACACAACTTCTCAAGTTTATAAATAGTGGACATTCACCTTAAGGTGAGTATTGTTAGGGAGCATTTACACTGCAAGATGATCAGAATGAGCATTGTGAAAAGTGCTTGTTTCACAATTTCACACTACTCACAAAAAGTTAGGGATATTTGGCTTTCGGGTGAAATTTCAGGATGATCCTAAATTGCCCTCTAACCTTTTCAGGTGATCTTAATGTGACCTTCTCTAATCTGTTGAGCGCACGTGTCCAACTGTTCAATGTTTCAGGACTTTTTGCACAACTTGCTGCGCTTCAACAAAAAGCTTAATGCAATATTCACAATGGGTGGTTGATCCATGAATCAGCCAATACATTTTGGGGTTCAACTAGAATTGATATTAAACAGTCCCCCTCATATTGCGCTTAACATTTTGACATCATGAGACCAAGACAACATCTAACAATTGATCAACATTAACTTGCCATTGCTTCATGTAGAATGCTCTCAGACAGAAGTGGTCACTGAGTTTTAAATGTAATCAGCAGGTTTCAACAAAGATACAAAGACACTGGCAGAGTCACAGAAAGCCATAGAAATCATTATGGATGCCCCACATTCATACAGAGACACTTGAGATAGATAAGAATCACCCAAATGTCACATCAGACCATTCGAAACTGTTTACACTAGCGTGGTCAACAGTCTGCAAGGGCACCTGACCACACCAACGGGCACAGGCCTCATCGTCTTGATGGACCAGGGTCCAGTGGGCTTCAGGGTTGTTCACTGATAAAGGTTGATTCCGCTGAGCAGAAATTATGGCTGCCAATGATATTGGAAATGTCAAGGAGAGTTCTGTGCATCAGCCACTGTTTTCACCAGATGGTGGTGGTGGTGTTACAGTGTGGGCAGATGTGTCTAGTCACTATAGAACTGCCCTACTCTTTATAAATGGTACAGTGACAAGTCCCTACTACTTGAATAACATCATTAGTCCAGTCATTGTATGAATAATACAGGCCTAATTTAATCTTCATGGACTGCTCCATCTCATCGAGGTAACATCATTAGTAAATGGCTGCTGGAGACTGGGACACCTCAAATGGAGTAGCCTGCACATTCTCCAGACCTGAATCCCATAGAAAACCTATGATATCAATTGGACCACCATGCAGAGGCTTGTAACTCTGTACCCCAGAACCTGAATGACTCGAGGGTTGCCCTTCAAGAAGAGTGGGATGCCATGCCTCAGCAGACAATAAGTCCGCTTGTGAACAGCATGAGACATTGTTGTCAAGCTGTAATTCATGCTCAAGGCCACATAAGTTACTAAGACATCTTTTTTTGGGGAGGTATACGTTGTTGTTTTTGGGGTTTTTTTTCAATAAATTGTTCGAAATGTGGAAATCACCACTGCATGCTTATGCTATGTCACTAGGTTTTTGCCACCTAATCTAAGAGCAGAATCATGACGAAAAAGAGACCCTGAGTCAAGCGATGTGTCACTTACTGGTCTTCCTAGTGTAGCTTTTATAAAATCACTGTTTAATTAGCAGGAGATTACCATTAGAGGACTACTTGACGTGCTGCCGGGTAGTGAAGCAGCTGCATGAGCTCATTAGAACCCTGCTTTACATTCACATAACTGCTAGATCTGTAGCAGAGAAAACAGTAATTTTACCAAAATGACACCAAACAGCCCAATACGTGATACATCGCTGGACTCACAGTCTCTGTCTTTACATTATACTTCTCTCAGATGGGGTAGCAAAATCCTAGTAACAGATTCCCTTTAAATGCCCTACTTTCATGATGAAATATCACTGTGGCGTGAACTTTTTATATTTTCCATAAATTTCACCTGAAAGCCAAGAATCCCTAACTTTTTGTGAGCAGTGTTTAAAGGAATGACTTACTAATTTGTATTGGATGCATTTTTGGCTCTAAACCTGCATCAAAAACTTCAGCAAATACTGCATACATGATATCACGCTTAGCCTCCGTTCACATGAGCATCTGATTTTCATCAATTAAAAAAGGATGATTTTTCATCTGTATGTCCATTTATTTATTTTTTTTAGATCCAGATTCATATCTGTTTTTATATCCACAGTTAATAAAATTTACAAGACTAAATACTGCCACCTACATTAATAACTGCAATGTATCCATAAAAATCGGGTGCTATACGGATGATCCCTATGGGATACAATTATTTTTTTTTTGTGCATCCATAAACTTGAATAGGCAAGTCTCATCTTAAATGCAGAGGAGACTAGTGTATGCTACAATTTTTTGATTTTCTATCATAGATATTCAGGCCGGGTGAAAAACTGTCATCTGATCAACCCGATTGAATAAAATTAATCCTAGTGCTGTCAGTGTACGGACATTTTTTTTTCATAGAGAGCATTTGGACCAAAAAGACGGTTATGTGAACGGACCCTTAGGGTGGTTTAAAGAGGTGGTACACTAGTCTGCAATAGTGGCCAATAGTGGTCACACCTCTGTATAACTGATAGGGAAGACTTTTTCGAAATACCTTTCTAAATACCTTGTTCAGCCAATACTGCCTGTGAGTAGACCTCTGAGATCCAGTGATGTCACGTCAACTTGCAGTTGATCCGACATCACTGAGGCTGGCTCCAGTTTTCCTGAATGACTGGGCTGTGGACGGTCTTTCGCTGCTCGTCACAGCCCAGCATCGCTCCTCCTTGCGGTGCTCTGCAGTGAAGGAGAGCGCACGAGATGCTGCGCTGTGATGAGCGGTGAAAGTCCACACACAGCCCAGTCACTCAGGTAGACTGGGGCCAGGCTCGTTGATGTCAGGTCAATTTTGAAGTTGATGTGACATCACCAGATCTCAAAGATCACTGAGCCTGGGGGTCACGTGATGGGGATGAGCGATCGCAATAGCACTGCTCACAGGTAAAATTGGCTAAACAAGGTATTTAGAAAAAGCCTTCCCTATCAATTTTACAGGGATGTGGCCAGTATTACAGAGTAGTGAACCACCTCTTTAATAGTGTTCCTTGCGTAAACATTTTTTGTTTGTTTTCTTTCTAGATTTATTTGTATCAGAAAACCTTATGACCTGATCTAGGTTGTGAGTCTCTAGAAAAAATATAAATGTAAATGCTGGACAAATTAATTATTTTTTCAAACTTTTGTGTTTTTTCTTTTGTTTCCTTAATTGTAGAAGTCCCAGTAAACAATATATATTCCTGAACTATCCTTCAATTAATGAAGCATAGATATCCTGACAGATCTACTTAAAGTGAACCAATCACCAGGATTTTCCTATATAACCTAAAGCCAGTGCTATACTGGCGCTATCAGGCTGATTCTATACATGCCTTTAGTTGTGAGATCGGATGTATATTTTTTAAAATACAAGCAAGTAAAGTTTATGAAATGTACAGCTTTTAAATTGGTAGCAGCTGCCAAATAGCTAATAGCTGGGGTGGGTTTTGATATTGATTTCCGCCCCCTGCCTGGACGTCCTCCCCCTATCTTTTATTTATGGTAATTGTATTACAGAAGAGTTTTACTAATATCTTCACTAAAATGGCATTAGAGTTGGCACCTGTGTATAGCTCTTATCTCTGGCGCCATCTTTGTGAAGTTAGTGTGACCTCATGTTACTCTTTACTTGCTTGAGCCTAGAATGTATGGGATCTTCCAGATTAGTGGGCATGACCGGCTTGGTTAATAGGCGTGACCAGTATGGTGAGCATGGCGATATTTCCTCCTGTACACTATAATCATGCAAGGGGGGTTTTGCACCCACACGACATGGGGGTCTTACCCTCAGACACTTGCTTCCATGCCCTCGCATCTTCTGCTCTTGTGACTGTAGGAGCAAGTGCGGTCACAACAGCAGTGGAGACCGCCCCCAGCAACAGCTGATCACAGAGCGCAAGACGCGGACAGCTAGAGAGCAGACGCTGGACACCAGACGTTAGAGACCAGAGCGGAAGAACAAACCAGGCCAGAGTGTCAAAACAGTAGTGTTTATCTCACCGTCCCACAGGTAGGGCATATAAACAAACATGCGGGTACCGTGAGATGTATGCTGCTGTCCTGGCACGCTGTCGGCTTGTTCCTCCGGTCTGGTCTGCAGCATCTGGTATCTAGCTGATCGTGTCCTGCGCTATGTGATCAGCTGTTCCTGGGGCGGTCCCCACCTCTGCTGTGACTGCACTCGCTCCCGCACTCACAACAAGAACAGAAGCAAAGGAAAGAATAATATGAGGTCACACATCTTCACAAAGATGGCGCTGTAGATAAGCGCAATGCTCAGGCACCAACTCCAATGCCATCTTAGTGAAGATATTAGTTAAACGCTTCTATAATAGAATTAGCATAAATAAAAGATAGGGGGAGGACAGACAAACCAGGGCGGAAATCAATATCAAAACCCAACCCACCTATTAGCTATTTGGCAGCTGCTGCCAATCAAAAAGGTGTACATTTCATAAACTTTACTTGCTTGCATTTCAAAACCTATACATCCGAGCTAACAACTAAAGGTATATATAGAATCAGCCTGATAGTGCCAGTGTACCACTGGGTTTAGGTTATATAGGAAAATCCTGGTGATTGGTTCTCTTTAAGTATTCTATGAAAACCTTATCAGGTGTTACTATAACCTCGTATTGTATAAAGATATATTACTTTTTCATGTCCAGCTGGCATCCCACCGTCAGGTTACATACTTCTTAACATTCCATAGCCACGTGAATCAATATGGGCATATAAAGAAGTATGTTTCCTAAAGGTGATAACTGAAGATACTTCCCAACAAATCTTTTCTTCATATTAAGCTTATTCTGTGAAGAAGAACAAAAAAATATCCATAAGGTAAGGGCAACTAATGTAAGGAAAATAGCCACTTATCACAAAAAAAGATGCAGACTAAATGCAGAGGAAGGCTAATGGAGAACAGCGTTTATGCACAGAGTATATAGTTCTTATGGAAAGAGCCCACTGACCTCCTTAAACCTGCTGATGGCTAATTTGACAAATGAGATTGAATGGGGGACCCTGTCCTTAGAGAAGCTGTAATCTAGCTGTGCCACCACATGGCAAATAAGGCAATACCTATTAAAATCAGTGGGCAGTCTGTTTAATGCATGGATGTGCCAAGTCCTCCAGAGAAAAAGCACTCATTTAGCCACTCTGTGCCAGACAGGTAATAAAGATCTGAATTAGACTAGGACTACTTAGAGACTATGGACTATCAATCTTTGTTTTGGCCAAAGATCGCTGCAGGCAGCTGCTACATTGCAGCACTATGCAGATGTACAGTATGTGGTCACACTGCGACCCCTAGAGGACAGCAACAAGCATGTTACATAGAGTCAAAAGCTGCTATTGTCATGTGCCATGTAGCCCTAGCCTAATCATGTACTTTATCATAAAAGGGTTTTTCAGCCTATGAGCATTATTCTTTAAAGGACCCACGCTAGATAAAAATAATAAAAGCTTGCATCGCTCCCTCAGCTAGTCTGCCAGGACTAACCCGATATCCACTGGTCTGTGCTTCTTAGTCCTGTTCACAACAAAAGCTGTAAATGCATGACTAGCAATCAATGGCGGGTCACCGCTGTGGTCAGTCATTAGCTGAGCGGGCTTTTTTGACCATTTCTGGTGTGGCTGAGGACAGGACCGTGAAGAGCGCAGCAGAGACAGTACCGGAGCAGGATATCGGGGGAGTGCCGATAGTGAATATTGCTGCTTTTACAATTTTTAACCCGCCTAAGCCCTTTAAGTAACAATTCTCATCAGCAGTAAAACCCCTTGATGCAATTTAGTAATTGTAAGTATTGATAACAGGTTTAGTCTTTGTGATTAGTATGTCCACGTGTTCAAGGTCATTAAATTTCATAGTCTTTAAATTCATAACAACTTAAACATGTTCTTAATGGACACATTGCTTCAGCAGAGAGCCATTGACCTACAGTGTTTGAGTCGATAAGGTATTAATCGGTTGTTCCCCACAAAACAAGTTTTCCCCATCTAAATATTTGCTGATCGCAGGGATGTGCCTGGTGTAACCTCCAGCAAAAGCCAGTCGCGAATGGAGCATGCTCAGTCTCCACTCCATTCATTGTCAATGGGACTGTTGGAAAGGTTAAGTACAGCACTCGGCTTTCTCTGGTAGTCCCATTAACAACGGAGGAGAGATTGGGCATCTGCACCAGAACTCCATTGGCAAATGGAGCTTCAGCGACCAGTTCTTTGAATATCCAGTGGTTATAGTGGACAGTCAGTAAGTTATCCCCTATCCCAACTCGCTACAGCTCCTACCCTGGCGGCCACCCAGTGCACCCATGCATTTTTTGACACTATTATTGTAGGTTTGCATGCTAAAGAATAAAATTGCAACTGCAAACAGAAAAAATGTTCAGGATATGTCTGAAGTAAGACCAGATATTATAAACCTGATTTGACATTGGACTTCCCCATGAAATGCTTATTTAATGAAGTAGCTGAAGTTTGGCCAAAAATACTACTATTTCCTATGAAATAGCGCATGCGTGACTCTAATTCTCTATAGATATATTCCATGAGGTGTCAATGCCATTTTTTAAACTCTGTTCCCCGCATTTTACAGTTACTTGTTGGTGATATTGCAGATGAAACGCAGTGTATACAATGATTTTACAAGAATATACTACTCAAATATACCTGGAACTTCTTCTCCAGCGCCATGTTTTCTTTTGTTGCGCTGCAGTATAAATCCACCATTAAAACGCCCATATTCCAGATTAAAACCTACATGAAAATGGCAAAAAAAGACTTAATAAATAATCACCTTTACTGGAATTTAGTGCTAACTATCTTATCTGTCCTCTGTGAACCCGGCCTGATCTTTTCTTCTTGTGTGGAAGCAGTAAGAGCAGTTGCAGTGCAATTTTTGTTGAAGTGATGCTCCCTTAAAAGGCCAGGCAGTGGGGAATGATCTGAAAAAGCACTTGTAACGCCGGGCCTAGTGCAGCCCCTCCTCTACATCACACTTGTGCAGCTTTCCTATCAGACAGCTGTCAGGGTGACTTTATCACACATGCCATACAAATGCCAGACATAGCTGATTTGTACAGGGGCCTGCTGCCGATAACACCCTACTTACACTCATCATGCCCAATTTAGACCGGTTAGCTATAACTGGGCCATATTCACTTCTTTCCATCCACTTCACATTATATTGACCGGTGTAAAGAAAGCTGATATATATTGTTGGGTAATGTACTGTATATCTTATCTATATCACCAGATTCAAAAAGGGAAGGTCGGAGCAGAAAACATCACCATTTCTTAAGTATGAATTTAGGTCAAATGTGCACAGTGTTATTGGTGCAATAGGATCTTTATAATTGGTATCTGTATTTTCAATGTCAAATTCCAGACAAAAAAGCCCTGACTTATTGGCAGCAGGATATAATCTGAAATGAGAACTATCCTTCACCACCAAAAAGCAATCCTAAATGTTAAAAGAATTTTCAGGATCATGATTTTACTTCTAGTAGCCTTAGGATACATCATATATTTCACTACCAGACCTTTAAATACTGTACCCACAGTCAAAAGGCAGAAAGTAAACATGTGGAAATTGTAAAACACCTGCACTAGAGTTCTACGTAGAAATGTCCTACAATATAAAGCCTCTTACCTCATGGCATAGATGTGTCGCTGCCGTTACCTAAAGCCAAAGTCACAAGTGTCCTCTCTTGTACCCAGAGTATCTGCTGGTGTCTTGCTCACCCCTTCACCCCCCCACCCCAACCCCCTTACGTCCTATCTCCTCCTCAGTCCTCCTCTGTCTCTCTCCTCCCTGCTATTTTTGGCAGCTCCCCTGAGCTCCTCCTGGCTATTAATATTAGAAGTGAGAAATTCATCTGCACCCTGCTATATAAGGTAAAGGAAGATGCTATAGTGATCTGTGTGTACAGGATGCCAGGAGCCACAAAGCTGGCACCACAAGTGGAAACAGGAGATCTGATTTTAACAATGGAAATAGTAGACAAAGTGACCGGTGGGTGCAACCAGAATCATGATGCTGCCCCCTATGAACATGCTGCACATTTCATGCACTAACACCACTTCTGCGGATATTTAGAATAGCTGATGTGCCATATTGTATATATTTGTGTCTATTTTATATATATATATATATGTATATATATATATATATATATATATATATTAATATATATATATATTTTTTTGTTTAATGACCTTTTTCTTTTTACAAGCACATAGGCCGTCCCGTTACTTGTGTAGTATATAGTTAGAGGTTTGATAATGACTAACAAGCTTATTTGTTAATAAGTAAAAAAACATTATATTCTGCTGAAGTAACTATATTGTGAAGAGCGCAGTAATAACACATAATAAAGTGAGATAAGAAACCCAACCTTCATTGAGGTGTATGCAACGTAATACTATGGGTCAGCCCATTGAGTAATTTCTATCTGATAGGGGTGCAGATGATCAAGTAATGGGTTAATATTCCAGTTGTGTCTTTGTTTCTGTAGGAATGCTGTAAGAGCCTCTCCCTGTATGGGAATCTGAGGCAGGGTCTGAAAGGTCCCTCCCATGTATGGAATCTATTCTGGATCTGGTTTCTGAGTATATGGAATTATTTAGGGGATATCGGTGTATAAAGCAGACTTCTTCATTCCAATTATAATGCAGTGATGTATATTTCTCTATTTTAATACCTGCTCACGATAACATTTTTATCTGAAAAGATAACCCTCAAATTTAAAGAAAAAAAAAAAAAAAGCTCCCCCCAAATATACATTCTGCTTCTTCAACTGCTCTACTTGATGACCCCATGACAACACTACCTAGTCAGCTGTGTAAAGCATTTTTTTTTATCTACCGTATTTGCGTGTTCATATAAACTAGGGCATCTGTAAATTGGGAGATACAGAATATTTTTTTCCATTGAAGATTACTGGAGGTGGTATGACCCAATAGAGCTCCCCATTGTGATTCAGCTAATAATAACAATTACCCTTTAAGTGAAAAGTCAGCTTTGCTATGCTGCTTTGTATTAATTCAAAAGCTTTTTATAAAAATGTATCTAAAAATTGAAACCGTGCGCCTCTGTATTTGCTCTGTCTAGAGTTAGTAGGTTTTCACTAAGATGAATGAATCTCTTCAATGTGAATCAGAATTCTCTGGACCTGGCAAATGTGAACACTTTGCAATCAATTCCCATGAATTGCCAAAAGTTCTCACTGTCATTTTACAGAATGCAGCAGATTGTATTAGCCAGTGAAGGCTCAAATAATGGCTAGGCGCTATCACATAACATTGTGTAGCATAGTGAATCAGAAGGGACTATCATAGACTCTATAAAAGCCAAGGCAGGAAATGCAGCAGCCATTTTGGGATAAATCTGGATAGTGAATTGAGATCGGGAGTGAAACCATAAAACACTGAATGAACATTACCGACAGTGTGTGACAGCACAGGAGTGAAGAAGAGTTACCATCCGTGTACCGATAGCCATATACGTTGAGGTCACTTTGACATGACTAGGGATGTGTTTGAGTGAAAGAGCTTGAAATGAGCTAGATACAGTCCTAGGTGACAGTGCTATACATCTTCTCTCAGCATGGGAAAGCTGGGTGCAGAGAGAAGATGTATAGCAGAACATGAGAAAGCTGGTTTAGAATATTAGAATGTACCCCATAGTGCTCCATGTATTATAATGCATTTCCCATAGTCCTCTATGTATAAAGTAGCCCTCCAATTATTATAATGCAACTCCCATAGTCTCCCATGTATTATAATTCACCCCATAGTACTCCATATATTATACTGCACCACATAGTACTACATATATTATAATACACCCCCATGGTCCTCCATGTGTTATAATGCACCCCCATAGTCCATGTATAAGGTAGCTCCCAAAGTCCTCCATATATTATAATGCAGCCTCCATAGTCCTATATGTATTATAATGCAGCCCCATAGATCTTCATATTGTATTATGCAGCCCCATAGTGCTCCATGTATAATGCACCCCTATAGTCCATGTATAAGGTATCCTTCATATTGTATTATACATCCCCATAGTCCTACATGTATAATGCACCCCTATAGTCCATGTATAAGGTGTCCTTCATGTTGTATAATGCAGCCGTATAGACCTAAAAGTATAATGCAGTCCCATAGACCTCCATGTATAATGCAGCCTCATAGACCTCCATATATAATGCAGTCCCATAGACCTCCATGTATAATGCATCCCCATAGACTTCCATATATAATGCAGCCCCATAAACCTCCATGTATAATGCAGCCTCATAGACCTCCATGTATAATGCAGCCCTATAGACTTCCATATATAAAGCAGTCCCATAGTCCTCCATGTGTAATGCAGCCCCATAGACCTCCATGTATAATGTAGCCCCATAGACCTTCATGTAAAATTCAACCCTATAGACATATATGTATTATAATGCAGCCCCATAGACCTTCATATTGTATTATGCAGCCCCATATTCCTCCATGTATAATGTGCCCCTATAGTCCATGTATAAGGTGTCCTTCATGTTGTATAATGCAGCCTTATAGACCTAAAAATATAATGCAGCTCCATAGACCTCCATGTATAATGCATCCCCTTATGCCTCTAGGCACCGTGTACTCACTGATTAACTAAACTAACAAGTCCACACCTCTCCTTTTTCCCCCACTGCTCCAAATAAGAGCGTTCCCCGTCTTGCGCTCTGCGCTCTAAAGTCTCAGCACAGCCGTCGTACAGTGGTGATGTCACCGCACTGAAGCGTCAAGTGCATGCACAGAGGGAGAATGATAAACCATGGAGCAGAGCATGCCGCATCATGCTTCACCATTACTGTGTGCTGACACCGGGCCCCCTTACTTACGGGCCATTTGGTGGCCACGTCGTCTGCCACAGAACAGGGCAGCACCTCTCTCACAGAGAGGAGCCGGCTGCTGATCTGCAGGGCAGGCGCGAGGCCCCTAACCTTTCGGGCCCGGTAGCTATGGCGACCTCTGAGACCGTGGCCGTTACGCCCCTGCTAGGTGACCTCAGCCTTTTCAGGTAAATTAAAATATTTCCATGTTTCTTTTTTATCCTGATCTTTAATCTTAAGTGATACAGTATATCTATATGTTAATGTGGTTTGTCTGGATTTGTTAAAGCACCACTCAAACTTTTTTTTCTTATTATTTTACCACTGGAGTGGGGCTTTAAATTTAATTCCCCTGCCGACGGTCTTATACTTACCCTCCAGTGTTTTTATGCTTTTTCGCTGTCACTGCTGGGCCCTATAATGCATTTTCCTATTGGCTCAGTCTTTATAGTAGTTGACTAGAGAATAACTCCGGCATACTAGTAATTTCCCATAAGTACCAAAAGAGGACACAGTGATTTGATGTCAAAATTCTTTTCTTTTATTTTGTTGGTGCCAAACGTGAAAAAAGGTTCTATACAATTGTCCGCCAGGTGACGTTTCGGCTAACACGCCTTCATCAGGTCGGACAAACATATATGGAGTCCTGAGGTGATGCTGGCATGTAGGGACAGTTCCTATAAGGATATGTGGGTCATAGTAGGAAGGTCTCAGTAGTCATATATGTCTCTATCCGGAGTCATCGGACGCTTAGAGAATGTCGCAATTCCGGTACTATCAGAGGGGAAGGCAGCTCCTGCAATATTGTGTCAGGGACGAGGGCTCAAGTCCGTTGTTACCCCACTCAGTTGTCATATATGTCTTTCTCTGGAGTCATCGGATGCTTAGAGAATATCACAATTGCGGAACTATCAGAGGGGAAGGCAGCTACTGCAATATTGTGTCAGGGTCGAGGGCTCATTTGTTACAGCGCGTCCTGTTTACCTCTGCGGCACCACAGGCTCATGCCATTTGTCTCCCTTACTTTTACCTCCATGCCTAACAGACTTCCCTCCAGGCTATGTCATCAACAGTCACTGAGCGGGGTAACAAATGAGCCCTCGACCCTGACACAATATTGCAGTAGCTGCCTTCCCCTCTGATAGTTCCGTAATTGTGATATTCTCTAAGCATCCGATGACTCCAGAGAGAGACATATATGACTACTGAGACCTTCCTACTATGACCCACATATCCTTATAGGAACTGAGCGGGGTAACAACGGACTTGAGCCCTCGACCCTGACACAATATTGCAGGAGCTGCCTTCCCCTCTGATAGTTCCGTAATTGCGACATTCTCTAAGCGTCCGATGACTCCGGATAGAGACATATATGACTACTGAGACCTTCCTACTATGACCCACATATCCTTATAGGAACTGTCCCTACATGCCAGCATCACCTCAGGACTCCATATATGTTTGTCCGACCTGATGAAGGCGTGTTAGCCGAAACGTCACCTGGCGGACAATTGTATAGAAGCTTTTTTCACGTTTGGCACCAACAAAATAAAAGAAAAGAATTTTGACATCAAATCACTGTGTCCTCTTTTGGTACTTATGGGAAATTACTAGTGTGCCGGAGTTATTCTCTAGTTATTGTTATTTTTCTCCAGAGCACCTGAGAGGTGATGTGAGGTCTTTCTCTTTCACTTTATAGTAGTTGACTTCTGTTATACATAATGGAACCAAGTTACTGCAGTTCAAAGTCATTACAATATTACAAGTGTCTGAATTAAATATAGGGAGGCTATAATTATACATATACTATATGTCTCTATAAAGAAAGCTGTAAATAAAACTGACAATGTGTGAATTATTTCTACAAGTAAAATATATCTTTGTACCGTGTTAGCCAGTAGAGATAAAAAAATTGTTTAAAAGAACTGAGAGTCCTCAGTGGTTGATACCTTTTAATGGCTAACTGAAAAGATGGTAATAATTGCAAGCTTTCGAGACTACTCAGGTCTCTTCATCAGGCATGGTATAACACAAAATCTGAAGAGTCACATATTTAAATATGTGACTCTTCAGATTTTGTGTTATACCATGCCTGATGAAGAGACCTGAGTAGTCTCGAAAGCTTGCAATTATTACCATCTTTTCAGTTAGCCATTAAAAGGTATCAACCACTGAGGACTCTCAGTTCTTTTAAACAATTTTTGAATTATTTCTAAAATCTTGAAAAGAAGGAGACATCTAGTGGATATATTGTGAAATGCACTGCAACAGAGTGGTTTGTATCTTGATTAAACAACTACTGCTAAGTTAAAAGGGTTAGGTCACAAGGGACTGATAACAGATGACGAAGAGGAACTGAGCATCATACACTCCTCAGCGTTGAAATTGCGATACTAAGAAGGAAGAGTCCTGAAATTTTGAAAGTCACAAGATGAATAGACATGTTAATAATATCTAAATTAGGAAAAAAATAGAAACAACATTTTCCCAAACACCTTGATTTATTCAGTATTGAGCATTAGCACCACGTGCAGAAATTATATGCCTTGGCATAAATTATTAACCCTAGAACGCACACCTGGGGCCTCGCAGGCCTCTTAGGTTACTTGTTTTCCATTGTAGATTTCTATGGTTGCGCGTTCTAGGGTTAATGGTTTTCTGAGGAAAGTTGTTGTACACTAGTGACCACTTACAGGTTAGTCGGGAGGCTAGAGGTCCGGTGTCAGTTACCGGGAGGGCTTGTAATAACCAAGAGGGGCAAGGGGTATAGTCAAGTCACGGTCTGAGGTCAAAATTCCAGGAAGTCAGCGGATCTAGACAAAGGGACTAGGCAAACGGGTAGTCAGTAGTGAGGTCAGAGAATGAGCAGAGGAACAAGATACGCAGACACCACCGACTTTAACCCCCTCACAACTTTTGATGTAACTTTACATCAAGTTCGGATAGGGGTTCTTGACCTATGACTAGAGATGAGCGAACCGGTCCCGGTTCGGCTCGAGGCCGGTTCGCCGAACGGGGGTCCCGTTCGAGTTCGGCTCGTCGAACGTTCGACGAATCGAACTCGAACGTATAGGCTATAATGGGAGGCAATCACAAACACATAAAAATGCATGATAAATGTACACAAACAGTTAATAAACATTGCCATAACACTTACCGGTCCTCGCGATCCCTTCTGCACTCTGTCTCCTGCCGCTATTCCATCCGATGATCGCTGAATCCTCCCGGTGATGGCACTGCCAGCAGAGATGCAGGACCTATCGTGACGTCAAAATAGCCATGTGACCAGTCACGTGGCTATTATCTCATTGGCTACAGACTGGTCACATGACTATGACACGTCATGTAGGACCTGCGAGTGCATCTCTCCGGTACACGGTGCACATATGTGTATCGCCGTGTACCGGCGACATGCTCTAGCACACGGTCGACTCCCCGTTCCGTTAGGGACCGGCTGACACAGCCGGTCATTAACGGAGATCACCGTTGCCATAGCAACGCAGTTAGCGGTGATGTCACCGCTAACCGCGGCTCCGAGAGCACCGTTGCTATGGTAACGCGTCTGTCAGCGTTACCGCTGTTATCGCTGACAGCCAGCACTGATCACTCACGGAGTGAAGGCTGCACGCTGCTTCCCGATTGTAGTGATGATTGTAGTGAGAATGGAGGTTCCCCAGCCCCAAGTGATGAGCTGGTGAATCTCATCCTTCCTCACTACAATCGTCACTACTACTACACTAGTGAGGATTGTAGTGAGGATGGAGGTTCCCCAGCCCCAAGTGATGGGCTGGTGAATCTCATCCTCACTACAATCGTCACTACTACTACACTAGAAAGAAAGAAGACAGAAGAGCAGGATCGTGGAGGGCTGACAGGGGGTAATAAAGATGGAGTCTCTAATGTGTCTGTGTATTTATTTCTATTAAAGTATTTTTTCTCTGTGTGGTGTTTTTTTTTAACCCTTTATTGGAGATTCTTAATGGCCGGGTCAAACGTGCCTGACATTAAGAATCTCTGGCTTAATACTGGCTAGTAAAACAAAGCCAGTATTAACTCATGATTACCCAACAAGCCACCCGGCTCCAGGGCTGTTGGAAGAGTTGAATACAGCGCCAGATGATGGCGCTTCTATGAGAGCGCCATTTTCTGGGACGGCTGCGGACTGAAATCCGCAGCAGAGGCGCCCAGAAACCTCGGGCTAACCTGTGCTGCGGATTCCAATCCCCAGCTGCCTAGTTGTACCCGGCTGGACACAAAAATGGGGCGAAGCCCACGTCATTTGTTTTTTAATTATTTCATGAAATAAGTGAAATAATTAAAAAAAAATGGGCTTCCCTATATTTTTGGTTCCCAGCCGGGTACAAATAGGCAACTGGGGGTTGGAGGCAGCCCGTGGCTGCCTGCTGTACCTGGCTAGCATACAAAAATATGGCGAAGCTCACGTCCTTTTTTTTTTTGTAGTTTTTTGGCAAAAAAAATAAAAAATGCTTCCCTGGATTTTCCATTGCCAGTGAAGGTAACACCAAGCAGTGGGGGTTAGCAGCCAGTAGCTGCTTGGATTACCCTTAGCTAGCAATACAAAAAATGCAGCGGGAGCCCATATATATTTTTTTTAATTATTTATTTAAATAACTAAAAATAAAATGGGCTTCCCTGTATTTTGATTGCTGGACATCACAGTGCTGTAAAAATAAATCTTTAAAAAAATGACGTAGCGCTCCGCGGTATTGTTGATTCTCAGCGCAGATAAAGCAGACAGCTATGGGTTGCCACCCCCATCTGCCTGCCGTTACCTTGGTTGGCAATCAAAATACAGGGAAGCCCATTAATTTTTTCTATTTAAAAAATAGTTAAAAAAAAAATGACGTTGGGTCCCCCCATTTTTGATAGCCAGCTAGGGTAAAGCAGACGGCTGTAGCCTGAAAACCACAGCTGGCAGCTTTACCGTGGTTGGGGATCCAATGTGGAGGTCCCCTCAGGCTCTTTTTTATAATTATTTTATAAATATTAATAATTACACAATAAAAGTAGGGTCCCCCCCAAATTGGATCACCAGCCAAGGTAAAGCGGACAGCTGTGGTCTGGTATTCTCAGGGTGGAAAGGTCCATAGTTATTGGGCCTTCACAGCCTAAAAATAGCAGGCCGCAGGCACCCCAGACGTGGCGCATCCACTAGATGCGCCAATCCTGGCGCTTCACCCCAGCTCATCCCGTGCCCTGGTGCAGTGGCAAACGGGGTAATAAATCGGGTTGATACTAGCTGTAAAGTCACCTGAGATCAAGCCCAGCAGTTTGTGATGTCATGGCGTCTATTAGATACCCAACATCATAAACTGTCAGTACTAACAAAAACAAAAAATCGACAAAAGAAATTTATTTGAAAAAACAGTCCCCAAAACATTTCCTCTTTCACCAATTTATTGTAAGAAAAAAAAATAAAGGGGTCCCACGACGACTCTGGACCGTCTAGAATATGGGGGGGAGACACTCAGGGAACGTATCCCCCATTTTCTAGGAGTGCGGACCCTTCATGTGAGGAGTGTGGGTGCAATGAATCTGCACTCACTCTCCCCGGGTCCACAGCAGCAGAGTCCATGTCGTAATGGTTGCTACCAAAGCTGCAATGCCCTGCTCATGAGGTAAGGGCATGCCTAATCAGGAGAACTACTGTAGAGGAAGCTCTGCTCACTGGTATATAGGTGCTCAGAGGTAATAATAGATAAAATAAGTGAGTAACCTCGGCACTCTAAATCTCCCAGACTAAGTCAGTAAGTCACAACGGATAGTAATGCAAAATCACTCTTTATTGGTCCGTATTAAGAAAAAAATTTTTTCATAAGCATATATGGTTTTGTCCAAAACAAGTTACAAATGACGTTTCGGCCTGAGCCTTCGTCAGATTGGACTTATCTGCATGTAATCATGAAAAATGACAATAATCAGTATCACATAAGAGTGAGAGAACAATAACATAAACTAGAACAATGTAGAGGTACAATTGGGATGCAGCAAAAAAATTGCAACACAGCAAGAAATGAAACACATGATACAAATGTCATAATACAGTACAAGGACAATATAGTAATGACAAATATGGGGTCAGAGTAGACTTAGACAGCTCTGGTACGAAAGAGATGTCAATCATAAAGTAACATGTGCAGTAGGTGTAGAGCTACAGTATGCATGGCAGAGCTAATGGGTAGACCGACCATAGAAAAAGAACAGAGAAAAAGTGGAGAAAAAAATGTAGAAAAAGTAGAGAAAAAGTGGAGAAAAAAATGGAAAAAAAGTGGAGAAAAAAATGGAAAAAAAGTGGAGAAAAAAATGGAAAAAAAGTGGAGAAAAAAGTGGAGAAAAAGTGGAGAAAAAATGGAAAAAAAGTGGAGAAAAAAGTGGAGAAAAAGTGGAGAAAAAATGGAGAAAAAGTGGAGAAAAAGTGGAGCAAAAGTGGAGAAAAAAATGGGAAAAAGTGGAGAAAAAGTGGAGAAAAAAAGTGGAGAAAAAGTGGAGAAAAAGTGGAGAAAAAATGGAAAAAAAGTGGAGAAAAAGTGGAGAAAAAAAGTGGAGAAAAAGTGGAGAAAAAGTGGAGAAAAAATGGAAAAAAAGTGGAGAAAAAGTGGAGAAAAAGTGGAGCAAAAGTGGAGAAAAAAATGGAGAAAAAGTGGAGAAAAAGTGGAGAAAAAAATGGAGAAAAAGTGGAGCAAAAGTGGAGAAAAAAATGGAGAAAAAGTGGAGCAAAAGTGGAGAAAAAGTGGAGAAAAAATGGAGAAAAAGTGGAGAAAAAGTGGAGAAAAAATGGAGAAAAAGTGGAGCAAAAGTGGAGCAAAAGTGGAGAAAAAGTGGAGAAAAAGTGGAGAAAAAGTGGAGAAAAAGTGGAGAAAAAAATGGAAAAAAAGTGGAGAAAAAGTGGAGAAAAAAATGGAAAAAAGTGGAGAAAAAAATGGAAAAAAGTGGAGAAAAAGTGGAGAAAAAAATGGAAAAAAAGTGGAGAAAAAATGGAAAAAAAGTGGAGAAAAAGTGGAGAAAAAAATGGAAAAAAGTGGAGAAAAAGTGGAGAAAAAAATGGAAAAAAAGTGGAGAAAAAGTGGAGAAAAAAATGGGAAAAAGTGGAGAAAAAGTGGAGAAAAAAAGTGGAGAAAAAGTGGAGAAAAAGTGGAGAAAAAATGGAAAAAAAGTGGAGAAAAAGTGGAGAAAAAGTGGAGGAAAAAGTGGAGAAAAAGTGGAGAAAAAGTGGAGAAAAAGTGGAGAAAAAATGGAAAAAAAGTGGAGAAAAAGTGGAGAAAAAGTGGAGCAAAAGTGGAGAAAAAAATGGAAAAAAAGTGGAGAAAAAGTGGAGAAAAAAATGGAGAAAAAAATGGAGAAAAAGTGGAGCAAAAGTGGAGAAAAAAATGGAAAAAAAATGGAGAAAAAGTGTAGCAAAAGTGGAGAAAAAGTGGAGAAAAAATGGAGAAAAAGTGGAGCAAAAGTGGAGCAAAAGTGGAGAAAAAGTGGAGAAAAAGTGGAGAAAAAAATGGAAAAAAGTGGAGAAAAAAATGGAAAAAGGTGGAGAAAAAGTGGAGAAAAAAATGGAAAAAAAGTGGAGAAAAAGTGGAGAAAAAATGGAGAAAAAGTGGAAAAAAAAGTGGAGAAAAAGTGGAGAAAAAATGGAGAAAAAGTGTAGCAAAAGTGGAGAAAAAGTGGAGAAAAAGTGGAGAAAAAGTGGAGAAAAAGTGGAGAAAAAATGGAGAAAAAGTGGAGCAAAAGTGGAGAAAAAGTGGAGAAAAAGTGGAGAAAAAGTGGAGAAAAAAATGGAAAAAAAGTGGAGAAAAAAATGGAAAAAAGTGGAGAAAAAAATGGAAAAAAGTGGAGAAAAAGTGGAGAAAAAAATGGAAAAAAAGTGGAGAAAAAATGGAAAAAAAGTGGAGAAAAAGTGGAGAAAAAAATGGAAAAAAAGTGGAGAAAAAATGGAAAAAAAGTGGAGAAAAAGTGGAGAAAAAAATGGAAAAAAGTGGAGAAAAAGTGGAGAAAAAAATGAAAAAAAGTGGAGAAAAAGTGGAGAAAAAAATGGGAAAAAGTGGAGAAAAAGTGGAGAAAAAAAGTGGAGAAAAAGTGGAGAAAAAGTGGAGAAAAAATGGAAAAAAAGTGGAGAAAAAGTGGAGAAAAAGTGGAGGAAAAAGTGGAGAAAAAGTGGAGAAAAAGTGGAGAAAAAATGGAAAAAAAGTGGAGAAAAAGTGGAGAAAAAGTGGAGCAAAAGTGGAGAAAAAAATGGAAAAAAAGTGGAGAAAAAGTGGAGAAAAAAATGGAGAAAAAAATGGAGAAAAAGTGGAGCAAAAGTGGAGAAAAAAATGGAAAAAAAATGGAGAAAAAGTGTAGCAAAAGTGGAGAAAAAGTGGAGAAAAAGTGGAGAAAAAGTGGAGAAAAAATGGAGAAAAAGTGGAGCAAAAGTGGAGAAAAAGTGGAGAAAAAGTGGAGAAAAAAATGGAAAAAAAGTGGAGAAAAAGTGGAGAAAAAAATGGAAAAAAGTGGAGAAAAAAATGGAAAAAGGTGGAGAAAAAGTGGAGAAAAAAATGGAAAAAAAGTGGAGAAAAAGTGGAGAAAAAATGGAGAAAAAGTGGAAAAAAAAGTGGAGAAAAAGTGGAGAAAAAAATGGAGAAAAAGTGGAGAAAAAGTGGAAAAAAAAGTGGAGAAAAAGTGGAGAAAAAGTGGAGAAAAAAATGGAAAAAAAGTGGAGAAAAAGTGGAGAAAAAAATGGAAAAAAAGTGGAGAAAAAATGTAGAAAAAGTGGAGAAAAAATGGAAAAAAAGTGGAGAAAAAGTGGAGAAAAAATGGAGAAAAAGTGGAGCAAAAGTGGAGAAAAAAAGTGGAGAAAAAGTGGAGAAAAAGTGGAGAAAAAGTGGAGAAAAAGTGGAGAAAAAGTGGAGAAAAAGTGGAGAAAAAAGTGGAGAAAAAAATGGAAAAAAAGTGGAGAAAAAGTGGAGAAAAAGTGGAGAAAAAGTGGAGCAAAAGTGGAGAAAAAGTGGAGAAAAAAATGGAAAAAAAGTGGAGAAAAAGTGGAGCAAAAGTGGAGCAAAAGTGGAGAAAAAAATGGAGAAAAAGTGGAGAAAAAGTTGGAAAAAATGGAGAAAAAAATGTAGAAAAAGTGGAGCACCCTTTCGTGCCTTTCATGTGGCACTAAGGGGTGCTTAGCTTTGTATTTAGCCAAAAAAATGAAAAAAAAAAATGACGTAGGGTTCCCCCTAGTTTTGTAGCCAGCTAGGGTAAAGCAGACGGCTGCAGCCTGCAGACCACAGCTGGCAACCTCACCTTGGCTGGTAATCCAAAACTGAGGGCACCCCACGCTGTTATTTTAAATTAAATAAATAATTTAAAAAAAAAAAAAACACGTAGGGGTCCCCCAAAACTGGATCACCAGCCAAGGTAAAGCAGACAGCTGGGGCCTGATATTCTCAGACTAGGGAGGTCCATGGTTATTGGACTCTCCCCAGCCTAAAAATAGCAGGCCGCAGCCGCCCCAGAAGTGGCGCATCCATTAGATCCAATCCTGGTGCTTCGCCCCAGCTCATCCCGCGTCCTGGTGCGGTGGCAAACGGGGTAATATATGGGGTTAATACCAGATGTGTAATGTCACCTGGCATCAAGCCCTGGGGTTGGTGAGGTCAGGCGTCTATCAGATACCCGACATCACCAACCCAGTCAGTAATAAAAAAAAATAGACGACAAACACATTTTTATTTGAAAAAACACTCCCCAAAACATTCCCTCTTTAACCAATTTATTAGATTGAAAAACAAATCCAGGTCTGCTGTAATCCAAGGGGTTGCCATGACGATCCACACTGTCCCAGTCAATGAAGAGCAGCATGTTCCCCATTGGCTGGGAGAGCAGTGCAGTGACCTGAGCTAACATCAATGGGTCAGCCCAGGTCACTGCAGGGGGGTGACAAGTGCTGCTGTCAGCGAGGTACATTACCTGCACTGATCTCCAGCACTGCCGACAGCCCCTGTCACTGAGTTCAATGACCGGCGCCTTCCCCTCAAGTATCGCAAGAGGTCCGTGACGTCACCGCTAGTCAGTCCCGGGTCGGAAGCGAGAGGTGATGTGACAAGCGGCGGCCATGGAGGAAAGTGACAGCGCTGAGGTCGGGATGGCGGGACTTCATCACCACAGGTAAGCCGAGCGGGGGGGGGGGGGGGGGGTGGGTTTGTGTGTGTGTGTATGTGTATGTATGTGTACGTGTGTGTGTGTGTACATGCCGCGGGCAGGAGGGGGCGGAGCGAGCTGAGCGGGGAAGTGTGGGCTTCCTGCACGTAACTAAGATAAACATCGGGTTACTAACCAAAGCGCTTTGCTTGGATACCCGATGTTTATCTTGGTTACCAGCTTGTGGCAGGCTGCCAGCGATGGCTCCTGCACACTGTAGCTGTAAAAAGCCCTGCTTTTTGCTGCTAGAACCGTTCTCGAACGTATCTAGAACTATCGAGCTTTTGCAAAAAGCTCGAGTTCTAGTTCGATCTCGAACAGCCCCAAAAATCACTCGAGCTTAGAACTGGAGAACCACAAACCGCGAACCGCGCTCAACTCTACCTATGACGTAAACTTTTATGTCATGGCGAATGCGCGGCCAAAGGGGCTGTGCACACACAATCGCCACAGGAAATTTGGTGTAAATTATAGCCGAGCACCGGCTGTCACAGCCAGGGACGCTCCAGCACCGCTGCTTGTTGTTTGACTCACTAAATGCCGGGATCAATAGTAATTGCAGTAATTGCAGTAATCACAGGGTCCCAATTGTTGCCATGGTAACTGGATGTCAAATGATGACCTCCGGGTTAGCTGTTTACGGCAAGCATGTTAGACCATGCCAGCAGCATGGTCTAAAAAGCGTTATGTCAGTGTCACATTGACAATAATCTATTACAATGCATGTGTATTGCAATGGATTATACCAGCGATCATAGTAATAAAAGCTAAAGTCCCATATAGGGACTAAGAAAAAAAGTAAAAAAAAATTGTTAAAAAATTCAGAAAATAAAGAACAAAAAAATGAAAAAATTATACCAATAAATGTGTATGGAATATGTTCAATGGAAACATAGAGGACTTCTACGTTACTGGTAACTTAAAGGCACTCGAAGAGCTTCCCAAAAAAAGCAATCCAGCAAAATCTGCACTTCCAAATCCAAATGCCCCCCTCCACGTTTCCCATTTCTGTACTGAGGATATAACAGTCGCCGCAGGAGATGCTAAAGCGGCAAACAAGAGTGGACCCACTGGACCACAGGGGGATCTCAGGCTTGCCCTTTAGGGAGAGGGGCTTAACTAAGCATCCACCACAAGGCAGACGGCAGATGCCACTCCCAGGGCAGTGACTGGGACTGTAGCAGCTGAACCCCAGGGCAGGGACAAACCCAGTTGCAAACTGGCAGAGTCTCTAGTGTAAACAGGGACCACTGGGACAGTTGAGGCAGGTAGTATGGCCAGGACGGACTGGTACAGTTACTAGTATAGACAGGGACCACCGGGACAGCTGTGGCACATAGCATGGCCAGGATGGAGAGGTACAGTCACTAGTATAGACAGGGACCACCGGGATGGCTGAGGCAGAAAGCACAGCCAGGACGGACACGTACAGTCACTAGTATAGACAGGGACCACCGGGACAGCTGAGGCAGGTAACATGGCCAAGACATACAGACACAGTCTCTAATATAGACAGGAACCACTGTGACCGCTGAGGCTGAAGGCACAGCAACGGCAGACAGATACAGTCACTATTGCAAACATGAGAGGAAAACAAGAGCTTTTGAAGTGCAAAAAGGTATAAAGTTTATTATAACAAAGTTGGGCAATTTGAGGACTTATTTGAGACTGATTGCTGCTACCATCTTTAGCGGTAAAACTTGCAATAGAAACACTCTGACCCCTTTGAATTTTCCATCCTTCTTGGGATCTCCCTGATACCATTTCCAATAGGCAAATTGCAATATGTATTTGTGGCACTATTTTATGTCACGGACTTTATCTCTTGCTTGGATGTTATTGATGTATAATATTTATAAGTACCATCCTTAGGATGTTATGTGTGACTCAAACATAACCTTAATTTAGACCTATGAATAGGGGAATGCTATAGAGTGGTTTGCAATACTAATGGTCTGTGTTTTTGTCAATTTTTTTTAACCTAAAATGAACTGTCACCTTTGTTATAATAAACTTTATACCTTTTTGCACTTCAAAAGCTCTTGTTTTCCTTTCATGTTTGCAATATGGTTATGAGCTTGTGCGGTGGGTGGGTGTCTGATTACAATCGGGCCCCCCGCTTTATTTGTATGGCATTGTGGAGTCTCTCTCTAAGATACAGTCACTAGTATAAACAAGGTCCACCGAGACAGCTGAGGTAGGTAGCATTGCCAGGACGGACAGGTACAGGGTACTAGCAGGGCAAGGATACAGGAATGTACACTGGCTAGGGAGTGGACAGTGGACAAGGGGACCTGGCAACTAGCTGGCTAGGGAACAAACCACTAACTATTTAACAAATCACGTTGCTCAGGTACCTCCCCTAGTGGGAGAGTGCCTTAAGTACTCAGTGCCTATCAGTGATAAACGGAGAAGCACTTCCAGGAAATAGCGCACTGCCCCTTTATGAGAAGGATAGAGGTGCACACACACCCCCTAGTGGCACTCCTAGAGGACCTGTGTGGCATGCAAAGGTTCCGGGAGAGGGAAGTAGAGAACACCCAGGTGAAGGACTGCAGCAAAGCCAGGCAGCATGATGCGGGCCGGCCGTGGTGGTGAGTGAGTCGGTGTCCCTGCAGGGGGAAGAGCGAGCAGTGCAGGGACACTGGCACTACAGAGGAGAGCCTGCTTAATTTACCAGGTGCGTGTCTCCAGAAGCACAAGCTGGGCACAATCTATGGCACTACAATGTGTGGCCACTACATTGGCAGACTTGCAGTTTTCACTCAGCAACATCCATTGCTATTTGTTTCTGGAAAACACCCATGGAATCAAAACAATCACTACACCTGTGAATAAATTCAGACATGTGTAATTTCCAAAATAGGGACACTTGAGGGATTGTACTCTTCTGGCACTTAGGGGGGCTCTATATATGGAGTCTGCAAACTACTGTGGCATCCAAACGTTTGGGCACCCCTGGTCAAAATTACTTTCATTGTGTACAGTTAAGAAAATGAAAATGATCTCTAAAAGGCATACATTTAAAGATGACACATTTCCTTTGTATTGTAGTTAAAAAATATATATATTTTCATCTTTTTCATTTTTATGTTAAAAAAGAAAAAATGAGCCAGCGCAAAAGTTTGGGCACCCTGCATGGTGTTAGTACCTAGCAGTATCCCATTTGGCAAGTATCACAGCTTCTAAATGCTTTTTGTAGCCAGCCAAGAGTCTTTACATTTTTGTTTGAGGGATTTTCATCCATTCTTCCTTGGAAACGTCTTCCAGTTCTGTGAGATTCCTGGGTCGTCCTGTATGCACTCCTCTTTGGAGGTCTAGCCACAGATTTTCAATGATGTTCAGATCAGGGGACTGTGAGGGCCATTGTAAAATCTTCGGCTTGCACCTTTTGAGGTAGTCTATTGTGGATTTTGATGTGTTTAGGATCATTATCTGTTTGTAGTAGTATTGCGCTTTTCAACTTAAGCTTTTTTACAGATGGTGTTTGCATCAAGAATTTGTTGAAATTTAATTGAATCCATTCTTTCCTCTTCCCAGAAATGTTCCCTGTGTCATTGGCTGCAACACAAACCCAAAGCTTGGTTGATCCACCCCATGCTTAATCCTTTCACCCCCAGGCGATTTTCTGTTTTACTTTTTTGTTTTTTCCTCCCCTTCTTTTGAGAGACATAACTTTTTGATTTTTCCGTCAATATTGATATATGAGGGATTATTTTTTGCGGGATGGGTTGTAATTCTGAATGCAATTATTAGTTTTACCGTGTAATGTACAGGAAAATGGGTAAAAAAAATTCCAAATGTGGAGAAATAGTGAAAAAAGTGAAATTCCACAATGGTTTGGAGTTTTTTATTCACCATGTTCACTATGTGGTAAAGCTTATGTGTCAGTATGATGCCTCATGTTGGTACGAGGTCATAGATATCAATTATGTATAGTTTTACTTTTATCTAAGTTGTGAAAAAAAATTCAGAAGTTTGTCCACAAAAAGAATAGTGCTTTTGTCGCCATTTCCAATACCCATAGCGTTCTCATTTTACGGTATCTGGGGCTCAGTAATGGATTATTTCTGTGTCTTGAGACTTGTCTTGAGACCTGTGTCTTGTTTGATTATACTATCTTTGTGTAGATGCAATGTTTTGATCTCCTGTTATTGCATTTTAAACAATTGTTGGGGCGACCAAAGAATGTAATTTTGACATTAGGAATTTCTTTCTCACCACGCCATGTACCAATGAAATTAATTGATTTTATATTTTGATAGAACGTGCATTTCTGAACCTGGCGATACCAAAAGTATTTTTTTTTTACTTTTATTTTCAATGGGGCAAAAGGGGGGTGATTTTAACTTTAAGGCTATGTGTGCACTTTGCGTCGTCCTAGTTGCAGTTCAACATGCAAATTTTGGCAGAAATTGCTTTTGCCAAAGTTGCTTTTGACCATCAAAACGCGGTAAATACGCGTGTGTATTTACCGCGTTTTAGCTGCGTTTTTAGAGCATTTTACTTGCTTTTTCATTGCCTAAAGTCAGATGCGTTTTGAACACAAAGACACAACAAAATAAAGTTTTAACATACAAACACTATGAAAAAAGGGAAAAAAAAAGAAAAGACAATTATTTAAATCATAACGAAAATAGTTATATTTAATGAAATTATAGCGGTTTTATAATATTATTGCCAAAATTATCAATAATTAAAGGAGTTGTCCGACATAAACTCAAACATTTTTGGTAAGCTAATCTGTGCTGTATTGCCATATAAATCACCCCTACATTGTTATTTTTTGTTTTCTAACTTTTGTTCGTCTTGAATTATCCCTTTATTCTCTGCAGCTCTTTGTTTACATTCAGCTCCAGCAAACTGACCTCTTCCTGTGCCATACCTCCCAGTCAGAGCTGGCACCGCCCAGCCTCAGTGTCCAGCCTCGCCCCCTGCCCGCCCCCTGCACACACATTCCCTGTCAGTATTCTGCCCCAGCACCTGACCTGTTATCACTCTAGCAATGGAAATAACAGCCCCACATAGAGCTCTGCACCCCCCACCACATCGGGCTCTGCACTCCCCACACACACATAGTGCTCTGCACCGCCCACCACATCGGGCTCTGCACTCCCCACACACACATCGGGCTCTGCACCTCACACACACATATGGCTCTGCACCGCACACACACATAGGGCTCTGCACCCCCCACGACATCGGGCTCTGCACTCCCCACACACACATAGAGCTCTGCACCGCTCACCACATCGGGCTCTGCACTCCCCACACACACATCGGGCTTTGCACCTCACACACACATATGGCTCTGCGCCGCGCACACACATAGGGCTCTGCACTGCACACCACATTGGGCTCTGCACCCTACACACACACGGCGCTCTGTACCGACCCCCCCACCATCGTTCTGCACCGCCCCCCTACCCCCATAGGGAACACATGTAGGGAATACATACTTACCCCTCCTCGGTCCCCGCCGCTCCTACACGTTCGTCCGCTGTCTGGTCTGGACATATCAGCACAGTAGTGACGTCACCGCTGTCCTGAACTGTCAGACACAGACAGAGGGACAGTGATGAGAAGCAGTGCTGCGCTCCCTCTCATCAGTGCTTTCAAATGTATCGGCATCACAGATGCCGATACATTTGAATGTGCGATCCTGAGCAGGGGGCCCGCTGCTGGCGGTGACACCGTGGGGAGCCGCTGCCAGGCCCCTCCCCTCAGCTCACGGGTCCCACAGCAGTGCCAGGGGAGGTTGCGGAGAGAGTACGGGTGCGGGGGAATGTGTGGGAGGGTGCAGGGAAGGGGGGTGGGGACTCCACGCACTGTACCCGCCCAGCAGGTTGACATGTTGACATGAAATGACCGGAAGCAGGAAAATCGCGGCAGGAGCGGTCACATGACAACTCTGAGCCGGGGGAGAGGGGCTGACAGCAGCGCAGGTAAGTAGTCTCTATCTACTTACCTGCCCCAATGTAGCCCAATAGGGAAATAATAAAAAAAGTCAAAATAAGCCGGATAACCCCTTTAAATAATTTTCTTTATTTTAATTGTCGGACTATGTGTGTGTGTAAAGGGACATTTTATTCCATTATTTTGAAGTCAGAAAAGCATGCGTTTATATAGTCCAAAACGCATTGTTTCTGCAGCTAAAAAGCAGGTAAAACGCTGGAATTTTGATGTTGCTTGCTTTTTGTTTCTTCTCATTGACTTCAATGTTAGCAAAACGCAGCCCAAATGGCAAAAACAATTGACATGCTGCTTCTTTGAACGCATGGTTTTTGCCACAAATTATGCAAATTAAACGTTGCATTATGAAACGCAAAGTGCGGACAAGAAATCTACAATTTCCATAGACTTTGCAGGAAAATCAAAACGCATGCCTTTTTGCATGAAAACGCTGCAGTTCAAAACGGACCTAAAAAGCACCTGAAACGCAGGTGAAAACGGAAAGTGCGCACATAGCCTTAGGGTTTTTTGGTTTTTTTTTTTCATATTTTTAAAAAACATTTAGTTGCATTTTTTATTTATTTTACTAGTTCCCCTATGGGACTTTGTCACTGCACAGTCAGTCTTTGCATTGCTCTGATCAGCAGAAATGCTCATCTCCTGTGAGTGCCAGTGTTCTGTCGGCTTTCACAGGAAGTGAGTAATGGCAGCATCAGGGGTCATCACCTGACTCCGCGCTACCATGACAACACATTGGTGCCCCGTGATTGCATCACAGGGTCACCGCTGGCAGCGGGGAATGGCACAAACCCTGCTGTGGCCCTTTAAATTGCGCTGTCTGTGTTTGACAGCACGATCTAAGGGGTTAACAGGTGCGGGTGGATCTCCGATCCACCTACGCCTGTAAGCCACACATGTCTGCTGATCAGATCAACAGACATGTGCGGGGGGATACCTCAGGCTCGCCACCAGAGCCTGCAGTAACCAGAGGGAGGCAACCAACCACAAGAAAAGAATGAAGGAGGGCACCACTAATAAATGAGGGATCAAGCCTAAACATACCAAAAAACATGTGAATCAATAAAGATGATCACCAAAAATGAAAAAAAATGTATATAAATTATTGAAATACTCACAGAGCCAAAAAACACATACACAAATTGAATAAAGACAATCAAAACAGCTCAAGTCTTACAAATGTCGGCTGTACAAGACATTGATTAGATGCCTGTCCTTCATATAAGCTGGTTAGAGTATGAATGACAGGCATCTAATCAATGTTACTGTGAGTCCTCCTGACACTTCTGTGACTCGACAGCCTGTATGATACACATGTTGTCACTTTTTACTGCAATCTCTCAATGGTTTGTTGATTATACTAACATGTACCATGTTTCAATGTTTATGCAGAACCTTCTGTACTGCAAAAATGTGGCACCTCAGAAATTACTTTGGTTGGCGGTTCGCCTGTGACTCGTGTCTCTTCTTCTTCTCCACGTATGTGCATAATTGCATATTATTTGTAAATATTGTATATTTTGTACATACTGATACCTGTGTTTCACATTTTAGGCAAAACCTTGAGAAAAGCTTACAAAGCCGAAACGTCGGATATGCTATACCTTATGTGCACTTTTTGCAGTTTATCAAAATAAAAAAAAATTCAAAATCTTCTCTTGTCCATATATGAGTGCTGAGGTTATTATTGTACTATATTTGTTTACCACAATAGCACCTACCCACTGAGTGGTAGAGTCTGATTTAGGGCTAATGCGCACGTTGCGTACTCACATGCATTTACGCTGTGTATTGCACTGCAGCGTAAATGCATGCGTCCTGCTTTCCCTGCACAATCTATGTAGATTGTGCATGACACGTGCGCACGAACGCAGCGATTTGGGCGCTAAAATTTTGAGCCAAATCCGTTCGTTCATAAAATGAGCATGTCAATTATTTGTGCGTTCTGGGTGCAGCTCCCACTCTGTCTATGGTGGGGTCAGCAGCCGTAGCGCATGAAATCGACTTTTTTGTAACAAAAATACTGCATTCATTCTGCAGCGATTTGAAGCGCACATGTTCTGTCAAATCGCTGCAGAATATTTTGCAGTTACGTGCGCATGAGCCCTTACCTTATTTGTAAGGCAAAAGAGGTCAGGGCGAGGAGAACCTCATGCGTATCTCCACCAATTTGTGGCTTCATCAAGGGTGATGTGTCGATAGAAGCGGCTCCGACCTATTTATCCATAAAAAAATAATGATTATTATATGACAATCCGCACAGGTAGCATGATTATCGCGCTATAATAAACAAATATGGTCGAACAAGCCATCGGCGCATGCACTGACCGAAAGTAGTAGTGTGATCCCTACAGCAATGAGCTATGTGTAAAATTGGAATCTGGCTGTTCGAACTTGCATAATTGAACATTTGAGCATTCAAATATGAGATATTATATTCACATGTAATACAAAGAACAAAAAAGTTATCTAAAATATAAGCTGAAAATAAAAAAATGATGACAAATAAATAAATATGAATGTACAATTATGCACATCCATAGAATACACAAATACATACGATATATATATATATATATATATATATATATGCATAAGCACAAAACACAGTACAATAGCAGATGGGATGAATGAGATGACAAACCAAAAAAAGGGGCATCATAGTTGGAGCTCAAGGATCTAGCTGGGGTAAGGAGTTGGACAGCTGATGAACAGTCCAATTGGAAAAAATGTTCCAACTGTGTACTTAGAGAAAATATTAATAAAGAAGCAAAGTATTAAAAAGGTACGTCCTTTGTAGTTAAGGAGTTAATGGTTGGCGATATGTTCTTTTCCTGAAATTTTGTGTTCTTTTTCTCTACACATACCTTTTTTCATGTTTCCGATGCGCTGAGCATCCTGTGTTGTTATGTTCTGCGATGCTATCCTGCAGAGTCGGGACTTGTGGTTCCATCGTGCAGAGCCTTTTGCAGTTTTGGATGCCCTGCTGTTTGTCTTGAACACCTATGGACAGGTTGTCTCTCAGCTCTGGATTTGATGCTCCTCGTTTCTGCTGATTGATCTGCTTCATTAAGGAGCATGCTTGCCCGGAACGTCTCCAGTCGTACTTCCTGTTTACAGTAGTGTTCTCTGCTCCCGTAGTGTTTAGTGATCTGATCTTGGCTCTCCACTCTGGAGTGTTGTTGATTCTTCTCTACTTGTCTCCCTGTTTTTGTCGGTAGGCTTCTGACCTCGGACCTCCTCCTGATCACGTTCCCACCTGCTCCCTGTATCCCATACATACTCTCCTGGAATCCTGAACCTCGGCTTGTACCTTGATCTCATCTCTGTCTGCTCCCAGTGTACTGTCGCTGCCTCCTGGCTCTAACCTCGGTTTGTCTGACTACCTCTCCAATCACATTCACGCAAGTAGTGTCTAGCACCACCTTGTGATGGACATCACACCTTTGATGATTGTGGCCAAAGAGTTTTATTTTAATCTCTTTGCTCCACAGGACTTGTTTCCAAAATGCATCAGCTTGATTAGATGGTCTTTTGCATACTTCTGACGCTGAATTTTATGGTGAGGACGCAGGAGAGGTTTTCTTCTTATGACTCCTCCATGAAGGCTGTATTTGTGCAGATGTCTCTGAACAGTAGAGCAACGTACCACAGCTGCAGAGTGCTAAATGGTCCTGAAGGTCTTTTGCAGTCAAGCGGGGTTATGATTTGCCTCTCTAGGAACCCTATGAGCAGCTCTCACAGACGTTTCACTTGTTCTTCCAGACTGCCATTTCTTAATTACATTTCGAACTGAGGAAAGGGCAACTTGAAAACACTTTGCTATTTTCTTAGTCTTCTCCTGCTTTGTGAGCCTCCACTATTTTCATTTTCAGAGTGCTACGCAGCTGCTTAGAAGAACCCATGGCTGTTGTTTTTTGACACAAGGTTAGAGGAGGCTGGATTTTTATAAAGCTGTGAAATTTACATCACCTGGCCTTTCCTAACAATGATAGTGAGCAAGCCATAACCCTAATAGGCTCAGTAAGGTCTCAAACCTTGGCCAAAGTTATCTGAGAACACAAATCTTCAAGGGTGTCCAAACTTTTGCATCGCCCCATTTTCATTTTTGTAATTTTTAACATGTAAAAGATGAAAATAATTTACATTTTTTTTGCCTAAAATACTAAGGAAATGTGTCATCTTTAATTTTATGCACTTTAAAGATCATTTCATATTCAACTTGCTTAATTGTTTCTTGACCAGAGGTGCCCAAACCTTTGTATACCACAGTGTTCTAGAAACATCTGTCCTGTAAGGGTCAAATAGCGCTCCTTTCCTCCCTTGCAAGTCTCACTGTGTGGCTAAGCAGCACAGTACAGCGACATATGGGTTATTGCCACGCTCAGCAGAAATTGTGTGACACATGTTGGTGCCATTCTTGCCCCTTTTTTTGTGTGAAAATGTAAAATCTGGGGCTAAAGCTAAATTTTTGTGGTAAAAATGTAATTATTTTTTCTTCACTGCCCAATGGTATAAAATTCTGTGACACGTTTCTGGTGTAAATATGATCACTGCACCCCTAGATTAATTCATAGAGGTGTGCAGTTTGTAAAATGAGGTCACTTGGGGGGAGGTTCTGCTGTTCTGGCACCTCAGAGGCTCTGCTAATGTAACATGGCACCCACAAACCATAATAGCAAAATCTGAGCTGTAATATGGCGTTGCTTCCCTTCTGAGGTTTCCAGTGTGCCTGAAAAGCAGTTCCCAGTCACAGTCAAAGATTATTATTATTATTATTATTATTATTATTATTACATGTAGGGAATTGGCACACTCAGGAGATCTAATGTGGAGGCTAGGAGTAAAGTGGCTGGCCGTCTCCTCGTGCGATGTGCCTGATGAGCTGAAAGAGAAAATTAATTAAAGAAATCAAGTGTAAGTGGGCGCTAAGACGGAGACCGTGGTGTCCACTGCTGTTTCATGGAGGCACAAGCCATCAGGGAGGTGTGGGGTAATGAAGGCAGTGTGTGGGACTGCTGTGAGGCGGCCGCTAATCATGCGAGACTCAGTATCAGGCTGGTTTCAGAGGTCCGTGTATTAGGTACGTGTGACATCCGATTTTAACACAGATGCCACATGTACCCATGTTATTCTATATTGGTACTCACACGGCTGTGTTTTCACACGGACCATCTGACCTCTCATGATGTACCCTGTATGCACACACAGAGACATGTACGTTTTTTCTCCGGCAGCACAGGTGTCACATGGATCGCACACTGATGTGATCCATGTGACATCAGTGTGACAGTACCGGAGAAAACAGGTGTCTTTTTAATAAAAATATTTTCTATATTTACCTGTATCCAGTAATGCTGTCTCCAACTCTGCTGCCTCCCGTTCCTGACCCCCGCTCATTATACTCGCTGAATATTCAGTGCCCCGTGGAGCTGAAAAGCTGGAGCAACGTTGGGGACTTCAGTGCCAGGGACCGCATCGCTGGGTGAGTATACAGCAGAAAGTGTGTGTGCGTGTGTGTTCGTTCAGTGTATACATGCATGTGCGCTATGTGTGTGTATGTGCTCGGTGTAACCATGTGTGTCTGCTATGTGTATACATATGTGTGTATATGTGCACAGTGTATACATGTGGGTGCTATGTATGTGTGTGTGTGTGTGTGTGTGTGTGTGTGTGTGTGTGTGTGTGTGTGTGTGAGAGAACCTGGAAGCCGGATCATTGCGGGGACAGCATCGGGGACTCATCACAGTTCCCAATAAACTCTGATGAACCTGTGAAGCTGTAGCGTGGGTGTCGCGGGGATATCATCAGGAGGTCATTGCAATAGGCAATGCAAAAAAGAAATCAAACAAGCAAAACTAGCTACTGAAACAAAAATCGCCAATGACATTAAAATAAATCCCAAAATCTTTTATAAATACATTAATGCCAAAAGGAAAACAAAGGATAGTATCGGACCCTTAAAATATAATAACAAGTTAGTTATAGAGGACAAACAAAAGACTGAGATATTAAATAGGCATTTCTCATCTGTATTCACCAAGGAACTGACTGTACCAGGGATCATTCAACAAGTGAAAAATCAAAGTCCACCACCCGATATAATTAATTTAACACAAGATGAAGTACGCCTACGTCTGAGTAAATTAAACATTGACAAATCCCCAGGGCCAGATGGCATTCATCCACGAATATTGAGGGAATTGAGCTCCGTAATCGACAGACCGCTGTATCTCATCTTTTTAGACTCACTTGTAACGGAGTTGGTGCCTCAGGATTGGAGGATTGCTGATGTGGTACCGATATTTAAGAAAGGTAAGAGGGTAGATCCAGGCAACTACCGTCCAGTAAGCCTGACATCAGTAGTATGCAAAGTTTTTGAGGGCATTTTAAGGGATGACATGCAAAAATATATTGCAGAAAATAATATGATAACTGACAAACAGCATGGATTCATGAAAGATAAGTCGTGTCTAACCAACCTGTTGGGGTTCTATGAGGGGGTAAGTTCAAACCTGGATATTGGTAATGCAGCTGATGTGATTTATTTGGACTTTGCAAAGGCATTTGATACTGTACCACATAATAGCCTTATACTAAAGCTCCAGAAGCAAGGACTAGGGGACACAATATGCAACTGGGTAAGGAATTGGCTAAGAGATAGGAAACAAAGAGTAGTCATAAATGGTACATTCTCTAAATGGGCTATAGTCAGCAGTGGGGTGCCGCAGGGATCTGTGCTTGGACCGATTCTTTTTACTCTCTTTATTAATGACCTTGTGGATGGGATTGATAGTACAGTGTCAGTCTTTGCCGATGACACCAAACTATGTAGGATATTAAAAACTGACCTGGATAGTACAATATTACAAAAAGATCTGGATAAGATGTCAGAATGGGCAGATACTTGGCAAATGAGATTTAATGTTGATAAATGTAAAGTAATGCACCTAGGACGGAGTAATCCTATAGCTGCGTATACATTAAATGGAAGTAAACTCGGGACTACAGAACAGGAGAAGGACTTGGGTATTCTCATTACAAATAAGCTGAGCAGCAGCACTCAATGTCAAGCAGCAGCTGCTAAAGCAAACAAGATTTTAGGGTGTATAAAAAGAGAGATTAGATCCTGTGATCCCAACATATTGTTACCCCTCTATAAATCACTTGTAAGACCACATCTGGAATACGGGATCCAGTTTTGGGCTCCACATTTTAAAAAGCACATTCAGAAGTTAGAGTCAGTTCAAAGGCGGGCAACTAGACTATTACAAGGGATGGAAGGCCTCCCATATGATGGCAGGTTGAAAAAGTTAGATATGTTTAGCTTAGAAAAAAGACGTCTCAGAGGAGATCTCATTTATATGTATAAATACATGTGTGGTCAATATAAAGGACTGGCACATGACTTATTTCTTCCAAAAACAATACTAAGGACCAGGGGGCATTCACTGCGAGTGGAAGAAAAGCGATTCTGACACCTAAATAGGAAAGGGTTCTTTACAGTTAGAGCGGTCAGACTGTGGAATACACTACCACAAGAGGTAGTAATGGCAGATACTATAACAGCTTTTAAAAAAGGGCTGGATCATTTCCTCAGTACACAAAACATTGTTGGTTATAAATGACTTAGTGACTAAATGTAGAACTGGTAGAGGAAGGTTGAACTAGATGGACCTAGGTCTTTTTTCAACCTAAGTAACTATGTAACTATATGTAACTATGTAACTATGTCATCAGAACTCCAGAACTTGGGAACTCCAATGACCTCCTGAATGTCACTGTGCTTGCAGAATTCTCACATGACCCGCAATGCTGTCCTCGGCGATGCTGTACTCAGCCCTGTCCCCGCGATGCTCCGGCTTCCAGATCCTGAGTGCGGTGAATAATCGATGAATATAATGAGTGGCGGTCAGGAGCGGGAGGCAGCAGAGCCGAAAAAACCAGGTCATTATGGAAAAATTTTTTATTTCAGAGACCCGTGTTTTCTCCGGTACCTGTCACACGTATGCAAACACGCATGTCACACGTGTGACACACGTATAACCATAACCATGCGTGGGACTTGTACCTGATTAAACACTGACGTCTGAAACCGGCCTTAGGCCTCTTTCACATGTTCGTGAAAAACCACGCACGTTTTTCACGGACGTGTCAGAGGTGCGTATTGCCCTCCGTGAGCCGTGTTTATGGCCTACGTGTCTTTTCTGTGTGTTATCCGTGATAACACACGAACGGGAACTTTCTGCTCACCTGTCCCTGGCGTCGCTGTCCGTGGTACTGATCTTTGGTCTCCGGTCCTGCCGATTCCCCGCTGCTGCAGCTTCCGGCCGCAGTGAAGTGAATATTCAATGAGCATAATGAGCGGCGGTCGGAAGCAAGTGACAGCAGCGGCAGAGACAGGAGGGCTGGAGAAGGTGAGTAAAGTTTTTTTTTTTCTCAAACATGTGTGTTTTCTCCGGCGCGGGTCACACGGAACACCTCCATGTGGTCCGTTTGCGTTCCGTGTGACACTCGTGATGTCGGAGAAAAACGAACATGTTGACGTGTGGAGCACACGGACACACGTATGCTACACACGTACACACTGTCCATGGCAGAACACGCACGTGAGCGCAGACCCATTGATTTTAATAGGTCTATGTGTGCCCATGTCTCCGGTACGTGAGGAAAAGGACCAAACACGTACCGGAGACAAGGACGTGTGAAAGAGGCCTTAAGCGCAGTGAGGACTTAGTATGGGGAGGTGGAATCCATACTGTGTAAGACCTCTTTCACACATCCGTGAAAATCACGCACGTTTTTCACGGACGTGTCAAAGGTGCGTATTGCCCTCGGTGAGCTGTGTGTATGGCACACGTGTGTTATCCATGATAACATATGGAGAACGGGAACTTTCTACTCACCTGTCCCTGGCTTCGCTGTCCGTGGTGCTGATCTTCGGTCCCCGATCCTGCTGACTCCCTGCTGCTGCTGCTTCCGGCCGCAGTGAAGTGAATATGCAATGAGCATAATGAGCGGTGGTCGGAAGCAGATGACAGCAGCGGCAGAGACAGCAGGGCTGGAGAAGGTGAGTAAAGTTTTTGGTTTTTTTTCTCACAGACACATGTGTTTTCTCCGGTGCGTGTCACTCGGAACACATCCGTGTGGTCCGTTTGGGTTACGTGTGACCCGTTTGCGTTCCGTGTGACATCCGTGATGCCGGAGAAAAACGGACATGTCTACGTGTGGAGCACACGTACACACGTATGCTCCACACGTAGACACGGTCCATGGCAGAATACGCACGTGAACGCAGACCCATTGATTTTAATGGGTCTACGTGTGCCCGTGTCTCCGGTACGTGAGAAAACTGACCAAACACGTACCGGAGGTGCGGATGTGTGAAAGAGGCCTAAGGCAGTAGGCAGGACTGCAACATCACAGCTGGCACGTGTGTGTGGAACAGAGTGCTGACATGGAGCAGGAGGGAGGGTGACATGACACGGATGGTGGAGGTGTGTCCAAATAGCGGAAGAGTATGTGGACGCTTCCGAGGATTGCCTTGGAGACGGAGATCTGGAGGTGGGGAGACCACATGGCATGAAGTGAAATCACAGGTGATTCTGCAGGAACAGAGGGATTAGAGTAAGTTAATGCATTTTATACTTAAATTCCAGCATAGTAAAGGTAGAGATGGACACAGTAAATAGTATGAGAAAGAGGGAGATAAAGGAGAGTAAATGGGGGTTATGCAAATGTATTGGACAGAAAAACAAATGGTGTCTAAATACATATGGTGGGGTGATAAGGTAAGGGAGAATAAAGAATCAAACACAGGTTCTCTCATATGGTAATAACATATAATGTGGCACAAACTGGATTATTTATGAAAAGGATTGAAGGTCATAATCTCTATTAAGGCCTTTAGGGTGTAAGGTTTTGAGTTTGTGTATCCAAAAAGCTTTGCTTTTTTTAAGCATTTGGATACGGTTTCCCGTTAACGTGGTGGCACACTTGATAACTTGAATCTTAAGTTGTGCTATTGTATGGCCATGTGTTATAAAATGGTGAGGAACCGCATGTGGCTTTTTTATTATTTAAATAAACAATAATAATAATAAAAAAAAATAGTGTGCAGTCCCCCACAGTTTTGATACCTAGCCAAGATAAAGCCAGACATCTTGGGGCTGGTAATCTCAGGCTGGGGAGACCCATGGTTATTGGGCCCCCAGCTTAAAAATAGCAGCCTGCAGCCGCCCAAGATTGTTGCATCCATTAGATGTGACAATCCCACAACTTTACCTGGCTGCTTCTGATTGCCCTGGTGTGGTGGCAATCAGGGTAATAAGGGGTTAATAGCTCACAGGTGCCACTAAGCCCTAGATTAGTGATGGAAAGAGTCTATGAGACCACCCATTACTACTCTGTAAGTGAAAAGAAATAAATACAACATGAAAAAAATCCTTTATTTGAAATAAAAGACAAAAAGCACTCTCTTTCACCAATTTATTAACCCCAAAAATACTGCTGCAGGTCTGACATAAACCACACGAGGTCCCATTACGATTCCAGCTCTGCTACATCTGAAGTTACAGCACGCGGCCATAGAACATAGGCAGTGGCGTAACTGGAGTTTGATGGGTCCAGTGCAAAGTTTGGACCTGGGCCCGCCCTCCACATACACCGACACTTGGGGAACAGGATAATGACAGTGACACTCAGGGTACAGGATAATGACGCTGACACTTGGCTCTTTCCCTCAACACCCAGGTTTCCCATGATCTGAAATCCCTCTATCAGCAGCCAGCTTTTTTATATTCTGATATCAATCTTGTCCTTACCCAGCTTTCCCATGCTCTGCTATACGTCTTTCCCTCAGCACCTAGCTTTCCCATATCAGAGCATGGGAAAGCTGGGTGCTAAGACAAGATGTATAGCAGAGCATGGGAAAGATGGGTGCTGAGGGAAAAAGCCTTTTTCCCTCTGCATAAAACATTCCCATCACATGCTTGTACCTTTATCCCCCCTCTTTTATAGTTCTCCAAATATAATGGCCCCCACATAGCCTTCCATTTAGTATAAAGGGTCACACATAACCCTTCATATATTAGAATGCACCCCCATAGTCCTCCATGTATTATAATGTATTTCCCATAGTCATCCATGTACAAAATAGCTCTTTCAGCCCTCCAATTATTATAATGCATTTCCCATAGTTTTCCATGTATTATAATTCACCTCATAGTTCTACATATATTATAATGCACACCATAGTTCTGCATATATTATAATGCATCCCCATAGTCCTCCATGATTTATAATGCACACCCATAGTTCATGTATAAGGTAGCCCCCATAATCTTCCATATATTATAATGTAGCCCCCATAGTCCTATATGTATTATAATGCAGCCCCATAAACCTTCATATTGTATTATGCAGCCCCATACTCCACCATATATAATGCACCCCTATTGTCCATGTATAAAGTGTCCTTCATGTTGTATAATGCAGCCCCCCTAGGCCTCCATGTATAATGCAGTCCCCATGCCTCCATGTATAACGCAGCCCCCCTAGGCCTCCATGTATAATCCAGCCACCCCTAGGCATCCATGTATAATGCAGCCCCCCTAGGCCTCCATGTATAATGCAGCCCCCTAGGCCTCTCTGGCCACCGTGTACTCAATGATTAAAAAAAAAAAAAACACAAGTACTCACCTCTCCTCTTTTCATCGCTGCTCTGTCCTCACCTCTCTTCCGTCAGCGTACTCCTGTCCTGTGCTCTGCATGCCTCAGCACAACAGGCACAGAGAAGTGACGTCACCGCACAGGCACAGGGGAAGAATGATGAAGCATGGAGCGGTGCGTGCCGCTCGATGCTTCATCATTGCTGTGTGTGATGACTGGCGAGGGGGGCCCGGTGCCACTGCTGTCACTGGGCCCCTCTGACTAATGAATCATATAGCAGCCGCGTGGTCTGCGACAGAACAGCAAAGCTCCTCTCTCACAGAAAGGAACCGGCTGCTGATCTGCAGGGCAGACGCCGGGCCCCTAAGCTGCCGGGCCCGGTCGTAATGGCGACCTTTGTCACCACAGTTGTTACGCCCCTGAACATAGGAGTGCAATTTGTAAAATAAGGTCACTTATGATGGGAGGTTCTGCTGTTCAGGCACCTCAGGGGCTCTGACAACGTAACATGGCACTCACAAACCATAAAAACAAAATCTGCACTATAATATGGCGCTCCTTCGCTTCTGAGCTGTCCACTGTGCCTGAAACGTAGTTCCCGATTACATGGAGAGTATTGGCACACTCAGGAGAACTTGCACAGCAAACTGTGTGGCCCATTTTTCTCTATTAGGCTATCTTCACACAGAGCATTTTTTCTACTACAAAACCTTATCTTGTGGCAGGAAGTCTCCTAGTGGATTTCTGTGTTTTTGGTATGGTTTTTGGTGCAGTTTTCAATTACATGTAGGGTATTGGCACACTCAGAAGCAATTGCGCAACAATCTGTGTGCTCCATTTTTTACTATTAGCCCTCATAAAAATTAGAAACTTGGGGCAAAAACAACATTTCAATGGTAAAATTGTATGTATTCTTTTTTTCTCACTACCCAATGGTATAAAATTTTGAGAGGCACATGTGGCGGCATCATGCTCTCTGCATTTTGTAAAATGGGGTCACTTATGTTTTTCTAGTACCTCAGGGGCGCTGCCAATGAGGCCCAGACTGGTAATCTGGCAAAGCGGGTAAATACCCGCTGGGTTGATGGCTCTGAAATGTAAATTGGGCCGCTGGCCCTTAAAACTAGTGGACAGACGCCCAGTGTGCACTCGCAGGGCCGGGACAAGTGGCAACTTTTCTGACAAACTTCTGTCACGCACTGACTGCGCACAGTGCGTGGAATATCCCTGTGGACGGTGCTGGACAAGGTGCGGTCATTGGAGAGCAGAAGAGAGGAACGTTGGGCAATGAACACTTCCTGACAGGGTGATGAGAGCTCACTGGCTGCTTATGTCTCTCTTCCTTCATGAAGTGGGGACCAGACAGTGAATAATGGAGCAGGGCTCACATGCTGGGTGCATCCTCCACTGGCCTCAGCATCTTCGGGTGAAAGTAGAGGGCGGGGAGGGGGGCTAACAGAATGGACAGCAGGAAGATGCTGTGATCAGTCCTGTGCCCTGGCCTCTCACAGAGATTCCTGCAGCTCATTGTCACCTGCTCTGTTATCTGCTGCACTGGGAGAGTAAGGAGACTGCAGGTCCAATATATAAGGAGACTGCAGGCCCAATCTATAAGTAGACGGCAGGCCCAATATGTAAGAAGCCTGCGGGCCTGATATATAAGAAGACCATGGGCTCGATATATAAGGAGACTGCGGGCCCAATATGTAAGAAGACTGCAGGCCCAATATATAAAAGAGACTGCAGCCCCAATTTATAAGGAGACTGCAAGCCCAACATACAGTACAAGGAGACTGCAGGCCGAATATATAAGGAGACTGCAGCCCCAATTTATAAGGAGACTGCAAGCCCAATATACAGTACAAGGAGACTGCAAGCCCAATATATAAGGAGACTGCAGGCCCAATATGTAAGGAGCCTGTGGGCCTGATATATAAGAAGACCACAGGCCCAATATATAAGGAAACTGCAGGCCCAATATATAAAGAGACTGCAGGCCTAATATATAAGGAGACTGCAGGCCTAATATATAAGGAGACTGCAGGCCCAATATATAAGGAGACTGCAGGCCCAACATATAAGGAGACTGCAGGCCCAAAATATAAGGAGGCAGGAGGCTCAATATCTAAGGAGATCGCAGGCCCAAGCAAGCCCAATATATAAGGAGACTGCAGGCCCAATATATACCCCAGGCCCAATATATAAGGACACTGCAATCCCAATAGTTAAGGAGACTGCAGGCCCAATATATAAGGAGACTGCGGGCCCAATATATAAGGAGGCAGGAGGCTCAATATCTAAGGAGATTGCAAGCCCAAGCAAGCCCAATATATAAGGAGACGGCACTTCCAGTTTATAAGGAGACTGCAGGCCCAATATATAACGAGACAGTGGGCCCAATATATAAGGAGACTACGGGCCCAATCTATAAGGAGACTGCAGGCCCAATATATAAGGAGGCTGCAGGCCAGAGCAGGCTCAACATATAAAGAGACTACGGACCCAATCTATAAGGAGACTGCAGGCCCAATATATAAGGAGACTGCAAGCCCAATATATACCAGGCCCAATATGTATGCCAGGCCCAATATATAAGGAGACTGCAGACCCAATATATACCCTAGGCCCCACATATAAGGAGACTGGAGGCCCAATATATAAGGAGATTGCAGGCCCAATATATAAGGCGACGGCAGGCCCTATATATAAGGAGACTGCAGGCCCAATATTTGCCCCAGGCCCAATATATATGGAGACTGCGGGCCCCATATATAAGGAGCCAGCAGGCCCGATAAATAAGGAGATTGCGGGCCCAAAATATAAAGAGACTGCAGGCCTGATATATAAAGAGACTATAGGCCCAATTTATAAGGAGACTGCACTCCGAGTTTATAAGGAGACTGCAGGCCCAATATATAAGGAGGCTGCAGGCTCAATATATAAGGAGGCTGTAGGCCCAATATAAAAGGAGACAGCTGGCCCAATATATAAGTAGACTACATCCCAATCTATAAGGAGACTGCAGGCGGCCCAATATATAAGGAGACTGCAGGCCCAATATATAAGAATTAAATTGAGAACTCCGGCACACTACCCCAATTAGTTTGAAAAAAACCCGAAAAGTTTCTTTCATTCAATCGTTTTTTATTGTATATTTTTTAAAAAAAGTAGAAAGTCCGTATAAGAAAGGTCCATACAAGTTGACGTTTCGACCAATCGGTCTTCATCAATCAGGACTATCTTTATGTGACGGGACAAGGTGAGAATAAGGTCAGAGATGCAGCACAGTGACCTCCAGGAGCGACTTTTATCCTGAATATGTCAAAGAACGGTTCAACCTTAATATTGTGGATCAGTGACATCAGGATTAAGTCCACGTTAGGTGAATATCATTAAATATGGTCTGCATGTATGGGGAAGAACCAATTGCATATGTAAATGTGTCCTGTGTACGGACTAAGGTTAATGACTATTAAATAGAGGCCTAATGCCGCCGTCTAAACAAAAAATGTCTGGGTAGGCAATCTACAGTTAGGTCCAGAAATATTTGGACAGTGACACAATTTTCGCGAGTTGGGCTCTGCATGCCACCACATTGGATTTGAAATGAAACCTCTACAACAGAATTCAAGTGCAGATTGTAACGTTTAATTTGAAGGTTTGAACAAAAATATCTGATAGAAATTGTAGGAATTGTACACATTTCTTTACAAACACTCCACATTTTAGGAGGTCAAAAGTAATTGGACAAATAAACCAAACCCAAACAAAATATTTTTATTTTCAATATTTTATTGCGAATCCTTTGGAGGCAATCACTGCCTTAAGTCTGAAACCCATGGACATCACCAAACGCTGGGTTTCCTCCTTCTTAATGCTTTGCCAGGCCTTTACAGCCGCAGCCTTCAGGTCTTGCTTGTTTGTGGGTCTTTCCGTCTTAAGTCTGGATTTGAGCAAGTGAAATGCATGCTCAATTGGGTTAAGATCTGGTGATTGACTTGGCCATTGCAGAATGTTCCACTTTTTTGCACTCATGAACTCCTGGGTAGCTTTGGCTGTATGCTTGGGGTCATTGTCCATCTGTACTATGAAGCGCCGTCCGATCAACTTTGCGGCATTTGGCTGAATCTGAGCTGAAAGTATATCCCGGTACACTTCAGAATTCATCCGGCTACTCTCGTCTGCTGTTATGTCATCAATAGACACAAGTGACCCAGTGCCATTGAAAGCCATGCATGCCCATGCCATCACGTTGCCTCCACCATGTTTTACAGAGGATGTGGTGTGCCTTGGATCATGTGCCGTTCCCTTTCTTCTTCAAACTTTTTTCTTCCCATCATTCTAGTACAGGTTATCTTTGACTCATCTGTCCATAGAATACTTTTCCAGAACTGAGCTGGCTTCATGAGGTGTTTTTCAGCAAATTTAACTCTGGCCTGTCTATTTTTGGAATTGATGAATGGTTTGCATCTAGATGTGAACCCTTTGTATTTACTTTCATGGAGTCTTCTCTTTACTGTTGGCTTAGCGACAGATACACCTACTTCACTGAGAGTGTTCTGGACTTCAGTTGATGTTGTGAACGGGTTCTTCTTCACCAAAGAAAGTATGCGGCGATCATCCACCACTGTTGTCATCCGTGGACGCCCAGGCCTTTTTGAGTTCCCAAGCTCACCAGTCAATTCCTTTTTTCTCAGAATGTACCCGACTGTTGATTTTGCTACTCCAAGCATGTCTGCTATCTCTCTGATGGATTTTTTCTTTTTTTTCAGCCTCAGGATGTTCTGCTTCACCTCAATTGAGAGTTCGTTAGACCGCATGTTGTCTGGTCACAGCAACAGCTTCCAAATGCAAAACCACACACCTGTAATCAACTCCAGACCTTTTAACTACTTCATTGATTACAGGTTAACGAGGGAGACACCTTCAGAGTTAATTACAGCCCTTAGAGTCCCTTGTCCAATTACTTTTGGTCCCTTGAAAAAGAGGAGGCTATGCATTACAGAGCTATGATTCCTAAACCCTTTCTCCGATTTGGATGTGAAAACTCTCATATTGCAGCTGGGAGTGTGCACTTTCAGCCCATATTATATATATAATTGCATTTCTGAACATGTTTTTGTAAACAGCTAAAATAACAAAACTTGTGTCACTGTCCAAATATTTCTGGACCTAACTGTAGTTGTTTCAGCAATGCATCTTCAATTGCTTCAGGACTGCCGAAGCCTTTCTCTAGTCTATCCCATGCGGTTGCGAGACTGTCCAAATATTTCTGGCCCTAACTGTATGTCAGGTTAATATGAGCAACTTATACCAGAGAGCTCACTGCTGCAGCACTGAATCGGTCCCGGGAAGGGGTTAAAGGGAACCTGTCATCAGAAATTTAGCTATAAACCTAAAAGTTTCCCCCTCTGCAGCTCCTGGGCTGCATTCTAGCAAGGTTCCTGTACTTTTTGTGGCCCCTTTTAAACCAAATTAAATACTTTATAAACTTGTACCTTTTGCTATGTAAATTTTGTAAATCGTCCATGGGGGCGGGCTCTCTGGTGACCGTTGCTGTTCCTGCAGCACATTGACGCCGTCCCCCCATGCTCCATTTCATCCATCAGGACGCCGCCCACTGTGCCCGAGGTGCCGCCCACGCCAGGATCGCTGGTGACGTGTGTCACAAGCACGAGATTATGGGCGGCGCTGTGATTGCATCGCAAGTGCCCGCCCATAATCTCGTGGACGCGCTTTCCCCCACTGCCTCCAGCGTTCTGCGCAAGCGCTCGCCGGCCAAATGACCCGACGTCACCTCCTTCCCATCCTACCCTGCAGCAGCCTAAGATGGGAAAGAGGTGACGTCGGGTCATCTGGCCAGCAAGCGCTTGCGCAGAACACTGGAGGAAGAGGGGAAAGTACGGTCACGAGGTTATGGGCGGCACTTGCTGATGACACTCACAGCGTCGCCCATAACCTCGTGCCTGCGCAAAACGTCACCAGCGGTCACACGTGCACACAGTGCACAGTCCCGCTACAGTCGCAGAGCGCATGCGCGGGACCACGGGCGCCCATGGGCGGCGTCCTGAGATATGAAATTCAGCGTTGGGGTGCGGCGTAAATCTGCTGGAGGAACAGCAACGGTCAGCAGAGAGCCCGCCCCCATGGACGATTTACAAAATTTACATAGCAAAAGGTCCAAGTTTATAAAGTATTTAATTTGGTTTAAAAGGGGCCACAAAAAGTACAGGAACCTTGCTAGAATGCAGCCCAGGAGCTGCAGAGGGGGAAACTTTTAGGTTTATAGCTAAATTTCTGATGACAGGTTCCCTTTAATGACTTACAACTGGAAGAAGTCCAGATAATAGTCTGGGTCAGACAACAATCAATTAATGAAGAGGGAAGCCCGCAATGGGTATGTTGCAAATCCTGCGTGTATGAGGAAACTGGGTCCGTGCGTATCGCGTTTTTTTCATACTAATTGGGGTAGTGTGCCGGAGTTCTCCTTTTATTTGCAATTAATTATTTCTCCAGAGCACCTATAAAAGGTGAAGCAGGGTCCTAACCCTTATAACCAATATATAAGAAGACTGCAGGCCCAATTTATAAGGAGACGGCAGGCCCAATATATACCCCAGGCCCAATATATAAGGAGACTGCAGGCCCAATATATAAGGAGACTATGGACCCAATCTATAAGGAGACTGCAGGCCCTATATATAAGGAGACTACATGCCCAATATATAAGGAGACTGCAGGCCCAATATATACCCCAGGTCCAATATATGAAGAGACTGCAGGCCCAATATATACCCCAGGCTCAATATATAAGGAGACTGTGAGCCCAATTTATAAGGAGACTGCGGGCCCAATATATAAGGAGGCTGCAGGCCCAATATATAAGGAAACCGCAGGCCCGAGCAGGCCCAATATATATAAGAGGCTCTGGGCCCGATATATAAGGAGACTGCATGCCCAATTTACAAAGAGACTGCAGGCTCAATATATAAGAGGGCTGCAGGCTCAATATATAAGGGGGGTGCAGGCTCAATATATAAGGGGGCTGAAGGCCCAATATATAAGGAGACCATAGGCCCAATATATAAGGAGACTATGAGCCCACTCTATAAGGAAACTGCCTTCCCTATATATACAAATCAAAAAAAGGTCCGTGGAGCCTCTGTTAGGAGTCTCAACACAGAAAATAGCCAGATATCCCTCCGGGAAGGACCTAGCCAAGGAGGGGCTCTTTTTAGGAGACCACCATAACCACCATATTAAGTGGCCCTTTTAGTCAATATCCAACTCTTTGACGAGTTTAAAGATATGACAAGGGAAATACCAAGGCCAGGTATCCATCCACAGACAGCTGTTTCGGGGTGTTGCCCCTCTCATCAGTGTGGATTAGGATTCTGGCTAGGTGGGAGCAATGCCTAGTAGACCAACAAGACAAAACAATCACTGATCTCGGGGAGACCAGCCAGAGAAAACACTGGCGGCAGCCAACAAAGGCGCTCAAAACAGTGAAATCCTAGGTGCATTGCCCCCTGGGAAATATGCAAATCAAAAAAAGGTCCATGGAGCCTCTGTTAGGAGTCTCAACACAGAAAATAGCCAGATATCCCTCCGGGAAGGACCTATAGATAATGAAGCTAACTGAGGTGGCTACCTGTTCTTTGAGAGGAGCGAGATACCAGACTATGCTGGAAACAGTTGTCATTCCGCAAATCCAATAGCGGCAGTGTCTTCAGACAATCACCTTCATGCATGATGGAGCACCTCCAAACATCGCAAATTGTGTGAAGAACATTCTGCGTGCACAATTTCCCAATGACAGGATTTTGAGCCGCTCCTTCTTTAATGCATGGCCACCGCATTCGCCCGATCTCAATCCTTGTGATTTCTGGTTGTGGGGACACTTGAAAAAGCGTGTTTATGAGGGAAATGTTGACACCCTAGCTGACCTCAAAGACCGCATCATTTTGGAAGTGTGCAGCATCCTACCAGATATGTTACACGTAAGCATCAAGCATGTTCTGCATAGGATGAACATGATCACCATGCATGATGGCCGGTAGAGTGAGTAAAATCATACAGTTATCTAAGGGACTGATAATTAGCTAAGCGGTTGGATTCATTGCTACCAGGAAGAGACAGAATAGTGAAAAGGACTAGCTGTGGCCGGGATTAGTATACATATATCAGTAAAGAACCTGTTTCCAGGAGTGCTATACTGCATACAATCCGGAGAAAGGATTAGGCTGGGTTCACACATAGCGAAAGCGACAACGACGTCGCTATTACGTCACCTTTTCTGTGACGTAACAGCGACCTTGTAAATCGCTGTTATGATCGCTGCTTAGCTGTCAAACACAGCGATGCAGCAGCGATCATAACGTCGCTACATGTGCAGAGAGCAGGGAGCCGCGCACACTGCTTAGCGCTGGCTCCCTGCTCTCCTAGCTACAGTACACATCGGGTTAATTAACCCGATGTGTACTGCAGCTACATGTGCAGAGAGCAGGGAGCCGGCACTGGCAGCGTGAGAGCGGCGGAGGCTGGTAACGAAGGTAAATATCGGGTAACCACCTTGGTTACCCGATGTTTACCCTGGTTACAGCTTACCGCAGCTGCCAGATGCCGGCTCCTGCTCCCTGCTCGCTTCATTTCGTCGCTCTCTCGCTGTCACACACAGTGATCTGTGCGTCACAGCGGGAGAGCTGTGAATAAAAAAACAAACCAGGGCTGTGTGTAACGAGCAGCGATCTCACAGCAGGGGCCAGATCGCTGCTCAGTGTCACACACAGCGAGATCGCTAATGAGGTCACTGCTGCGTCACAAAAACCGTGACTCAGCAGCGATCTCAGCAGCGATCTCGCTGTGTGTGAAGCACCCCTTACCCCAAGGGGCTGATAACAAGCCACAGCATAAAACTTTATAGCAGCTTCAAACAGAAAGTGGCCTGTAAAGTATTAACCTGTTATCAGAACTGTGTGCAGCTATAAACCAAGAATCACCCATAAGCTAAGCTGCAGCCAGACTCGGCAGTCAGCAGTCTGTGTTTGCAGAATGTATTTGCAGAGATTCAACATTGTATTGGTTTCCCTGACAACCAGTGCAGAGCAGCATTCACCCTTCCTGATGGAGGTAAAGAGAACCCTTTCACTACCTGCTCTAAAGCAGCAAGAGAAAGACAAGAGCTCACAATCAAATTACAGTGAAAGAGCTAATCGGTTGATAAGACCAACATGGAAGGTTAAAGAGAACCTAGAAACAGCCAGAAGTGAACTGCACACCCACACAACATTATTGTGGCAAAGAGTGCAAAAACAAGTGACTGTTTTATCTGCACCCGGTGGTCATGAGCTACCACCAGAGGGAGCCCTTGAACAACTGTACTCAGCATACCGGTCCTACAAAGAGATTTGTAAAAAATATTCCTCTACCCTGCTGAGATCAAATACGTCTGAGTCTCAAAAAGAACTACAGGACTTCCGACAGCTTAATGCTGAACGAGACCGCACTGTGCGCGACATTGTGAGCGAGACTGAAGCAAAAATTGCGCAAACGTCAGGAGCGGCATCTTACAAATCCAGGTCCGTTAAGAGCTCAAGGCACTCACTCAAATCAGGCTCATAAAGGTACTCAACCCTCAGCGAGCAGCTCATAAAGGCGCACGCTGAAGCAGAAACAACAAAAGTACAAGCCATCTTTGCCCAGAGAGAAGCAGAGATGAAAACAGAATCTGCAGGCAGAGAAGCAGAGATGAAAACAGAATCTGCACGCAGAGAAGCAGTGCTGAAAACAGAATCTGCACGCAGAGAAGCAGAGACAATTGCAGAATCTGCACGCAAGGAAGCAGAAATTGCAGCCCTACAGAAGGAATGTAAACATGTGGCGGCCATGGCAAGGCTAAAGGTCTTTGAGCAAGCTCTGGGTGGGAGCCAAGAAGGCATCGCCAGTTTGTGTGATCTCGACACAGAAGACTCACTTAAGCGTACAAGAGATTGCGTGCTGAGCCAAGCCGACGAACTGCCAACTACCATCAACATTCCCGTCAGTGCTAACACTTCTCCAGAGCCTCAAGACACTGATCCACCTACAGCTTCCAGCCTTCCAGGTCAGTCCAATGCACCTCAGACTTTCAAGCCTGAGCCTGCTTCATATTCCAATGCACAGCCACACCCTGCGCATCAGCAACCTCCGTATGCCCATGTCTACATGCAACCTAACATGCCGGCAAGGCGCTACACTCCCAACAACTGTGTAGTTCCAGCCCCGTATGCAACAGAGATTGTACACACCAAACCGATCACTGGTCTAAACGCCTACGCCACTCCGTACTTTCCCATGTTCCCGAACCAAGAAGCTACGAATCACGCAACCAGCACCACGCAGTCAGCAAATGTGCCCCCAATGTCGGAAAGATCAGACATGTCCGACTTTGCGAGGTACATGGTCCGCCGAGAACTCACCAACACCGGTCTCACAAAGTTTGATGACCAGCCCGAAAACTACAGAGGGTGGAAGTGTGCCTTCAAAACCGCAACGCGTGACCTCGGCATTACGGCTGACGAAGAGCTGGACTTGCTAATCAGGTGGCTAGGGCCACGGTCTACTGAGAGAATCAAGAGACTCAGATCCGTCTACATCAGCGACCCAACAACTGGTCTCGCAACCGCATGGGATAGACTAGAGAAAGGCTTCGGCAGTCCTGAAGCAATTGAAGATGCATTGCTGAAACAACTACAGTTAGGTCCAGAAATATTTGGACAGTGACACAAGTTTTGTTATTTTAGCTGTTTACAAAAACATGTTCAGAAATGCAATTATATATATAATATGGGCTGAAAGTGCACACTCCCAGCTGCAATATGAGAGTTTTCACATCCAAATCGGAGAAAGGGTTTAGGAATCATAGCTCTGTAATGCATAGCCTCCTCTTTTTCAAGGGACCAAAAGTAATTGGACAAGGGACTCTAAGGGCTGTAATTAACTCTGAAGGTGTCTCCCTCGTTAACCTGTAATCAATGAAGTAGTTAAAAGGTCTGGAGTTGATTACAGGTGTGTGGTTTTGCATTTGGAAGCTGTTGCTGTGACCAGACAACATGCGGTCTAACGAACTCTCAATTGAGGTGAAGCAGAACATCCTGAGGCTGAAAAAAAAGAAAAAATCCATCAGAGAGATAGCAGACATGCTTGGAGTAGCAAAATCAACAGTCGGGTACATTCTGAGAAAAAAGGAATTGACTGGTGAGCTTGGGAACTCAAAAAGGCCTGGGCGTCCACGGATGACAACAGTGGTGGATGATCGCCGCATACTTTCTTTGGTGAAGAAGAACCCGTTCACAACATCAACTGAAGTCCAGAACACTCTCAGTGAAGTAGGTGTATCTGTCGCTAAGCCAACAGTAAAGAGAAGACTCCATGAAAGTAAATACAAAGGGTTCACATCTAGATGCAAACCATTCATCAATTCCAAAACTAGACAGGCCAGAGTTAAATTTGCTGAAAAACACCTCATGAAGCCAACTCAGTTCTGGAAAAGTATTCTATGGACAGATGAGACAAAGATCAACCTGTACCAGAATGATGGGAAGAAAAAAGTTTGGAGAAGAAAGGGAATGGCACATGATCCAAGGCACACCACATCCTCTGTAAAACATGGTGGAGGCAACGTGATGGCATGGGCATGCATGGCTTTCAATGGCACTGTGTTACTTGTGTTTATTGATGATATAACAGCAGACAAGAGTAGCCGGATGAATTCTGAAGTGTACCGGGATATACTTTCAACCCAGATTCAGCCAAATGCCGCAAAGTTGATCGGACGGCGCTTCATAGTACAGATGGACAATGACCCCAAGCATACAGCCAAAGCTACCCAGGAGTTCATGAGTGGAAAAAAGTGGAACATTCTGCAATGGCCAAGTCAATCACCAGATCTTAACCCAATTGAGCATGCATTTCACTTGCTCAAATCCAGACTTAAGACGGAAAGACCCACAAACAAGCAAGACCTGAAGGCTGCGGCTGTAAAGGCCTGGCAAAGCATTAAGAAGGAGGAAACCCAGCGTTTGGTGATGTCCATGGGTTACAGACTTAAGGCAGTGATTGCCTCCAAAGGATTCGCAACAAAATATTGAAAATAAAAATATTTTGTTTGGGTTTGGTTTATTTGTCCAATTACTTTTGACCTCCTAAAATGTGGAGTGTTTGTAAAGAAATGTGTACAATTCCTACAATTTCTATCAGATATTTTTGTTCAAACCTTCAAATTAAACGTTACAATCTGCACTTGAATTCTGTTGTAGAGATTTCATTTCAAATCCAATGTGGGGGCATGCAGAGCCCAACTCGCGAAAATTGTGTCACTGTCCAAATATTTCTGGACCTAACTGTATATGACCTTCCCAAAATATCTGGCAAGGATACTTCAAAGTACCAGGAACTCAGCAACCTGCTGTCCGAGCTCCAGCTGGCCAAAACAGACACACACCTACCTGGCCTCAGCTACCTGGACACCGCTCGTGGGGTGAAACCCATAGTCGCCAAGTTACCTTACAACGTGCAGGAAAGGTGGACCACGGTAGGAAAAAACTATAAAAAAGAGCACCAAGTCTCCTTCCCTCCATTCTCCTACTTCTGCGAGTTCATCAACGGCATCGCGGAACGTAAGGCAGACCCCAGTATCACCTGTGGAGAACCAACTGGCTCCACTTCATCAGCTCCCGGATATGAGAGCTCTCATCAAAATGACAGAAAACGTAGGGGCCCAGTATCAGTCAAGAAGACCGACGTTCTTCCACCTACACCAACGTCAGCACCAGACAAGGGCAATGAAGGCGGGAAGGCAGAAAATCCAAACCGCCAGTGTCCTATTCACAAACTGCCACACCCCCTGAAGAAGTGCATTGGCTTCAGGAAGAAACCCCTTCAAGAACAAAAGGAACTCTTGAAAAGGTTTGGGGTAGGTTTCAGGTGTTGCGCCTCTACAGAACACCTTGCCAAGGACTGTAAGGTTACAATTAAGTGCATGGAGTGTGACAGCACGGATCACGTACAAGCGCTCCACCCATCTCAGCCTGATCCTGCACCTACACCTTCTCCTACCACAAGTCATGGCGGGGAGAGTACAGGCCAAGCTGCAAACCACCTCACAGTATCCTCCTCGTGCACCGAAGTCTGCGGAGAAGATCTCTGGGACAAGTCTTATGCAAAAATATGCCTAGTAAGGGTATATCCCAAAGGTCACCCAGAAAGGGCCGTGAAGGTATACAGCATCCTGGACGACCAGAGCAACAGGTCACTCGCCAGGTCTGAACTCTTCGACTTGTTCTGCTTAAAAGGAAATGCCTACCCTTACACACTAGGTACTTGCAGCGGCAGCTCAGAAGCTTGCGGAAGAAGAGCCAGTGGTCTCGTGGTAACATCTCTTGAAAATACCGTAGAGCTACCTCTACCGACACTCGTCGAGTGCAACCAGCTACCGGCTAACTGGGAAGAGATTCCGACATCTGAGGCAGCTCTTCACCACCCTCACCTGAGAAGTATTGCCAGCAAGATCCCACCTCTTGATCATAGTGCAAAAATCCTGATTCTGATTGGAAGGGACATCCTCCGGCTACACATCAACAGGCCACATGATGCGCCATTCGCTCAGCGCTACGACTTAGGCTGGGTGATCATAGGAAACGTCTGCGTAGGCAAAATGAAGAGTCCCGACGCAATCTCCTCCTACAAGACGCACATCCTCCCGAACGGTCGCGGCACTCACTTTCAACCATGTCCGCATCACTACGGGGTGAAAGAGAGGCTGAGCGACACCAGGTGGCGACAGCAGCCGCCCGACTGCGCGGACGCATACCACCTCTGGGATGACGACTTCGGGTCAACAGCGTTCGAGTCTACAAATGAAGACAACAAATTGGCACCGACGAGAGAAGACAAGGAATTCATAAAGATTATGGATAAAGAGTTCTCTCAAAATGACTCTAACAGTTGGGTAGCCCCATTACCCTTTCGGTCTCCAAGGCCAAGGTTGCCAAACAACTCCCAGCAAGCAACCGCAAGGTTCTCCTTTTTAAAACGCACCTTGAAAAGACAACCAGAGATGGAGAAACGCTTTGTCGAGATTACGCAAAATATCCTCGACAGAGATCATGCTGAACAGTGGCACCACATTCCCACCGAACAAAACCCAACTGACCGAGGAACGAGACTCACTGCTGCGTCCAAACTCGGAGACAACATGTGGCTGACACCTCCAAGTAACTTATACGAGGAGACTTGTGATAACTACATCGGCAACATGTACGAGCTGGTGGAACCAGAATCCGACAAGGAAATTAGACCGGTCGTCTCCGCTCGCTACACTTCAGTGACATCAAAACAGAAGTTGAGACCTCATCGCTTCGAGCGCTTCTCAAGTTGGTCATCTGAGGTACGAGCCGTAGCTTGTCTTATTCACATTGCTCACTGTTTCACCGACTACAAGTTTTCAACGTGCCACGGCTGGCACATGTGTGTGATTCATCCAGTCACTGAACTCGTGCTACTTTTACCGAAGGAGGACGTTACATGAACTAACTTTGTTGTTGGACACTGCCACGGAGGGGAGCGTACCTTTCCTTACCCTGCTGTACTGAGACACGACTGTCCGTGTCCAATTGAACCTTGAACTTTTCCTTTGGATTAAAACCTTACCGTTGGATTATTGGGTTGGAAGAAGAGTTGGCATGTTTGCGGCTTCCCCAATCTGAAGATGGGTTTGTTGAACTTGGATTCATTTTTTACATTTTTCTACTTTTACATTTTTACGCAAGGGCAATGCGTCATCAACCAAGCATGGACTTGAATTCAGTGCATTACCGTTGCATTTTTTGTGTTTGTCTCTTTTCTCGTCACAGGTTTTGTGACATCGAGGGACAGGATCGACTCCTTACGTCGTAGAAGGACTTGTGAAATCATATGATTTCAGACGGGGAGTGTTGTGTCCCATGAATGGGAACAACGTGTTGTATATAATTCTTGCATTGCATATTTTTCCTCCTATCAAGAAATTCCTTTATTGTTACTAGGTAGATTTAGACTGTATGAAGTTTGTCCCTATATTCCTCCCTTAGTTGGCTTCTGTATAGAAAGCTCCTCCCTTCTCCCTCAGTTTAGTCTAGAGAGGAACCATTGCTGAAGACATGTCTATAACCTTGTACAGATTATTCCTTTTCACCTGCCTTTACGTTGTACTTAATACAAGATTCTAGAAGAAAACTACAGCTTTTCTCCTTGTCTTCCTACAAGTCATCGTTGGGCTGAGTTAAAGCTATCTGTGGATGCCGGTAGAGTGAGTAAAATCATACAGTTATCTAAGGGACTGATAATTAGAGCGGTTGGATTCATTGCTACCAGGAAGAGACAGAATATCACCTGCAGAGCAAACTGAGAGCCCCTCATGTGAGCTGATCCTTTTCCTCCTTCTTAAAGGGAAGCAGAAGATGGCTTTATGAACTAATCACAGCACCTTGTCGGGGACATGTTCCTAATAAGAATCCTAGTTTTATTGTCTAAATCTATTGCCGTGTTTGCTACTTGTTTTCCCTCTATCTCTGCCCCCTCTTCTTTAAAGAGTTATTCTCAAGTTTGGAAGTCAGCCACTTTTTGTAGGAAAAAATAGGGAATATCTTTCAGATTGCTAGAGGTCTTGTGGCGCCCCTGAGGCTTCAGGCGCCACAGGGTACTGCACCTCCATTAGGATGCAATACTTATCCTGGGTCCAGGGAAGGTCAGTACCAGTTTCCACACACTCATACATACAGTAACACCGGGTTTCCCTCCCCAATGGGGACCGAACCAGGGTCGGATCACAGTAGGGGGGTTACAACAGTGGTGGGTTTACAGGATGCCACCGCACCAGGAGCACCCTGATCCACTGGAACTGGGTACTCAGGGTCAGGGAGAAGCAACCACTAAGGGGAGTCAGGAGCTCACAGTAGGAATAGCAGGTTGACCTAGTTAGAGTAGTGAACTAGCCGGTGGCAGCGGCTGGGGGCAATAGCTCAGAACACACAATACAACTACAACAGAAAAAGAACAGCTTCAGAGACAGAGCAGAGCGGAAGTGCCGCGAGCAGCTCTGTGGGCCAAAGCGTTCAACGCGGTCGGTGGGGAGAAGCAGGCGGCTGCTTCCACAGGACCGGCGCTGTCAGGATACAGAATCCTAGGGCAGATATACTGCATGTTATCTACCAACTCTGCAAGGGTCGTGGGGAACAGCTAGAACAGTCACCTAACCCGTCCCACCGAGTCTGCAGCAAATAGCATATAAGATCCGGGGTTGAGGACCGGCCCCACAATGGAACCGCACTATCAGCATACAGAACGGGACACTTTACTGACACCGGGATCCCCAAGTGCTTCACACCACGGTGGCCCGATACTTAGCGCATCAAAGGAGGAAGGGCTCACAGGCTGACACACACACCGGACTTGACCTTTCACGGATCTGTGATCGGCTGGAGCCCATCGTGTGAGAGATCGGTACTCTGGGGCAGCACCTAAATGACTTGTGAGTAAAAGACCTGGAATTGCAGCCCCTGTCTCTGCCTCTCCTTTACCGGCGCAGTCGCTCAGCGCTGCGAAGCCAATGGGGACTACCACCACCCCCGTCATCCTCCCCGGGGTAATCCCACTCTGCCTGGGGGAAGTGACACCATCCTGGCTGCGACCCTCACCATCAGCCCTGGAGAGCAGCACCCTAACTTCCAACTACCACCCTCCACCCTCCTTTCTGTACGCCTCAGGGTAAGGGAACCGGGCCAGGCCACCCCGTGACATCGCAGAGGATCTGCACCCCCGGCCCAGCAACGAGTAGGTTAAAACACCTGCCCCGTGGGGCGCTACAGTCTTACCACTGGAACCCTAGCAATCCTAAAAACCACGGTTTTTGCACAATGTCACTCCATTCATTGTAACATGACTGCTGGAAATAGCTGAGTGCTGCGCTTTACTGGTCTTCAGCACTCTCATACTAATGAATGGAGCTGCAGTGCGCAGGATTTGCCATCACTATATTCACACATGGCTGTTCAGAGCTCTGGTTCTTAAAAACAGGGGTTCGCAGAGATCAGGAAGTTATCCTCTATCCCATTGAGAGGGCTTAACTTCCAAATTTGAGACTATCCCTTTAAATCACTGTTCTTGCTTTACTGGAGCCAAAGGAGGGAGGAGATAGATCTTAAACTAGTAGGTGGAAAAGTGCACTGAACTGCCCAGTCATGTCAAGAAGGCATCCAGTGCTTTTTTGGCATTTTTGAATAAACAACTATTCATGGCAAATGCAGCAAAAGATTTTTATATCAAAGGTCTGATTTTTGTTAGGACTGTCTTTCCTACAAGGTGCTGAGCTTAATTTGAACAGTCACTTTATGGTGACAGAATCCTCTTGAGTGATGCCATTTGCCTTGTCTGCCTAGGGCACCAAATTACCTTGTCCTGGTCCTGCAGGTGCACACTCACTCGCTTGCACTGACTGCAGCCGCTTAGATACACACATGGCCCAGGGATCTTGCTCATGGCTGGCCTTTCCTGCGTGTCGCCAATGCACTCACACAGGTCGCCGCACACCAAACATCAAAGGGGGCGCCCAGGGAAAGATGATACTTTGCAGCTCCGCCTGGTTTTCAGTGGGAAAACTGCAGAAGCAACTTCCTCCTCCATCTGTGCTCTCCTATCTGTCCTGTCTTCTCTGCACATGGAAAGAGGAAAGAGGGGGAGGAGCGCATGCGCTGCTTAGGTCAGAAAAGATGGAGTGCTTGCCTGAAAACCCATCCCTCGAGGAAAGCCACATAGATGAGTGCAGGGTGTAGTGCAAGTTATTTGTACTCTATTATGTGCATGCATGAAGAGTATTATGTAAAACCACATCCTGCACATTACACACACTTCATTAGACCTATAGATAAGTGGAGCCATAAGAATCACCAAAAAACTAATTTAGAAAAATAGTACAAATTTTATTAAACATTAATCAAGACAAACAAGTACAGACAATACAATAAAAAGTGCATGGTGCAGGACTCATACTATTAGCTAAAGTTCCAGAATATTAAAGTGCATTGGGAGAGTGAATTAGCTTCACCAGAACCATATGCAATAGTAACCAAGCAGGGATAACACAATTCCCATGAATGTAAAGCACAATTGTAAAGTCAGCAAATACACTCACCCATATAAACCAAGTGGACTTCTGGCACCAGCAACCCCTACGTGCGTTTCGCGTGGACTTCCTCGGGGGGTCTCACTAAGCTATGTCCTGAGAGTCTTATATACCATTATATCCCAACCTTCACAGCTGGCCCTTTAATAGCGCATGCGCAGTGTGTGTGCCGAGCCCGTGCCAGCAGTCGGCGCTGCTCGGATCCGGAATGTGGCTCGAGGGGTTCTGCCGGACCCAGGGGTCTCGCGGACACTCCGACTAAAATGGGACGTATTTGTACAGGGATGGTAATAAACTGTATTTGACGCCACCCACGATGTGTGGTGAGATGTGGCACCACCGTTGCTGTTGTGGGACACCCGGGGCGATGGGATGGCAGCTTGTTGTTAACCCCTCCGTGGGTAGGGATGGTGACCCCGGGACCCGGTGACTTGGTGCAGGGGATGGTGATGGCAGGGACCGGTGCGCCTGGTCAGATCAGGGAGTCTCAGTTTACTCACGATTAAAGAAGTCAGACAAGTCCATTGGTAACCAAGGTGATGGTGGCCGGCCGCCGCGGTCGGATGTATTCTGGTCCCCCACCTGTTCTGGTGGTCCGTATCTCTTCCCTCTGCACTGTTTTGTTGTGGACTTCCCGGTCTGGAACACGGGAGTCCGCTCCCGGTAATACTGTTGGGAGCCGTGCCCGCTGACCTGTGGGATCTACAGGCTCTGACTGATGCCTTATCCCTCTCTGTGGGTGGTTGACTCTTTTTGGGACTATGGTTGGGACAGGACCTATAATCCTGCCCTCAATCGGTTGATTAGCTAGGCCGTTGGTGCCGGTCCTGGCTTCAGGGTCCGAGTACCTCCTCTGTGCACGGTTTCCGGTCGGGTCTCCGGTGTCGGTACCGGCGGGCTCCAACCCTGTCCCGGTCCACCTCGGATCTGCCGAGCCGTCTTCCCGTCTCCTGCTAGCTACAGGCCCACCGTCTGCCACCTAGCCCAGGGGTGGGCAATTAATTTTCCCATGGGGCCGCATGAGAAATTGAGATTGGTTTAGAGGGCCGGACTAATATAATTAACTCTGTTCTACCCAAAATACTACATTACTACACCCCCTCCATGTACTACACCTGTAATAAACTACATCACTACACCCCCTCCATATACTACACCTGTAATAAACTACATCAATACACCAATATATACTACACCTGTAATAAACTACATCACTACACCACTATATACTACACCTGTAATAAACTACGTCACTACACCCCCATATACACCTGTATTATACTACACCACTATATACTACACCTGTAATATACTACATCATTACACCCCATATACTACACCTGTAATATACATCACTACACCCCTATATACTACACCTGTAATATACATCACTACACCCCCATATACTACACCTGTAATATACATCACTACACTCCTATATACTACACCTGTAATATACTACATCACTACACCCCCCATATACTACACCTGTAATATACATCACTACACCCCTATATACTACACCTGTAATATACATCACTACACCCCTGTATACTACACCTGTAATAAACTACATCACTACACCATTATATACAGTGCTGGCCAAAAGTATTGGCACCCCTGCAATTCTGTCAGATAATACTCAGTTTCTTCTTGAAAATGATTGCAATCACAAATTCTTTGGTATTATTATCTTCATTTATTTTGCTTGCAATGAAAAAAACACAAAAGAGAATGAAACAAATGTCAAATCATTGATCATTTCCCACAAAACTCCAAAAATGGGCCAGACAAAAGTATTGGCACCCTTAGCTTAATACTTGGTTGCACAACCTTTAGCCAAAATAACTGCGAACAACCGCTTCCGGTAACCATCAATGAGGTTCTTACAATGCTCTCCTGGAATTTTAGACCATTCTTCTTTGGCAAACTGCTCCAGGTCCGTGAGATTTGAAGGGTGCCTTCTCCAAACTTCCATTTTGAGATCTCTCCACAGGTGTTCTATGGGATTCAGGTCTGGACTCATTGCTGGCCACTTTAGTAGTCTCCAGTGTTTTCTATCAAACCATTTTCTAGTGCTTTTTGAAGTGTGTTTTGGGTCATTGTCCTGCTGGAAGACCCATGACCTCTGAGGAAGACCCAGCTTTCTCACACTGGGCCCTACATTATGCTGCAAAATTTGTTGGTAGTCTTCAGACTTCATAATGCATGCACACTGTCAAGCAGTCCAGTGCCAGAGGCAGCAAAGCAACTCCAAAACATCAGGGAACCTCCACCATGTTTGACTGTAGGGACTGTGTTCTTTTATTTGAATGCCTCTTTTTTTTCCTGTAAACTCTATGTTGATGGCTTTTCCCAAAAAGCTCTACTTTTGTCTCATCTGACCAGAAAACATTCTTCCAAAACGTTTTAGTCTTTCTCAGGTAAGTTTTGGCAAACTCCAGCCTGGCTTTTTTATGTCTCGGGGTAAGAAGTGGGGTCTTCCTGGGTATCCTACCATAGTTCCTTTTCATTCAGACGCCGACGGATAGTACGGGTTGACACTGTTGTACCCTCGGACTGCAGGGCAGCTTGAACTTGTTTGGATGTTAGTCGAGGTTCTTTATCCATATCCGCACAATCTTGCGTTGAAATCTATCGTCAATCTTTCTTTTCCTTCCACATCTAGGGAGGTTAGCCACAGTGCCATGGGCTTTAATCTTCTTGATGACACTGCGCACCGTAGACACCGGAACTTTCAGATCTTTGGAGATGAACTTGTAGCCTTGAGATTGCTCATGCTTCCTCACAATTTGGATTCTCAAGTCCTCAGACAGTTCTTTGGTCACCTTTCTTTTCTCCATGCTCAATGTGGTACACACAAGGACACAGGACAGAGGTTGAGTCAACTTTAATCCATGTCAACTGGCTGCAAGTGTGATTTAGTTATTGCCAACACCTGTTAGGTGCCACAGGTAAGTTACAGGTGTTGTTAATTACACAAATTAGAGAAGCATCACATGATTTTTCAAACAGTGCCAATACTTTTGTCCACCCCCTTTTTTATGTTTGGTGTGGAATTATATCCAATTTGACTTTATGACAATTTTTTTTATTTTTTTTCATTGAAGACAAATTAAATAAAGATAATACCAAAGAATTTGTGATTGCAATCATTTTCAAGAAGAAACTGAGTATTATCTGACAGAATTGCAGGGGTGCCAATATTTTTGGTCAGCACTGTACTACACCTGTAATATACTACATCACTACACCCCCATATACTACACCTGTAATATACTACATCACTACACCCCCCATATACTGCACCTGTAATATACTACACCCCCATATAATACACCTGTAATATACTACACCCCCATATAATACACCTGTAATATACAGTCATATGAAAAAGTTTGGGCACCCCTATTAAAGTTAACCTTTTTTCTTTATAACAATTTGGGTTTTTGCAACAGCTATTTCAGTGTCATATATATAATAACTGATGGACTGAGTAATATTTCTGGATTGAAATGAGGTTTATTGTACTAACAGAAAATGTGCAATTCGCATTTAAACAAAATTTGACCGGTGCAAAAGTATGGGCACCTCAACATAAAAGTGACATTAATATTTTGTAGATCCTCCTTTTGCAAAAATAACAGCTTATAATCGCTTCCTGTAGCTGTTAATGAGTTCCTGGATGAAGGTATATTTGACCATTCCTGTTTACAAAACAACTCGAGTTCAGTTAAGTTTGATGGTCGCCGAGCATGGACAGCCCGCTTCAAATCATCCCACAGATTTTTAATGATATTCAGGTCTGGGGACTGGGATGGCCATTCCAGAACATTGTAATTTTTCCTCTGCATGAATGCCTGAGTAGATTTGGAGCGGTGTTTTGGATCATTGTCTTGCAGTGAAAGCCTATGAACTCTGTATGGCTCCATTCAATTGCATAGTACCATTGACCAGGAAGGTTATCTGTTTCGATTGAAGGGATTGTCCAGGCAATGTTTCTTTATTTTCTTTGGCCCTGTTGTGTGACAAGCCAATAGGATTAAGTGAAGTAACGCAGGCTTAGGGTGGTGTCTAGAGTTGAGCGCGGTTCGTGGTTCGTGGTTCTCCAGTTCTAGGCTCGAGTGATTTTTGGGCTGTTCGAGATCGAACTAGAACTCGAGCTTTTTGCTAAAAGCTCGATAGTTCTAGATACGTTCGAGAACGGTTCTAGCAGCAAAAAGCAGGGCTTTTTACAGCTACAGTGAGCAGGAGCCATCGCTGGCAGCCTGCCACAAGCTGGTAACCAAGATAAACATCGGGTATCCAAGCAAAGCGCTTTGGTTAGTAACCCGATGTTTATCTTAGTTACGTGCAGGAAGCCCACACTTTCCCGCTCAGCTCGCTCCACCCCCTCCTGCCCGCGGCATGTACACATACATACACATACACAAACACACACACACACACACATCCACCCCCCCCCCGCCCGCCCGCCCGCCCGCCCGCCCGCTCGCTCGCTCGCTCGGCTTACCTGCGGTGATGAAGTCCCGCCATCCCGACCTCAGCGCTGTCACTGTCCTCCATGGCCGCCGCTTGTCACATCACCTATCGCTTCCGACCCGAGACTGACACTGGCGGTGACGTCACGGACCTCTCGCGATACTTGATGTGAAGGCGCCGGTCATTGACCTCAGTGACAGGGGCTGTCAGTGTGCTGGAGATCAGCGCAGGTAATGTACCTCACTGACAGCAGCACTTGTCACCCCCCTGCAGTGACCTGGGCTGACCCATTGATGTTAGCTCAGGTCACTGCACTGCTCTCCCAGCCAATGGGGAACATCCTGCTCTTCATTGAATGGGACAGTGTGCATCGTCATGGCAACCCCTTGGATTACACCAGACCTGGATTTGTTTTTCAATCTAATAAATTGGTTAAAGAGGGAATGTTTTGGGGAGTGTTTTTTCAAATAAAAATGTGTTTGTCGTGTATTTTTTTTTTATTACTGACTGGGTTGGTGATGTCGGGTATCTGATAGACGCCTGACCTCACCAACCCCAGGGCTTGATGCCAGGTGACATTACACATCTGGTATTAACCCCAAATATTATCCCGGGCGCGGGATGAGCTGGGGCGAAGCACCAGGATTGGCGCATCTAATGGATGCGCCACTTCTGGGGCGGCTGCGGCCTGCTATTTTTAGGCTGGGGAGATTCCAATAACCATGGACCTCCCTAGTCTGAGAATATCAGGCCCCAGCTGTCTGCTTTACCTTGGCTGATGATCCAATTTTGGGGGACCCCTACGTGTTTTTTTTTTTTAATTATTTATTTAATTTAAAATAACAGCGTGGGGTGCCCTCAGTTTTGGATTACCAGCCAAGGTGAGGTTGCCAGCTGTGGTCTGCAGGCTGCAGCCGTCTGCTTTACCCTAGCTGGCTACAAAACTAGGGGGAACCCTATGTCATTTTTTTTTCATTTTTTTGGCTAAATACAAAGCTAAGCACCCCTTAGTGCCACATGAAAGGTACCAAAGGGTGTTCCACTTTTTCTCCATTTTTTTCTCCACTTTCTCTCCACTTTTTCTCCACTTTTTCTCCATTTTTTTCTCCACTTATTCTCCACTTTTTCTCCTCTTATTCTCCACTTTTTCTCCACTTTTTCTCCACTTTTTCTCCTCTTATTCTCCACTTTTTCTCCACTTTTTCTCCACTTTTTCTCCATTTTTTTCTCCACTTTCTCCACTTTTTCTCCACCTTTTTCTCCACTTTTTCTCCACTTTTTTCTCCACTTTTTCTCCTCTTATGCTCCACTTTTTCTCCACTTTTTCTCCACTTTTTCTCCACTTTTTCTCCTCTTAATCTCCACTTTTTCTCCTCTTATGCTCCACTTTTTCTCCACTTTTTCTCCACTTTTTCTCCACGTTTTCTCCACTTTTTTCTCCACTTTTTCTCCTCTTATGCTCCACTTTTTCTCCACTTTTTCTCCACTTTTTCTCCACTTTTTCTCCACGTTTTCTCCACGTTTTCTCCACTTTTTTCTCCACTTTTTCTCCTCTTATGCTCCACTTTTTCTCCACTTTTTCTCCACTTTTTCTCCTCTTAATCTCCACTTTTTCTCCACTTTTTCTCCTCTTATGCTCCACTTTTTCTCCACTTTTTCTCCACTTTTTTCTCCACTTTTTCTCCTCTTATGCTCCACTTTTTCTCCACTTTTTCTCCACGTTTTCTCCTCTTATGCTCCACTTTTTCTCCACTTTTTCTCCACTTTTTCTCCATTTTTTTCTCCACTTATTCTCCACTTTTTCTCCTCTTATTCTCCACTTTTTCTCCACTTTTTCTCCACTTTTTCTCCTCTTATTCTCCACTTTTTCTCCACTTTTTCTCCATTTTTTTCTCCACTTTCTCCACTTTTTCTCCACTTTTTTCTCCACTTTTTCTCCTCTTATGCTCCACTTTTTCTCCTCTTAATCTCCACTTTTTCTCCACTTTTTCTCCACTTTTTCTCCACTTTTTTCTCCACTTTTTCTCCTCTTATGCTCCACTTTTTCTCCACTTTTTCTCCACTTTTTCTCCACTTTTTCTCCACTTTTTCTCCTCTTAATCTCCACTTTTTCTCCTCTTATGCTCCACTTTTTCTCCACTTTTTCTCCACTTTTTCTCCACTTTTTCTCCTCTTATGCTCCACTTTTTCTCCACTTTTTCTCCTCTTAATCTCCATTTTTTCTCCTCTTATGCTCCACTTTTTCTCCACTTTTTCTCCACTTTTTCTCCTCTTATGCTCCACTTTTTCTCCACTTTTTCTCCACTTTTTCTCCTCTTATGCTCCACTTTTTCTCCACTTTTTCTCCACTTTTTTCTCCACTTTTTCTCCTCTTATGCTCCACTTTTTCTCCACTTTTTCTCCACTTTTTCTCCACTTTTTCTCCTCTTATGCTCCACTTTTTCTCCACTTTTTCTCCATTTTTTTCTCCACTTATTCTCCACTTTTTCTCCTCTTATTCTCCACTTTTTCTCCACTTTTTCTCCTCTTATTCTCCACTTTTTCTCCACTTTTTCTCCATTTTTTTCTCCACTTTCTCCACTTTTTCTCCACTTTTTTCTCCACTTTTTCTCCACTTTTTCTCCTCTTATGTTCCACTTATTCTCCACTTTTTCTCCACTTTTTCTCTACTTTTTCTATGGTCGGTCTACCCATTAGCTCTGCCATGCATAGTGTAGCTCTACACCTACTGCACATGTTACTTTATGATTGACATCTCTTTCGTACCAGAGCTGTCTAAGTCTACTCTGACCCCATATTTGTCATTACTATATTGTCCTTGTACTGTATTATGACATTTGTATCATGTGTTTCATTTCTTGCTGTGTTGCAATTTTTTTGCTGCATCCCAATTGTACCTCTACATTGTTCGAGTTTATGTTATTGTTCTCTCACTCTTATGTGATACTGATTATTGTCATTTTTCATGATTACATGCAGATAAGTCCAATCTGACGAAGGCTCAGGCCGAAACGTCATTTGTAACTTGTTTTGGACAAAAACATATATGCTTATGAAAAAAAAATTTTCTTAATACGGACCAATAAAGAGTGATTTTGCATTACTATCCGTTGTGACTTACTGACTTAGTCTGGGAGATATAGAGTGCCGAGGTTACTCACTAATTTTATCTATTATTACCTCTGAGCACCTATATACCAGTGAGCAGAGCTTCCTCTACAGTAGTTCTCCTGATTAGGCATGCCCTTACCTCATGAGCAGGGCATTGCAGCTTTGGTAGCAACCATTACGACATGGACTCTGCTGCTGTGGACCCGGGGAGAGTGAGTGCAGATTCATTGCACCCACACTCCTCACATGAAGGGTCCGCACTCCTAGAAAATGGGGGATACGTTCCCTGAGTGTCTCCCCCCCATATTCTAGACGGTCCAGAGTCGTCGTGGGACCCCTTTATTTTTTTTCTTACAATAAATTGGTGAAAGAGGAAATGTTTTGGGGACTGTTTTTTCAAATAAATTTCTTTTGTCGATTTTTTGTTTTTGTTAGTACTGACAGTTTATGATGTTGGGTATCTAATAGACGCCATGACATCACAAACTGCTGGGCTTGATCTCAGGTGACTTTACAGCTAGTATCAATCCGATTTATTACCCCGTTTGCCACTGCACCAGGGCACGGGATGAGCTGGGGTGAAGCGCCAGGATTGGCACATCTAGTGGATGCGCCACGTCTGGGGTGCCTGCGGCCTGCTATTTTTAGGCTGTGAAGGCCCAATAACTATGGACCTTCCCACCCTGAGAATACCAGACCACAGCTGTCCGCTTTACCTTGGCTGGTGATCCAATTTGGGGGGTCCCCTACTTTTATTGTGTAATTATTAATATTTATAAAATAATTATAAAAAAGAGCCTGAGGGGACCTCCACATTGGATCCCCAACCACGGTAAAGCTGCCAGCTGTGGTTTTCAGGCTACAGCCGTCTGCTTTACCCTAGCTGGCTATCAAAAATGGGGGGACCCAACGTAATTTTTTTTTTTTAACTATTTTTTAAATAGAAAAAATTAATGGGCTTCCCTGTATTTTGATTGCCAACCAAGGTAACGGCAGGCAGATGGGGGTGGCAACCCATAGCTGTCTGCTTTATCTGCGCTGAGAATCAAAAATACCGCGGAGCGCTACGTCATTTTTTTAAAGATTTATTTTTACAGCACTGTGATGTCCAGCAATCAAAATACAGGGAAGCCCATTTTATTTTTAGTTATTTAAATAAATAATTAAAAAAAATATATGTTAGCTCCCACTGCATTTTTTGTATTGCTAGCTAAGGGTAATCCAAGCAGCTACTGGCTGCTAACCCCCACTGCTTGGTGTTACCTTCACTGGCAATGGAAAATCCAGGGAAGCATTTTTTTTTTTTTTTTCCAAAAAGCTACAAAAAAAGGACGTGAGCTTCGCCATATTTTTGTATGCTAGCCAGGTATAGCAGGCAGGTGCTGGAAGAGTTGGATACAGCGCCAGAAGATGGCGCTTCTATGAAAATGCCATTTTCTGAGGTGGCTGCAGACTGCAATTCGCAGCAGTGGGGCCCAGAAAGCTCAGGCCAACCGGTGGTGCGGATTCCAATCCCAGCTGCCTAGTTGTACCTGGCTGGACACAAAAATGGGGCAAAGCCTACGTCATTTGTTTTCTAATTATTTCATGAAATTCATGAAATAATAAAAAAAGGGCTTCCCTTTATTTTTGGTTCCCAGCCGGGTACAAATAGGCAACTGGGGGTTGGGGGCAGCCGTACCTGCCTGCTGTACCTGGCTAGCATACAAAAATATGGCGAAGCCACATAATTTTTTCAGGGGGCAAAAAACTTCTGCATACAGTCCTGGATGGAGTATGCTGAGCCTTGTAGTTCTGCAGCTGCTGTCTGTCTGTATGGAGAAGAGCAGACAGCAGCTGCAGAACTACAAGGCTCAGCATACTCCATCCAGGACTGTATGCAGAAGTTTTTTGCCCACCAAAAAAATGACGTGGGCTTCGCCATATTTTTGTATGCTAGCCAGGTACAGCTGGCAGCCACGGGCTGCCTCCAACCCCCAGTTGCCTATTTGTACCCGGCTGGGAATCAAAAATATAGGGAAGCCCGTTTTTTTTAATTATTTCACTTATTTCATGAAATAATTAAAAAACAAATGACGTGGGCTTCGCCCTATTTTTGTGTCCAGCCGGGTACAACTAGGCAGCTGGGGATTGGAATCCGCAGCACAGGTTAGCCCGAGGTTTGTGGGCGCCTCTGCTGCGGATTTCAGTCCGCAGCCGTCCCAGAAAATGGCGCTCTCATAGAAGCGCCATCATCTGGCGCTGTATCCAACTCTTCCAACAGCCCTGGAGCCGGGTGGCTTGTTGGGTAATCATGAGTTAATACTGGCTTTGTTTTACCAGCCAGTATTAAGCCAGAGATTCTTAATGTCAGGCACGTTTGACCCGGCCATTAAGAATCTCCAATAAAGGGTTAAAAAAAGACACCACACAGAGAAAAAATACTTTAATAGAAATAAATACACAGACACATTAGAGACTCCATCTTTATTACCCCTGTCAGCCCTCCACGATCCTGCTCTTCTGTCTTCTTTCTTTCTAGTGTAGTAGTAGTGACGATTGTAGTGAGGGGCATCACTTGGGGCTGGGGAACCTCCATCCTAACTACAATGCTCACTACAATCGGGAAGCAGCGTGCAGCCTTCACTCCGTGAGTGATCACTGCTGGCTGCTAGCGGTAACGCTGACAGACGCGTTACCATAGCAACGGTGCTCCCGGAGCCGCGGTTAGCGGTGACGTCACCGCTAACTGCGTTGCTATGGCAACGGTGATCTCCGTTAATGACCGGCTGTGTCAGCCGGTCCCTAACGGAACGGGGAGTCGACCGTGTGCTAGAGCATGTCGCCGGTACACGGCGATACACATATGTGCACCGTGTACCGGAGAGATGCACTCGCAGGTCCTACATGACGTGTCATAGTCATGTGACCAGTCTGTAGCCAATGAGATAATAGCCACGTGACTGGTCACATGGCTATTTTGACGTCACGATAGGTCCTGCTTCTCTGCTGGCAGTGCAGGTCACCGGGAGGATTCAGCGATCATCGGATGGAATAGCGGCAGGAGACAGAGTGCAGAAGGGATCGCGAGGACCGGTAAGTGTTATGGCAATGTTTATTAACTGTTTGTGTACATTTATAATGCATTTTTATGTGTTTGTGATTGCCTCCCATTATAGCCTATACGTTCGAGTTCGGTTCGTCGAACGTTCGACGAACCGAACTCGAACGGGACCCCCGTTCGGCGAACCGGCCTCGAGCCGAACCGGGACCGGTTCGCTCATCTCTAGTGGTGTCACACATAGCGACAACGACGTCGCTGCTACGTCACCATTTTCTGTGACGTTGCAGTGACGTCCCGTCGCTGTCGCTGTGTGTGACATCCAGCAACGACCTGGCCCCTGCTGTGAGGTCGCCGGTCGTTGCTGAATGTCCAGCTTCATTTTTTGGTCGTCGCTCTCCCGCTGTGACGCACACATCGCTGTGTGTGACAGCGAGAGAGCGATGAAATTAAGCGAGCAGGGAGCAGGAGTCGGCTTCTGGCAGCCTGCGGTAAGCTGTAACCACGGTAAACATCAGGTAACCAAGGGAAGACCTTTCCCTGGTTACCCGATATTTACCTTCGTTACCAGCGTCCGCCGCTCTCGCTGCCAGTGCCGGCTCCTGCTCTCTGCACATGTAGCTGCAGTACACATCGGGTAATTAACCCGATGTGTACTGTAGCTAGGAGAGCAGGGAGCCAGCGCTAAGCAGTGTGCGCGGCTCCCTGCTCTCTGCACATGAAGCACAGCGACGCGTGTCGTTATGATCGCTGCTGCTTCTGCTGTGTTTGACAGCTAAGCAGCGATCATAACAGCGACTTACAAGGTCGCTGTTGCGTCACAGAAAATGGTGACGTAACAGCGACGTTGTCGCTATGTGTGAACCCAGCTTTAGTTTTCCACTTCCCACCGTTGGTCTAGTGGTAGGCTTGTCACTTGGCATATGAGAGGTTGTAGGTTCGTATCGCAGTGAAAGCCTATGAACTCTGTATGGCTCTATTCAATTGTATGATACCATTAAACATGAAGGTTATCTGTTTAAATTGAATATCAAAGTGTAGACTGGAGGAAAAACGGGTTTAAAAACCGCGCTAGGATACCACGAGCAAGGATGTAAATGAATATTTTTCTTTTATTTAGATAATTTCAACGCGTTTCGGAGACCCATCTGTCTTCTTCCTCAGGGAAAAAGAATCTCCTGAGATTCTTTTTCCCTGAGGAAGGAGACAGATGGGTCTCCGAAACGCGTTGAAATTATCTAAATAAAAGAAAAATATTCATTTACATCCTTACTCGTGGTTTCCTAGCGCAGTTTTTAAACCCGTTTTTCCTCCAGTCTACACTTTGATATCCTTTGCTCAGACACGGGGCCGCTGCTGAACCACTAAAGCACTCATCCACGTTCTCTAAGGGGTTGTGACTGGCACAACCCAGCCAGGTGAGTGTGTTTTAACCCTTTTTCCCTCTGCCCTGTAAATTGGGTAAGACCCTATTGCGCCTTTTCTCTCCTACTACAGCTTCTCTTGTTTCAATTGAAGGTATAGTTCAGGCAATGTCATTTTCTTTTGTTTGTCCCTGTGTTATAAGCCAATAGGATTAAGTGAAGTAACGGAGGCAAACTTCCACACTTCTTATCATTGGTCTAGTGGTAAGCTTGTTGCTTGGGATACGTGTGGTTGGGGGTTCAAATCTCAGAGTAATCTCATAGACTCCTTATGGCTCCATTCAATTGCATTGTCCAATGGACCATGAAGTCTTTCTGTTTCAATTAAAGGCATAGTCCAAGCAACATAATTTTCTTTTTTTTTGGCCTTGTGTGAGAAGCCAATAGAATTAAGTGAAGTAATGGAGGCCAAGCTTCCCATTTCCCATAATTGGTCTAGTGGTAACCTTGTTGCTTGGGATACTAGAGGTTGTGGGTTTGAATCTTAGAGAAAGCTTGTGGACTCTGTATGGCTCCATTCAATTGTATGGTCTAATAAATCATGAAAGCTATCTATTTCAATAGAAGGGATAGTCCGTGTGATGTCTTTTTCTTTTGTTTGGCCCTGTTGTGTGAGAAGCCAATAGGATTAAGTGAAGTAACATAGGCTAGATTTCCCTCTTCCCATCATCGGTCTAGTAGTAGTCTTGTTGCTTGGGATATGAGAGGTTGTAGATTGAAATCTTAGAGAACGCTCATGGATTCTATATGACTCCGTTCAATTGCATGGTCCAATGCGCCATGAAGGCTATCCGTTTCAATTGAAGGGATAATCCATGAGTTGTTTTTTTCTTTTTTTGGCTCTGTTGTGTGAGAAGCCAATAGGATTAAGTGAAGTAAGGGAGGTTCCCACTTCCCACTTTTGTCTAGTGGTAGGCTTGTTGCTTGTGATACAAGAGGTAGTGCGTTCGAAGCTCATGGACTCTTTTTGGCTCTATTCAATTGCATGACCCAAATGGACTATGAAGGCTATCCATTTCATTTGAAGGGATAGTCTAAATCAGGGGTCTCAAACTCGGCTGGGTGTCAAACTCGGCTGCACATTACACACACTTCATTAGACCTATAGATAAGTGGAGCCATAAGAATCACCAAAAAACTAATTTAGAAAAATAGTACAAATTTTATTAAACATTAATCAAGACAAACAAGTACAGACAATACAATAAAAAGTGCATGGTGCAGGACTCATACTATTAGCTAAAGTTCCAGAATATTAAAGTGCATTGGGAGAGTGAATTAGCTTCACCAGAACCATATGCAATAGTAACCAAGCAGGGATAACACAATTCCCATGAATGTAAAGCACAATTGTAAAGTCAGCAAATACACTCACCCATATAAACCAAGTGGACTTCTGGCACCAGCAACCCCTACGTGCGTTTCGCGTGGACTTCCTCGGGGGGTCTCACTAAGCTATGTCCTGAGAGTCTTATATACCATTATATCCCAACCTTCACAGCTGGCCCTTTAATAGCGCATGCGCAGTGTGTGTGCCGAGCCCGTGCCAGCAGTCGGCGCTGCTCGGATCCGGAATGTGGCTCGAGGGGTTCTGCCGGACCCAGGGGTCTCGCGGACACTCCGACTAAAATGGGACGTATTTGTACAGGGATGGTAATAAACTGTATTTGACGCCACCCACGATGTGTGGTGAGATGTGGCACCACCGTTGCTGTTGTGGGACACCCGGGGCGATGGGATGGCAGCTTGTTGTTAACCCCTCCGTGGGTAGGGATGGTGACCCCGGGACCCGGTGACTTGGTGCAGGGGATGGTGATGGCAGGGACCGGTGCGCCTGGTCAGATCAGGGAGTGTCAGTTTACTCACGATTAAAGAAGTCAGACAAGTCCATTGGTAACCAAGGTGATGGTGGCCGGCCGCCGCGGTCGGATGTATTCTGGTCCCCCACCTGTTCTGGTGGTCCGTATCTCTTCCCTCTGCACTGTTTTGTTGTGGACTTCCCGGTCTGGAACACGGGAGTCCGCTCCCGGTAATACTGTTGGGAGCCGTGCCCGCTGACCTGTGGGATCTACAGGCTCTGACTGATGCCTTATCCCTCTCTGTGGGTGGTTGACTCTTTTTGGGACTATGGTTGGGACAGGACCTATAATCCTGCCCTCAATCGGTTGATTAGCTAGGCCGTTGGTGCCGGTCCTGGCTTCAGGGTCCGAGTACCTCCTCTGTGCACGGTTTCCGGTCGGGTCTCCGGTGTCGGTACCGGCGGGCTCCAACCCTGTCCCGGTCCACCTCGGATCTGCCGAGCCGTCTTCCCGTCTCGTGCTAGCTACAGGCCCACTGTCTGCCACCTAGCCCAGGGGTGGGCAATTAATTTTCCCATGGGGCCGCATGAGAAATTGAGATTGGTTTAGAGGGCCGGACTAATATAATTAACTCTGTTCTACCCAAAATACTACATTACTACACCCCCTCCATGTACTACACCTGTAATAAACTACATCACTACACCCCCTCCATATACTACACCTGTAATAAACTACATCAATACACCAATATATACTACACCTGTAATAAACTACATCACTACACCACTATATACTACACCTGTAATAAACTACGTCACTACACCCCCATATACACCTGTATTATACTACACCACTATATACTACACCTGTAATATACTACATCATTACACCCCATATACTACACCTGTAATATACATCACTACACCCCTATATACTACACCTGTAATATACATCACTACACCCCCATATACTACACCTGTAATATACATCACTACACTCCTATATACTACACCTGTAATATACTACATCACTACACCCCCCATATACTACACCTGTAATATACATCACTACACCCCTATATACTACACCTGTAATATACATCACTACACCCCTGTATACTACACCTGTAATAAACTACATCACTACACCATTATATACAGTGCTGGCCAAAAGTATTGGCACCCCTGCAATTCTGTCAGATAATACTCAGTTTCTTCTTGAAAATGATTGCAATCACAAATTCTTTGGTATTATTATCTTCATTTATTTTGCTTGCAATGAAAAAAACACAAAAGAGAATGAAACAAATGTCAAATCATTGATCATTTCCCACAAAACTCCAAAAATGGGCCAGACAAAAGTATTGGCACCCTTAGCTTAATACTTGGTTGCACAACCTTTAGCCAAAATAACTGCGAACAACCGCTTCCGGTAACCATCAATGAGGTTCTTACAATGCTCTCCTGGAATTTTAGACCATTCTTCTTTGGCAAACTGCTCCAGGTCCGTGAGATTTGAAGGGTGCCTTCTCCAAACTTCCACTTTGAGATCTCTCCACAGGTGTTCTATGGGATTCAGGTCTGGACTCATTGCTGGCCACTTTAGTAGTCTCCAGTGTTTTCTATGAAACCATTTTCTAGTGCTTTTTGAAGTGTGTTTTGGGTCATTGTCCTGCTGGAAGACCCATGACCTCTGAGGAAGACCCAGCTTTCTCACACTGGGCCCTACATTATGCTGCAAAATTTGTTGGTAGTCTTCAGACTTCATAATGCATGCACACTGTCAAGCAGTCCAGTGCCAGAGGCAGCAAAGCAACCCCAAAACATCAGGGAACCTCCACCATGTTTGACTGTAGGGACTGTGTTCTTTTATTTGAATGCCTCTTTTTTTTTCCTGTAAACTCTATGTTGATGGCTTTTCCCAAAAAGCTCTACTTTTGTCTCATCTGACCAGAAAACATTCTTCCAAAACGTTTTAGTCTTTCTCAGGTAAGTTTTGGCAAACTCCAGCCTGGCTTTTTTATGTCTCGGGGTAAGAAGTGGGGTCTTCCTGGGTATCCTACCATAGTTCCTTTTCATTCAGACGCCGACGGATAGTACGGGTTGACACTGTTGTACCCTCGGACTGCAGGGCAGCTTGAACTTGTTTGGATGTTAGTCGAGGTTCTTTATCCATATCCGCACAATCTTGCGTTGAAATCTATCGTCAATCTTTCTTTTCCTTCCACATCTAGGGAGGTTAGCCACAGTGCCATGGGCTTTAATCTTCTTGATGACACTGCGCACCGTAGACACCGGAACTTTCAGATCTTTGGAGATGAACTTGTAGCCTTGAGATTGCTCATGCTTCCTCACAATTTGGATTCTCAAGTCCTCAGACAGTTCTTTGGTCACCTTTCTTTTCTCCATGCTCAATGTGGTACACACAAGGACACAGGACAGAGGTTGAGTCAACTTTAATCCATGTCAACTGGCTGCAAGTGTGATTTAGTTATTGCCAACACCTGTTAGGTGCCACAGGTAAGTTACAGGTGTTGTTAATTACACAAATTAGAGAAGCATCACATGATTTTTCAAACAGTGCCAATACTTTTGTCCACCCCCTTTTTTATGTTTGGTGTGGAATTATATCCAATTTGACTTTATGACAATTTTTTTTATTTTTTTTCATTGAAGACAAATTAAATAAAGATAATACCAAAGAATTTGTGATTGCAATCATTTTCAAGAAGAAACTGAGTATTATCTGACAGAATTGCAGGGGTGCCAATATTTTTGGTCAGCACTGTACTACACCTGTAATATACTACATCACTACACCCCCATATACTACACCTGTAATATACTACATCACTACACCCCCCATATACTGCACCTGTAATATACTACACCCCCATATAATACACCTGTAATATACTACACCCCCATATAATACACCTGTAATATACAGTCATATGAAAAAGTTTGGGCACCCCTATTAAAGTTAACCTTTTTTCTTTATAACAATTTGGGTTTTTGCAACAGCTATTTCAGTGTCATATATATAATAACTGATGGACTGAGTAATATTTCTGGATTGAAATGAGGTTTATTGTACTAACAGAAAATGTGCAATCTGCATTTAAACAAAATTTGACCGATGCAAAAGTATGGGCACCCTTATCAATTTCTTGATTTGAACACTCCTAACTACTTTTTATTGACTTACTAAAGCACTAAATTGGTTTTGTAACCTCATTGAGCTTTGAACTTTATAGGCAGGTGTATCCAATCATGAGAAAAGGTATTTAAGGTGGCCACTTGCAAGTTGTTCTCCTATTTGAATCTCCTATGAAGAGTGGCATCATGGGCTCCTCAAAACAACTCTCAAATGATCTGAAAACAAAGATTATTCAACATAGTTGTTCAGGGGAAGGATACAAATATTGTCTCAGAGATTTAAACTGTCAGTTTCCACTGTGAGGAACATAGTAAGGAAATGGAAGAACACAGGTACAGTTCTTGTTAAGCCGAGAAGTGGCAGGCCAAGAAAAATATCAGAAAGGCAGAGAAGAATGGTGAGAACAGTCAAGGACAATCCACAGACCCCCTCCAAAGACCTGCAGCATCATCTTGCTGCAGATGGTGTCAATGTGCATTGGTCAACAATACAGCGCACGTTGTACAAGGAGAAGCTGTATGGGAGAGTGATGCGAAAGAAGCCGTTTCTGCAAGCACGCCACAAACAGAGTCACCTAAGGTATACAAAAGCATATTTGGACAAGCCAGTTACATTTTGGAAGAAGGTCCTGTGGACTGATGAAACAAAGATTGAGTTGTTTGGTCATACAAAAAGGCGTTATGCATGGAGGCAAAAAAACACGGCATTCCAAGAAAAGCACTTGCTACCCACAGTAAAATTTGGAGGAGGTTCCATCATGCTTTGGGGCTGTGTGGCCAATGCCGGCACCTGGAATCTTGTTAAAGTTGAGGGTCGCATGCATTCAATTCAGTATCAGCAGATTCTTGACAATAATGTGCAAGAATCAGTGACGAAATTGAAGTTACCCAGGGGATGGATATTTCAGCAAGACAATGATCCAAAACACCGCTCCAAATCTACTCAGGCATTCATGCAGAGGAAAAATTACAATGTTCTGGAATGGCCATCCCAGTCCCCAGACCTGAATATCATTAAAAATCTGTGGGATGATTTGAAGCGGGCTGTCCATGCTCGGCGACCATCAAACTTAACTGAACTCGAGTTGTTTTGTAAACAGGAATGGTCAAATATACCTTCATCCAGGAACTCATTAACAGCTACAGGAAGCGATTATAAGCTGTTATTTTTGCAAAAGGAGGATCTACAAAATATTAATGTCACTTTTATGTTGAGGTGCCCATACTTTTGCACCGGTCAAATTTTGTTTAAATGCGAATTCCACATTTTCTGTTAGTACAATAAACCTCATTTCAATCCAGAAATATTACTCAGTCCATCAGTTATTAGATATATGAAACTGAAATAGCTGCTGCAAAAACCCAAATTGTTATAAAGAAAAAAGAAAAAAAGTTAACATTAATAGGGGTGCCCAAACTTTTTCAAATGACTGTACTACACCTCCATATAATAAACCTGTAATATACTGCACCTCCATATAGTACACCTGTAATATACTACACTCCCATATAACACACCTGTAATATACTACACCTCCATATAGTACACCTGTAATATACTACACCCCCATATAATACACCTGTAATATACTACACCTCCATATACTACACCTCCATATAGTACACCTGTAATATACTACACCCCCATATACTACACTTCCATATAGTACACCTGTAATATACTACATCACTATATACAACACCCCCATATACTACACCCCTATATACTACACCTGTAATAAAACTACATCATTACACCCCATGTACTACACCACTATATACTACATCACTATATACACAACACCATATACTACACCTGTAAAACTACACCACTACACCCCCAGTATTAGTCACCAGTCCCCACCTCCCCCATTGTCCCCTCTGCTTATTAGTCATTACTTACCTCTCCCTTGTTATCGTCCTCGTCCTCAGGCACCTCCGTACAGGCCCCCCGCTGAGCTGCTCCTTCTGTTGTACGGGCCCTGGCTGCACTGATACTCTTCTCCGAGGGGCCCCCATCGCTGCTTCTCTCTGAAGGCCCCCGCTGTGCCACTCTCCTCCTGCCGGCTGGGCGGGAACTTTTGAAATGACACACGCGCGCAGTACTGATAACATCACAGCACACGCGTGTGTCACAGAGAAAGTGCCGGCAAGGAACAGAGGAGAGATTCCTGCGTTCCGCTGCATGCACTGACTGTGCGGACCTGCAGGATCTCTCCCTGCCTGGCATGCTGCAGCCCGGCTCCACTGCACCGGCTGAAGACGGACGGGCCGGTCACAGAGAGTAGGCGGGCCAGATGTGGCCCGCGGGCTGCCTCTTGCCCAGGTCTGACCTAGCCAATATGTCCGGGCTCCGACCCAGACACCTGTCAGTTCAGCCTCAGGCCTGAAGCAGAGGCCTTTCTTCACTCCACTCGACTGACTCAACTTAACTTCACTGACTTAACTGACTTCTGTTTTCCTGCGCCGGGCTCTCCAGACCCCTAGGTGGGCGTTTCCTTCCATCTGGTCCCGCCCACTGGTGTGGCTGTCTTTCCCGAAGGTAAATATCGGGTAACCAAGGAAAGGGCTTCTTGGTTACCCGCTGTTTACCGTGGTTACCAGCGTCCGCAGAAGCCGGCTCCTGCTGCCTGCACATTTAGTTGTTGCTCTGTCGCTGTCACACACAGCTATGTGTGCTTCACAGCGGGAGAGCAACAACTAAAAAATGGTCCAGGACATTCAGCAACAACCAACGACCTCACAGCAGGGGCCAGGTTTTTGCTGGATGTCACACTAAGCAACATCGCTAGCAAGTTGTGCCTCAGCAGCGATGTTGCTAGCGATGTTGCTTAGTGTGACGGTACCTTAATGGTAGGCTTGTGGCTTTAGATACAAGAGTTTGTGGGTTTGAATCTCAGAGAAAGCTCATGGACTCTATATGATTCCATTAAATTGCATGGACTCTGCAGCTATCCATTTCAATTGAAGGGATAGTCTGTGTGAAGTCTTCTTCTGTTGTTTGGTCCTGTTGTGTGAAAAGCTAACAGGATTAAGTGAAGTAATGGAGTGAAAGTTTCAAACTTCCCATGATTAGTCTAGTGGTAGGCTTGTTGCTTGGGATATGAGAGGTTGTAGATTTGTATCGCAGTGAAAGCCTATGAACTCTGTATGGCTCCATTCAATTGCATAGTACCATTGACCAGGAAGGTTATCTGTTTCGATTGAAGGGATTGTCCAGGCAATGTTTCTTTATTTTCTTTGGCCCTGTTGTGTGACAAGCCAATAGGATTAAGTGAAGTAACGCAGGCTTAGGGTGGTGTCTAGAGTTGAGCGCGGTTCGTGGTTCGTGGTTCTCCAGTTCTAGGCTCGAGTGATTTTTGGGCTGTTCGAGATCGAACTAGAACTCGAGCTTTTTGCTAAAAGCTCGATAGTTCTAGATACGTTCGAGAACGGTTCTAGCAGCAAAAAGCAGGGCTTTTTACAGCTACAGTGAGCAGGAGCCATCGCTGGCAGCCTGCCACAAGCTGGTAACCAAGATAAACATCGGGTATCCAAGCAAAGCGCTTTGGTTAGTAACCCGATGTTTATCTTAGTTACGTGCAGGAAGCCCACACTTTCCCGCTCAGCTCGCTCCACCCCCTCCTGCCCGCGGCATGTACACATACATACACATACACAAACACACACACACACACACATCCACCCCCCCCCCCCCGCCGCCCGCCCGCCCGCCCGCCCGCCCGCTCGCTCGCTCGCTCGGCTTACCTGCGGTGATGAAGTCCCGCCATCCCGACCTCAGCGCTGTCACTGTCCTCCATGGCCGCCGCTTGTCACATCACCTATCGCTTCCGACCCGAGACTGACACTGGCGGTGACGTCACGGACCTCTCGCGATACTTGATGTGAAGGCGCCGGTCATTGACCTCAGTGACAGGGGCTGTCAGTGTGCTGGAGATCAGCGCAGGTAATGTACCTCACTGACAGCAGCACTTGTCACCCCCCTGCAGTGACCTGGGCTGACCCATTGATGTTAGCTCAGGTCACTGCACTGCTCTCCCAGCCAATGGGGAACATCCTGCTCTTCATTGAATGGGACAGTGTGCATCGTCATGGCAACCCCTTGGATTACACCAGACCTGGATTTGTTTTTCAATCTAATAAATTGGTTAAAGAGGGAATGTTTTGGGGAGTGTTTTTTCAAATAAAAATGTGTTTGTCGTGTATTTTTTTTTTATTACTGACTGGGTTGGTGATGTCGGGTATCTGATAGACGCCTGACCTCACCAACCCCAGGGCTTGATGCCAGGTGACATTACACATCTGGTATTAACCCCAAATATTACCCCGTTTGCCACCGCACCAGGGCGCGGGATGAGCTGGGGCGAAGCACCAGGATTGGCGCATCTAATGGATGCGCCACTTCTGGGGCGGCTGCGGCCTGCTATTTTTAGGCTGGGGAGATTCCAATAACCATGGACCTCCCTAGTCTGAGAATATCAGGCCCCAGCTGTCTGCTTTACCTTGGCTGATGATCCAATTTTGGGGGACCCCTACGTGTTTTTTTTTTTTAATTATTTATTTAATTTAAAATAACAGCGTGGGGTGCCCTCAGTTTTGGATTACCAGCCAAGGTGAGGTTGCCAGCTGTGGTCTGCAGGCTGCAGCCGTCTGCTTTACCCTAGCTGGCTACAAAACTAGGGGGAACCCTATGTCATTTTTTTTTCATTTTTTTGGCTAAATACAAAGCTAAGCACCCCTTAGTGCCACATGAAAGGTACCAAAGGGTGTTCCACTTTTTCTCCATTTTTTTCTCCACTTTCTCTCCACTTTTTCTCCACTTTTTCTCCATTTTTTTCTCCACTTATTCTCCACTTTTTCTCCTCTTATTCTCCACTTTTTCTCCACTTTTTCTCCACTTTTTCTCCTCTTATTCTCCACTTTTTCTCCACTTTTTCTCCACTTTTTCTCCATTTTTTTCTCCACTTTCTCCACTTTTTCTCCACTTTTTTCTCCACTTTTTCTCCTCTTATGCTCCACTTTTTCTCCTCTCAATCTCCACTTTTTCTCCACTTTTTCTCCACTTTTTCTCCACTTTTTTCTCCACTTTTTCTCCTCTTATGCTCCACTTTTTCTCCACTTTTTCTCCACTTTTTCTCCACTTTTTCTCCTCTTAATCTCCACTTTTTCTCCTCTTATGCTCCACTTTTTCTCCACTTTTTCTCCACTTTTTCTCCATTTTTTTCTCCACTTATTCTCCACTTTTTCTCCTCTTATTCTCCACTTTTTCTCCACTTTTTCTCCACTTTTTCTCCTCTTATTCTCCACTTTTTCTCCACTTTTTCTCCATTTTTTTCTCCACTTTCTCCACTTTTTCTCCACTTTTTTCTCCACTTTTTCTCCTCTTATGCTCCACTTTTTCTCCTCTTAATCTCCACTTTTTCTCCACTTTTTCTCCACTTTTTCTCCACTTTTTTCTCCACTTTTTCTCCTCTTATGCTCCACTTTTTCTCCACTTTTTCTCCACTTTTTCTCCACTTTTTCTCCACTTTTTCTCCTCTTAATCTCCACTTTTTCTCCTCTTATGCTCCACTTTTTCTCCACTTTTTCTCCACTTTTTCTCCACTTTTTCTCCTCTTATGCTCCACTTTTTCTCCACTTTTTCTCCTCTTAATCTCCATTTTTTCTCCTCTTATGCTCCACTTTTTCTCCACTTTTTCTCCACTTTTTCTCCTCTTATGCTCCACTTTTTCTCCACTTTTTCTCCACTTTTTCTCCTCTTATGCTCCACTTTTTCTCCACTTTTTCTCCACTTTTTTCTCCACTTTTTCTCCTCTTATGCTCCACTTTTTCTCCACTTTTTCTCCACTTTTTCTCCACTTTTTCTCCTCTTATGCTCCACTTTTTCTCCACTTTTTCTCCATTTTTTTCTCCACTTATTCTCCACTTTTTCTCCTCTTATTCTCCACTTTTTCTCCACTTTTTCTCCTCTTATTCTCCACTTTTTCTCCACTTTTTCTCCATTTTTTTCTCCACTTTCTCCACTTTTTCTCCACTTTTTTCTCCACTTTTTCTCCACTTTTTCTCCTCTTATGTTCCACTTATTCTCCACTTTTTCTCCACTTTTTCTCTACTTTTTCTATGGTCGGTCTACCCATTAGCTCTGCCATGCATAGTGTAGCTCTACACCTACTGCACATGTTACTTTATGATTGACATCTCTTTCGTACCAGAGCTGTCTAAGTCTACTCTGACCCCATATTTGTCATTACTATATTGTCCTTGTACTGTATTATGACATTTGTATCATGTGTTTCATTTCTTGCTGTGTTGCAATTTTTTTGCTGCATCCCAATTGTACCTCTACATTGTTCGAGTTTATGTTATTGTTCTCTCACTCTTATGTGATACTGATTATTGTCATTTTTCATGATTACATGCAGATAAGTCCAATCTGACGAAGGCTCAGGCCGAAACGTCATTTGTAACTTGTTTTGGACAAAAACATATATGCTTATGAAAAAAAAATTTTCTTAATACGGACCAATAAAGAGTGATTTTGCATTACTATCCGTTGTGACTTACTGACTTAGTCTGGGAGATATAGAGTGCCGAGGTTACTCACTAATTTTATCTATTATTACCTCTGAGCACCTATATACCAGTGAGCAGAGCTTCCTCTACAGTAGTTCTCCTGATTAGGCATGCCCTTACCTCATGAGCAGGGCATTGCAGCTTTGGTAGCAACCATTACGACATGGACTCTGCTGCTGTGGACCCGGGGAGAGTGAGTGCAGATTCATTGCACCCACACTCCTCACATGAAGGGTCCGCACTCCTAGAAAATGGGGGATACGTTCCCTGAGTGTCTCCCCCCCATATTCTAGACGGTCCAGAGTCGTCGTGGGACCCCTTTATTTTTTTTCTTACAATAAATTGGTGAAAGAGGAAATGTTTTGGGGACTGTTTTTTCAAATAAATTTCTTTTGTCGATTTTTTGTTTTTGTTAGTACTGACAGTTTATGATGTTGGGTATCTAATAGACGCCATGACATCACAAACTGCTGGGCTTGATCTCAGGTGACTTTACAGCTAGTATCAATCCGATTTATTACCCCGTTTGCCACTGCACCAGGGCACGGGATGAGCTGGGGTGAAGCGCCAGGATTGGCACATCTAGTGGATGCGCCACGTCTGGGGTGCCTGCGGCCTGCTATTTTTAGGCTGTGAAGGCCCAATAACTATGGACCTTCCCACCCTGAGAATACCAGACCACAGCTGTCCGCTTTACCTTGGCTGGTGATCCAATTTGGGGGGTCCCCTACTTTTATTGTGTAATTATTAATATTTATAAAATAATTATAAAAAAGAGCCTGAGGGGACCTCCACATTGGATCCCCAACCACGGTAAAGCTGCCAGCTGTGGTTTTCAGGCTACAGCCGTCTGCTTTACCCTAGCTGGCTATCAAAAATGGGGGGACCCAACGTAATTTTTTTTTTTTAACTATTTTTTAAATAGAAAAAATTAATGGGCTTCCCTGTATTTTGATTGCCAACCAAGGTAACGGCAGGCAGATGGGGGTGGCAACCCATAGCTGTCTGCTTTATCTGCGCTGAGAATCAAAAATACCGCGGAGCGCTACGTCATTTTTTTAAAGATTTATTTTTACAGCACTGTGATGTCCAGCAATCAAAATACAGGGAAGCCCATTTTATTTTTAGTTATTTAAATAAATAATTAAAAAAAATATATGTTAGCTCCCACTGCATTTTTTGTATTGCTAGCTAAGGGTAATCCAAGCAGCTACTGGCTGCTAACCCCCACTGCTTGGTGTTACCTTCACTGGCAATGGAAAATCCAGGGAAGCATTTTTTTTTTTTTTTTCCAAAAAGCTACAAAAAAAGGACGTGAGCTTCGCCATATTTTTGTATGCTAGCCAGGTATAGCAGGCAGGTGCTGGAAGAGTTGGATACAGCGCCAGAAGATGGCGCTTCTATGAAAATGCCATTTTCTGAGGTGGCTGCAGACTGCAATTCGCAGCAGTGGGGCCCAGAAAGCTCAGGCCAACCGGTGGTGCGGATTCCAATCCCAGCTGCCTAGTTGTACCTGGCTGGACACAAAAATGGGGCAAAGCCTACGTCATTTGTTTTCTAATTATTTCATGAAATTCATGAAATAATAAAAAAAGGGCTTCCCTTTATTTTTGGTTCCCAGCCGGGTACAAATAGGCAACTGGGGGTTGGGGGCAGCCGTACCTGCCTGCTGTACCTGGCTAGCATACAAAAATATGGCGAAGCCACATAATTTTTTCAGGGGGCAAAAAACTTCTGCATACAGTCCTGGATGGAGTATGCTGAGCCTTGTAGTTCTGCAGCTGCTGTCTGTCTGTATGGAGAAGAGCAGACAGCAGCTGCAGAACTACAAGGCTCAGCATACTCCATCCAGGACTGTATGCAGAAGTTTTTTGCCCACCAAAAAAATGACGTGGGCTTCGCCATATTTTTGTATGCTAGCCAGGTACAGCTGGCAGCCACGGGCTGCCTCCAACCCCCAGTTGCCTATTTGTACCCGGCTGGGAATCAAAAATATAGGGAAGCCCGTTTTTTTTAATTATTTCACTTATTTCATGAAATAATTAAAAAACAAATGACGTGGGCTTCGCCCTATTTTTGTGTCCAGCCGGGTACAACTAGGCAGCTGGGGATTGGAATCCGCAGCACAGGTTAGCCCGAGGTTTGTGGGCGCCTCTGCTGCGGATTTCAGTCCGCAGCCGTCCCAGAAAATGGCGCTCTCATAGAAGCGCCATCATCTGGCGCTGTATCCAACTCTTCCAACAGCCCTGGAGCCGGGTGGCTTGTTGGGTAATCATGAGTTAATACTGGCTTTGTTTTACCAGCCAGTATTAAGCCAGAGATTCTTAATGTCAGGCACGTTTGACCCGGCCATTAAGAATCTCCAATAAAGGGTTAAAAAAAGACACCACACAGAGAAAAAATACTTTAATAGAAATAAATACACAGACACATTAGAGACTCCATCTTTATTACCCCTGTCAGCCCTCCACGATCCTGCTCTTCTGTCTTCTTTCTTTCTAGTGTAGTAGTAGTGACGATTGTAGTGAGGGGCATCACTTGGGGCTGGGGAACCTCCATCCTAACTACAATGCTCACTACAATCGGGAAGCAGCGTGCAGCCTTCACTCCGTGAGTGATCACTGCTGGCTGCTAGCGGTAACGCTGACAGACGCGTTACCATAGCAACGGTGCTCCCGGAGCCGCGGTTAGCGGTGACGTCACCGCTAACTGCGTTGCTATGGCAACGGTGATCTCCGTTAATGACCGGCTGTGTCAGCCGGTCCCTAACGGAACGGGGAGTCGACCGTGTGCTAGAGCATGTCGCCGGTACACGGCGATACACATATGTGCACCGTGTACCGGAGAGATGCACTCGCAGGTCCTACATGACGTGTCATAGTCATGTGACCAGTCTGTAGCCAATGAGATAATAGCCACGTGACTGGTCACATGGCTATTTTGACGTCACGATAGGTCCTGCTTCTCTGCTGGCAGTGCAGGTCACCGGGAGGATTCAGCGATCATCGGATGGAATAGCGGCAGGAGACAGAGTGCAGAAGGGATCGCGAGGACCGGTAAGTGTTATGGCAATGTTTATTAACTGTTTGTGTACATTTATAATGCATTTTTATGTGTTTGTGATTGCCTCCCATTATAGCCTATACGTTCGAGTTCGGTTCGTCGAACGTTCGACGAACCGAACTCGAACGGGACCCCCGTTCGGCGAACCGGCCTCGAGCCGAACCGGGACCGGTTCGCTCATCTCTAGTGGTGTCACACATAGCGACAACGACGTCGCTGCTACGTCACCATTTTCTGTGACGTTGCAGTGACGTCCCGTCGCTGTCGCTGTGTGTGACATCCAGCAACGACCTGGCCCCTGCTGTGAGGTCGCCGGTCGTTGCTGAATGTCCAGCTTCATTTTTTGGTCGTCGCTCTCCCGCTGTGACGCACACATCGCTGTGTGTGACAGCGAGAGAGCGATGAAATTAAGCGAGCAGGGAGCAGGAGTCGGCTTCTGGCAGCCTGCGGTAAGCTGTAACCACGGTAAACATCAGGTAACCAAGGGAAGACCTTTCCCTGGTTACCCGATATTTACCTTCGTTACCAGCGTCCGCCGCTCTCGCTGCCAGTGCCGGCTCCTGCTCTCTGCACATGTAGCTGCAGTACACATCGGGTAATTAACCCGATGTGTACTGTAGCTAGGAGAGCAGGGAGCCAGCGCTAAGCAGTGTGCGCGGCTCCCTGCTCTCTGCACATGAAGCACAGCGACGCGTGTCGTTATGATCGCTGCTGCTTCTGCTGTGTTTGACAGCTAAGCAGCGATCATAACAGCGACTTACAAGGTCGCTGTTGCGTCACAGAAAATGGTGACGTAACAGCGACGTTGTCGCTATGTGTGAACCCAGCTTTAGTTTTCCACTTCCCACCGTTGGTCTAGTGGTAGGCTTGTCACTTGGCATATGAGAGGTTGTAGGTTCGTATCGCAGTGAAAGCCTATGAACTCTGTATGGCTCTATTCAATTGTATGATACCATTAAACATGAAGGTTATCTGTTTAAATTGAATATCAAAGTGTAGACTGGAGGAAAAACGGGTTTAAAAACCGCGCTAGGATACCACGAGCAAGGATGTAAATGAATATTTTTCTTTTATTTAGATAATTTCAACGCGTTTCGGAGACCCATCTGTCTTCTTCCTCAGGGAAAAAGAATCTCCTGAGATTCTTTTTCCCTGAGGAAGGAGACAGATGGGTCTCCGAAACGCGTTGAAATTATCTAAATAAAAGAAAAATATTCATTTACATCCTTACTCGTGGTTTCCTAGCGCAGTTTTTAAACCCGTTTTTCCTCCAGTCTACACTTTGATATCCTTTGCTCAGACACGGGGCCGCTGCTGAACCACTAAAGCACTCATCCACGTTCTCTAAGGGGTTGTGACTGGCACAACCCAGCCAGGTGAGTGTGTTTTAACCCTTTTTCCCTCTGCCCTGTAAATTGGGTAAGACCCTATTGCGCCTTTTCTCTCCTACTACAGCTTCTCTTGTTTCAATTGAAGGTATAGTTCAGGCAATGTCATTTTCTTTTGTTTGTCCCTGTGTTATAAGCCAATAGGATTAAGTGAAGTAACGGAGGCAAACTTCCACACTTCTTATCATTGGTCTAGTGGTAAGCTTGTTGCTTGGGATACGTGTGGTTGGGGGTTCAAATCTCAGAGTAATCTCATAGACTCCTTATGGCTCCATTCAATTGCATTGTCCAATGGACCATGAAGTCTTTCTGTTTCAATTAAAGGCATAGTCCAAGCAACATAATTTTCTTTTTTTTTGGCCTTGTGTGAGAAGCCAATAGAATTAAGTGAAGTAATGGAGGCCAAGCTTCCCATTTCCCATAATTGGTCTAGTGGTAACCTTGTTGCTTGGGATACTAGAGGTTGTGGGTTTGAATCTTAGAGAAAGCTTGTGGACTCTGTATGGCTCCATTCAATTGTATGGTCTAATAAATCATGAAAGCTATCTATTTCAATAGAAGGGATAGTCCGTGTGATGTCTTTTTCTTTTGTTTGGCCCTGTTGTGTGAGAAGCCAATAGGATTAAGTGAAGTAACATAGGCTAGATTTCCCTCTTCCCATCATCGGTCTAGTGGTAGTCTTGTTGCTTGGGATATGAGAGGTTGTAGATTGAAATCTTAGAGAACGCTCATGGATTCTATATGACTCCGTTCAATTGCATGGTCCAATGCGCCATGAAGGCTATCCGTTTCAATTGAAGGGATAATCCATGAGTTGTTTTTTTCTTTTTTTGGCTCTGTTGTGTGAGAAGCCAATAGGATTAAGTGAAGTAAGGGAGGTTCCCACTTCCCACTTTTGTCTAGTGGTAGGCTTGTTGCTTGTGATACAAGAGGTAGTGCGTTCGAAGCTCATGGACTCTTTTTGGCTCTATTCAATTGCATGACCCAAATGGACTATGAAGGCTATCCATTTCATTTGAAGGGATAGTCTAAATCAGGGGTCTCAAACTCGGCTGGGTGTATGGGCCGCACAGAGGAAAAAAATAATTTGGGGGGCTGCATTCTTTGCAGGACAAAGTAACATTTTTACTGGTACCATATTTTTTTTTTTTACACACCTTTGGACCACTGATTTTGAACATTTTTCATTTGTTTATTATAACAAATGTGCACATTCTTTGTTTAAATATAAAAAAAAAATCATAATCATGTAAGAAAAAGTCATGCCTTATTTTGTTGTTTTTTTGTGGGGGGTTTTTACATGTTATCCCTTTCTTGTAACTAATAGTGTTACAATTATCACTATATAGAAATTTTGGCCAACATCTTTTAGTTATGCTCCCCATCTTGTTGTAATGTGCCCATCCTTGTCCCCTTGTAGTATTGTGCCCCATCCTAGTCCCCATCCTACAGTAATGTGCTCATCCTTGTCTCCATCTTATCGTAATGTGCCCATCCTGTAGTAATGTTTCCAGCCTTGTCCCCATCTTATAGTAATGTTCCCCATCTTTGTCCCCTAGGAGCAATCTGCCTATCCTATAGTACTGTCCCCATCCTATAGTTGTCCCATTCTATACTAATGTGCCCATCCTACAGTAATGTGCCCACCTTGTCCCCATCCTATAGTAATGTGCCCACCTTGTCCCTATCCTATAGTAATGTGTCCACCTTGTCCCTATCCTATTGTAATGTGGCGGCGGCTGAAAGGGGGCAGTGGCTATAACTTATCGATCGCTCTCCTCAGCTTCCACAGATGCTGGAGTGAAGCTGAGGGGAGCGGTCTCTCCGGCCCAAGATCCACGGTGATTGGAGAGATCGGACACAAGGTCGATCTCTCCAATCAGAGCAGGGGGCGGGTGAAACAGAGGTTACCCAGCTCCAGCCAATGATCAGTGCTATAGCTGCACTGATCATGGCTGGATTTCAATGTTTCAGCCATTTTAAATGGCTGAAACATTACAGTGGCAGTGATTGGCTGAGCGGCGTTCGTCAGCCAATCACAGCCTCCGTAGGTTCGGGGAGGCACCACCCCTCCTGAGGTCCCCTCCTCCCCGAATCTAAGGTATTTGCAAAGCGATCGTAGGCCACCGGGGCTCCGGAGCCGCGATTTTGCCATGACGTGCTGGGTATGTCATGGATCCTTAAGTACCAGGGAGCCATGACGTACCCAGTACGTCATAGGTCGCTAAGGGGTTAACATACACACACAATGAAAAAAAACATACCATTCTTCTCACCTGTCACGCGTTCCCTTGGCTACCTCATCTCTGCTTCTTGCTGTCTGCAGCCCGTGCGCCTCCCCTGTGATTTATGTGATGATCGTTTTGCCGCAGAGCGCTTGAATCTGAGCGCAGCGCCGGCAAAACATTCATCTAAAGTGCAGACAGGGGCTGCAGGCGGCCCTTGTACCGGCCGCGATGGTTAACAGGGACACAGGCTTGGGGGTCGCACGAAGCAGCCTGAGGGGCCGCATGCGGCCCGCGGGTTTGAGACCTCTGGTCTAAATGATGTCTTTTACTATTTGTTTGACCCTGTTGTGTGAGAAGCCAATAGGATTAAGTGAAGTAACGGAGGATAGGTTTTCTGCTTCCCATCATTGGTCTAGTGCAGGGGTGGGGAACCTTTTTTCTGCCGGGGGCCATTTGGAAATTTCTACCAACCTTCGGGGGCCGCACAAAATTATCAACTTGAAAATTACCCTAATATATTTTGTCAAACAATTAACTCACTGTGGTGGCTGGAGCGTCTACTCTTTGGTGCAGCTGTAATATTAGGCAATATTGATCTTGTTGCTTTTCACAACTGCTTTTCCAGGTTTGAGTTGGCTGGGACTGCTGTATATACATCACAGGGGAGGGTTGGGAGGAATATAGATCACTGGGGAGGCTGGGGACATAGACATCACTGGGGGGTACATACATCACTGGGGGATACATACATCATTGATGGGGAGCACAGACATAGCTGGGGGGCATAAACATTGCTGGGGAGGGCTGAAAAAAAATATACATCACTAGGGAAGCAGCAAGGCATAGACGTCACTGGGGGTACATACATCACTAGGTGGCACAGACTTCACTGGGGGTATATATACATCACTGGGTTGCACAGACATAGCTGGGGGGACACAAACATTGCTGGGGTTATATACATAGCCGGGGGCAGACAGCCCTAGGGGATGCCGGAGGGACACAGACAGCCCTGGGGGCACAGAGAATGATGGGAGAGGCTGGAGGCACAGACAAACCTGGGGGACGCTGGGTGCACAGATGGCACAGAGAAGGATGGGAGAGGCTGAAGGCACAGACAGACCTGGGAGAGGCTCGGGGCACAGAGATCACTGGGGAGACTGGGGGGGCACAGATCACTGGGAAGACTGGTGGGGAGCACAGAACACTGGGAATGGCACAGATCACTGGCGAGACTGGGGGGCACAGATCACTGGGGAGACTGGGGGGCACAGATCACTGGGGAGACTGGGGGGCACAGATCACTGGGAGGGGGCACAGATCACTGGGGAGACTGGGGGGTCATAGATCACTGGAAGGGGGCAAAGATCACTAGGAAGATGGGGGGCACAGATCACTGGGGAGACGGGGGGCACAGATCACTGGGAGGCAGCACAGATCACTGGGGAGACTGGGGGGGCACAGATCACTGGGGTGACTGGGGGGCACAGATCACTAGGGAGTCTGGGGGGCACAGATCACTAGGGAGTCTGCGGGGCACAGATCACTAGGGAGACTGGGGGGAGCACAGAACACTGGGGAGAAAGAGGGGCACAGATCACTGGGGAGACTGGGGGGGGCACAGAACACTGGGGAGAAAGAGGGGCACAGAGTACTGGAGATACAGAGCGCTGGGGGCACAGGCAGACCCGGTGAAGCTTGGAGGTAGTTAGAGAACTGGGGGAGGCTGGGATAACTGAGCGCTGGAGGTGTCTGTGGGCATGGAGAGCTCTGCCGCCGGGCACAGAGAGGAGCAGCCGCCACCGGGCACAGGGAGCTGCCGCCGCCGGGCACAGGAACCCGCCGTCGGGCACAGGGAGCCGCTGCCGCAACCACCAGGCACAGGGAGCTGCCGCCACAACCGCCGGGCACAGGGAGCCGCCGTCACAACCGCCGGGCACAGGGAGCCGCCGCCGAGCACAGGGAGCCGCCGCCGCAACCGCCGGGCACAGAGAGCCGCCGCTGCAACCGCCGGGCACAGGGAGCCGCCGCCGGGCACAGGGAGCCGCTGCCGCAACCGCCGGGCACAGGGAGCCGCCGCTGCAACCGCCGGGCACAGGGAGCCGCCGCCGCCGGGCACAGGGAGCCGCTGACGCAACCACCGGGCACAGGGAGCCGCCACCGCAACCGCCGAGCACAGGGAGCCGCCGCCGCAACCGCCGGGCACAGGGAGCCACCGCAACCGCCGAGCACAGGGAGCCGCCGCCACCGCAACCTACGAGCACAGGGAGCCGCCGCCGCAACCGCCGGGCACAGGGAGCCGCCGCCGCAACCGCCGAGCACAGGGAGCCGCCGCCGCAACCGCCGGGCACAGGGAGCCGCCGCCGCCTCAACCGTCGGGCACAGGGAGCCGCCCGGCACAGTAAGACCTGGGGGATGATTGGCAGTCAATCCTCTCCTGTTTGAATTTAGCGCTCCTCACGCCGACGCCACCTACAAAGTACGTCCTCACGTAGGCAGTGACAGCGTGGGGACGTAGTCTTTCAGTAATAGGAAATGCAGCGTTCAGCATTGAATGCGCTGTATGGGGCTTTAAAGGGCCAGCAGCCAGCAAGATGCGGCTGCTGCCCCAGCACTGCACTCCCCGGGAATCAGCCCGGGGGCCGCAGAAAAAGTCGCCGCGGGCCGTATGTGGCCCGTGGGCCGGAGGTTCCCCACCCCTGGTCTAGTGGGAGGCTTGTTGTTTGGGATACTAGAGGTTGTGGCTTTGAATCACTGTGAAAACTCATGGACTCTGTATGACTCCATTCAATTGCATGGTCCAATAGTCCATGAACGCTTTCCAATTTGATTAAAGGGATAGTCCAGGTGACATCTTTTTCTTTTGTTTGGCCCTGTTTTGTTAGAAGCCAATAGCATTAAGTGAAGTAACGGAGGATTAGTGTCCCACACTACATCATTGGTCTAGTGGTAGGCTTGTGGCATGGAGATAGGTGAGGTTCTGGGTTCAAATCTCAGAGAAAGCCCATGGACTCTTTAATGGCTCTATTCAATTACGTGGTCCAATGCACCATGAAGGCTATCCATTTCAATTGAAGGAATAGTTAAGGTGATGTCTTTTTCTTTTTTTCCAAACATTTTTTATTGGTTTTTCATTTTTGGCAAAACATAGCAAAATAGGTATGATTACATAAGAAGAACATTCATCTGACAGAATGCGACATAGAAAAGGGCGATACCCCAGCTTGCATTTCCAAACTGTTCCTCAATTTAGGATGATACATGCTGAACCAAAACAAGAGTGTTGAAATAGAACACATGTAATACAAAACATTAAACCCCTATGTCGTCTTTAAATGTTTCCATTTTCAATAGCGTGTTTTAATACTTCCTCTTCATCTTGTCTCCCCCCCCCGCCCAGAGCTCCATCTTAGGTAGTCCTCAATTTGCCCAAACTATCTTGAATTTTGTTCAATAGGTACCACTCCAAGTGTATAAAAGGTGTCATCAGGTTATTTATTTCTCCCTGTGTGAATTGGCTTTCAATAAAATTTCTCCACCTCCCAAAGAACCTAGCTGTTATCTTCCCTTTGTCCCTCTCGGCTTTTAATTTCTCCAACCTCAGAAGGTTGTGTAGTTCTCCGATAACCTCCTTTGTAGATAGGCCCTCCCTTTGCATCTAGTGTCTTAAGATGCACCATTTAGCTATCATGGCTATATCATGTATTATTGCAAATTTCTTCTTGTCCTGCATGTTTGGTCCCCCTCCAACTTCTCCATCAAAGAAGTGGAAAATCCACACCATTAACTCTGGTTTGCAAGATATTCCCCATGTTGACTGGAAAAATATTCTGACTTGGTTCCAGAACCTCTGGATTTCCTTGCATTCCCATCAGCCATGTAGCATATCCGTTCTCTCTTTTTGTCATTTAGGACACCGTGTATCCCTTCCCGGGATGTTAAAGCTCACAATGGCCCTGTGTATGATCCTAAATTGAGTGTCTCTCCATCCCTTGTTGGTGACGTGTTTCCGCACTTGTACCCATCCTTTCAGTATATTGCCTACCACTTCTCGTCCTTTCAATTGTTTCCCCCATGCTGTTAGGGTATGACTATCTTTCCGAGATATAAGCACACCCCTAAATGTTCGGTAAATTTAAGAGACATTTACATTTGCTATAGCACATTCCAGAAGCTCATCATTCGGACTTTTGTTCAGTTCTCTTCCAATCTCGCCAAGATCTCTCATTACTCCATACTTCAATTGTTCATACTGGATAACATGTGAGCTGTTGAAGTCAAATTTATCGAGCACTTCCCGTCCTGTCATCCACCGTCTATCATCCACATTCATAACATCTTTCATTCTCTTGATGCCCTTTTCTTTCCATCTAATAAATAACTTATTGTCTCGACCCTGAGGGAAGATTGGGTATGCCCAGGGATTTAGATACTTAGACACTTTCCAAGAAAGCCCCAATTTCCTTCTTACCAATTTCCAGGTTAGCATGGTATCACAGAATATAATTGAGTTTCTTAAGTGCCCTTCAACCCTAGACATTGGGGAATGAAGAATGGAAGTCAGATCCCATGGTGATGCATACTTGTTTTCCATACCATGGTCTGAGTGTTTACTCGTTCCTCTCAGCCAATCAATCACATGTCTCATGATACACACTAGATTGTACCCCCGAACATCTGGGAAACTAAGTCCTCCCTCCTCCACTGACTTCATCAACGTACGCAATTTTATTCTGGGTATCCTCCCCCTCTACACAAAATCCGCATAGGCTGAGTTGAGACTATTAACATCATTTAGTTTTAGCAGCAGCGTGATCGTTTGAAAGGGGTACAGCAGTTTGGGAAAACTCATCATTTTTGTCAGATGGCATCTTGCCAATAATGGTAGGGGTAAACCTTTCCATCCCTTTAATTGAGCTATAATTTTCCTGATTAGCGGACCATAGTTCAATTTGTAAATTGTTTCCACCGTTCTTCCTATATCTACTCCCAGGTATTTGATTGATGTTTGTGCTATAGGTATCCCACATAGACAACCATCTCTTGAGTTTCTCCCTGTTATCCAGTGACACCCCTTTAAGAACAGGATCTCACATTTCTTTTTGTTTAAATTGAAACCTGAAAATGATCCAAATTTTTCAATCAAGGCAAGAGTCTGAGGCAAATCCGCGCAAGGGTCCCCCATATACAGTATAATGTCATCAGCAAAAAGCGCTGTCTTTATTTCTGATCCCCCTATCTTAATCCCTTTAAAACTATTATGTCCCTGTAGTATTCTTAATAGTGTTTTGATTGCTAGATTGAATAATAAGGGAGAAAACGGACAACCCTTTGTCGCCTTCATCAAAGGAAACACGTCCGAGAGAAAGCCCGGGATATGTATCCTAGCTCCCGAGTTGGCGTATAGACTTTTAATATAAAGTCTCATTTTATCCACAATCCCAGTGGCCTCCATTACCTTGCCCAGTCAATTCCAATTTACCTTTTCGGAGTCGAGTGTAACTAGAGCAGGTCTTAGCCCCTCCCTCAGTACACCCCAATCTAACCGCATCTACCACTAGATTTGTCTTCCGGATGTTGGTAACAGCATTTGTCCCTTTAACCCCTTCACCCCCGGCCACTAAAACACCCTAATGACCGGGCCATTTTTTGCAATTCTGACCAGTGTCACTTTGACAGGTTATAACTCTGTAACGCTTCAACGGATCCTGGCGATTCTGATATTGTTTTTTTAGTGACATATTGTACTTCATGTCAGTGGTAAATTTGGGCCAATATTTTTTGCGTTTATTTGTGAAAATTTAGGAAATTTTGCGAAAATTTTGAAAATTTCGCCATTTTCAAACTTTAAAATTTTATGCCCATAAATCTGAGAGATATGTCACACAAAATAGTTACTAAATAAAATTTCCCACTTGTCTACTTTACACCAGCACAATTTTCGAAACAAATTTTTTTTCGTTTGGAAGTTAGAAGGGGTCAAAGTTCATCAGCGATTTCTCATTTTTCCAACAAAATTTACAAAATAATTTTTTTTAGGGACCACATCACGTTTGAAGTGACTTTGAGAGGCAGAGGTGACAGAAAATACCCAAAAGTGACCCCATTCTAAAAACTGCACCCCTCACACTGCTCAAAACCACATCCAAGAAGTTTATTAACCCTTTAGGTGCTTCACAGGAACCAAAGCAATGTGGAAGGAAAAAATGAAAATTTTACTTTTTAACACAAAAATGTTAGTTTAGCCATAAAATTTTCATTTTCACAAGGGAGAAAAGAGAAATTGCACCATACAATTTATTGTGCATTTTCTCCTGAGTACGCTGATACCCCATATGTGGTAAAAATCAATTGTTTGGGCGCACAGCAGAGGTCGAAAGGGAAAGAGCGCCATTTGAGTTTTTGAACGCAAAATTAGCTGCACTCATTAGTGGACGCCATGTCGGGTTTGAAGACCCCTGAGGTGCCTAAACAATGAAGCTCTCCCACAAGTGACCCCATTTTGGAAACTAGAGCCCTCAAATAACTTTTCTAGATGTTTAGTGAGCACTTTGAACCCCTGGAGGCTTAACAGAAGTTTATAACGTTGAGCCGTGAAAAGAAAAAAAATGTATTTTACCACAAAACTGTTGCTTCAACTTGGTAGCTTTTTTTTTCACAAGGGTATCAGGAAAAAATGCACCATAAAATGTATTGTGCATTTTCTCCTGAGTACGCAGATACCTCATATGTGGTGGAAATCAAATGTTTGGACACACGGCAGAGCTCGGAAGGTAAGGAGCGCCATTTGAATTTTTAAGTGCAAAATTAGCTGCACTCATTAGCGGACGCCATGTTGGGTTTGAAGACCCCCTGAGGTGCCTAAACAATGGAGTTCCCCCACAAGTGACCCCATTTTGGAAACTAGAGCCCTCAAATAATTTTTCTAGATGTTTGGTGAGCACTTTGAACACCTGGGGGCTTCACAGAAGTTTATAACGTTGAGCCGTGAAAAGAAACATTCTTTATTTTACCACAAAACTGTTGCTTCAACTAGGTAGCTTTTTTTTCACAAGGGTATCAGGAAAAAAAATCACCATGAAATTTATAGTGCATTTTTTCCTGAGTACGACGATACCTCATATGTGGTGGAAAGTAATTGTTTGGGCGCATGGCGGGGCTCAGAAGAGAAGGAGCGCCATTTGACAGCAAAATTGGTTGGCATCATTAGCTGACGTAATGTTGCATTTGGAGACCCCCTGAGGTGCCTAAACAATGGAGCTCCCCCACAAATGACCTTATTTTGGAAACTAGACCCCCTCAAGGAATTTATCTAGATGTTTAGCGAGCCCCAAGGGCTCCACAGAAGTTGATAATGTTGAGCCATGAATACAATTTTTTTTTTCACCACAAAACTGTCACTTGAACCAGGTAGCTTTTTTTCACAAGGGTATCAGGAAAAAATGTACCATAAAACATATTGTGCAATTTCTCCTGAGTACGGAGATACCTCATATGTGGTGGAAAGTAATTGTTTGGTCGCACGGCGGGGCTCAGAAGAGAAGGAGCACCATTTGACAGCAAAATTGGTTGGAATCATTAGCGGACGCCATGTCACGTTTGGAGACCCCCTATGGTGCCTAAACAGTGGAGCTCCCCCACAAATTACCCCATTTTGGAACTAGACCCCTCAAGGAATTTATCTAGATGTTTGGTGAGCCCCTTGTACCCCCAGGGGCTCCCCAGAAGTTGATAACGTTGAACCGTGAAAATTATTATTTTTTTTTTAACCACAAAATTTTTGCGTCAATCAGGTAGCTTCTTTTTTTTTACAACGGTATCAGAAAAAACTGCACCATAAAACATATTGTGCAATTTTTCCTGAGTACGCAGATACCTCATATGTGGTGGAAATCAATTGTTTGGGCGCATGGCGGGGCTCAGAAGAGAAGGAACGCCATTTGACTTTTCAAACGCACAGACGCGGTGCACTGATCGGCCGCTGCAGGACGCACGGTCGGATGAGATACAAAAAAAGTTGGGGATACGTAAAAAAAAAGTCACGCCAAAAATTGAGCAGGGATGCAGATCCGTTATGTGCATCCCTGATCAGCGCTTGGTGGGACGCACGGATGGATGCGATACAAAAAGCGTTGCGAATACGTAAAAAAGTCACGCCAAAAATTGAGCAGGGATGCCGATCCGTTATCTGCATCCCTGTTCAGCGCTTGGCAGGACGCACGGACGGATGCGAAACAAAAAGCGTCGCGAATACGAAAAAAAGTCATGCCAAAAATTGAGCAGGGATGCCAATCTGTTATGTGCATCAATGATCAGCGCTCGGCGGGACACATGGACGGATGCGATACAAGAAGCGTCGGGGATCTGGAAAAAAAAAGACCCGCCGAAAACTGACCACGGATGCAGATCCGTTATCTGCATCCCTGATCAGCGCTCGGTGGGATGCACGGACGGGTGAGGTGTAAAAATGGACAGGGGATACAAGAAAAAAAAAAAAAGTTATACTCACAGTACCCACAGGATTAGCAGGAGGATCACTGACCAGAAGAGCTGCAGGAGGACAGGAGGAACAGAAGGCAGCCAGATGGACAGCTTTACACGAGCAGCAGGCAGGACGTTGGACAGATCAGCAGAAGGACCCAGCGATGGAGGCAGATGTGATCGGGCAGTGAAAACCTCGGATGACCCGATGAAGGTAGGTAGGGGACGTCGGGGGGGGGGGAGCAGAGGGGAGAGGGGAGAGAGCAGAGGGGGGAGGGGGGAAAGCAGAGGGGGGAGAGCAGAGGGGGGGTGAGAGCAGAGGCAGAAGGAAGGAAGCAGAATAGAGATCACAGAGGAGGAGGATCACTGACCAGAAGAGCTGCAGGAGGACAGGAGGAACAGAAGGCAGCCAGATGGACAGCTTTACACGAGCAGCAGGCAGGACCGTTGGACAGATCAGCAGAAGGACCCAGCGATTGAGGCAGATGTGATCGGGCAGTGAAAACCTCGGATGACCCGATGAAGGTAGGTAGGGGACGTCGGGGGGGGAGCAGAGGGGAGAGGGGAGAGAGCAGAGGGGGGAAAGCAGAGGGGGGAGAGCAGAGGGGGGGTGAGAGCAGAGGCAGAAGGAAGGAAGCAGAATAGAGATCACAGAGGAGGCAGGCAGATCGCGTGGGGAGCAGATCGGGATGTCGGGGGCAGATCGGGGCGTGGGTGGGGCAGATCGGGGGGGGCACGGGCAGGGGCCATCACGGGAGCGCGCACGGGCTGCAACGGGAGCACGCACGGGCTGCAAAGGGAGCGCGCACGGGCTGCAAGGGGAGCGGAATACTTACCATAGGAGCAGAAGCGGTGACATCAGCGGCGGCAGCAGCGGTGGCATGGTACCACAAGTACCAGCCAGTGCACGCTGCAGACATGCTGGGGGAGGGTCCCCAGACCAGCACAGGCCTGGAGAGGGCGGCCACCTCCAGATCAGACCGCCCCACTGCACACTGATTGGAGCGATTGCGCGTCATAGCACGATCGCTCCAATCCGTGCTGCAGGGGCTGGGGGCGACATGTTAAGCTCCGGCTATGATGTGGTGAAGCCCCTCATAGCCGGATCTCACAGTATCGCACTAATTCGGGCATTATTTTTGCCGAAATCAGTGCGAATGATGTGGTTGGCGGTTCAGATTTGAACAGCCAATCACATCGATCGTCGATGGGGGTTGGCGATGCCACCCCCCCTGAGGTCAAGCAAAGGTCCCCTGCTGTAAGAAACAGCAGGGGACATCATTTGAAAGCCGTTGCTATGGCCACGGCAATCAAATGAAGTTTAGGCCGTAAAATTACGTCCCTGGTCGTTAAGTCACGTTAAAATAGGACGTAATTTTACTGCCCGCGGTCGTGAAGGGGTTAATAAACCCTACCTGTTGATCTGTAATTATCCTGGGTAGAATCATGGCCAGTCTATTGGCCATGATTTTGGACATTATTTTTAAATCTTGATTAATGAGCGATATAGGTCTGTAACTAGAGGGATCGTCCAGGTCTTTAGTCCCCTTAGGAAGTAATGATGTATGCTATGTTGGCATGTTTGAGGATTTCTGTTTCTCCCAGGATTGCATTGAAGACTGAGGTTAGATTCGGTGAGATCAGATCTTTCAGTGCCTTATAAAATTCGCTGTTGAAGCCGTCGGGTCCCGGTGCCTTATTGGTGCCTATGGAATCAGGCTCTCATTCACCATCTAGGTATGTCTGGTTGCAATGTATACTCAGTGCCTTGTTGTAGGATTTTGACACTTTGTCTTGTGATGTGTAAGCAACAGGCACTTAATGTATAGTAGCACATTTCATTCATATGTAATTTTGGCTTTTTTGCCTTTCATGTGCATTGTAATTGTATTCAGCATGTGCTACCATCTACCTATCATGGTGTGAGGGCGCCATCTTGTGGTACTCACCATTTACTGTCTCTGCTAACTTTATTCTTAAATGTTTGTCTGCTTTTTAGCTATTTTTCAGTAATAAAATATACAATTTTACTATTCAGTCGTTGTACAGAATTTTTCTTTTTCTTGTTCTAAACTCTTATCAGTAGTGTCCACACAGAAAGAATGTTTTAATGAACAGATGTATTGTACAATATGCTGGGAGAAATAGGGGAGTGACACTCCCATAAACTCTGTGTATTATTTTCAAGGTCGAAGGTGCCTTCTGTAATAATTAAGTTTCTTTCAATATATAACGAGCTCAGTTGATGACGCTGGCTGAAAAGAGAGCATGTCTGTGTTCTTTGTCTTATATTCATTGATATGTAGGCACTAATATACAGCTAATACGGCACCGTCTCTGGATATCCCAAAAGAAGGCTCCATTAGCAGTCTTCAACGCAAATTCCTCCCTTGACAGTTTGGCGCCCATCAGCGTGGGGCTCCACGGACGCACTGCTGACCTGGAGATACTGATCGTTTGGATGTCACGGACTGAGACCTCCCTCCGCTCCAACCAGGCTGATCCCCTACAACCCTCGGTAAGTGTTACATATTTTGTATTCACTGCCGTTGTGGTTGTTCTTGGAGAGGAAGGAGTGACGGGCTATGTGTTCTTATCGGTGTTAAAAAGTTCATGATTGTGACTGAGGGGTAGTGCCCGCTGGAGCTCAGAGCACGATCCCAGCCCTGAGATGTGGATCGAGTGTCACAAGGGATCCAGAGGACGGTTGTTAGGGCAGGAAAGACGGTGGTGGCTGGATATAGCTAGTTAGACTGACCCGGTCTGTAATTAAAGACGCGGGGGGTTCCCGAGACCAAAGATAGCGAGTTAGGACGTTTAAATATGGGTACAGCTGACCAAGTCCGGAGGCTGGGACTTGTTTGTATGTGCATATGCATTCTTGTACGACCTCCTCCGTGACACGGAAGATTTTCACGTGACCGAAGATAGTGAGTTAGGACAATAAAAAATATTGGTGCAGCTGATCAAGTCCGGAGGGAATACATTTTGTACCCCACCTCCGTGATGCGGGATACCCTTATTACTATATAGCTGAGGAGTTGCCAGCTAGTATAGAGGTGTAGCCTTAAGTTCTGGCCGGGCTGTAACGCACACCGCATAGTCATATATTAGTGTAATCCAGACACCACCAAGATAGTAAAAATGTTCAGACAGAGGAGACAGAAAGCTGAGAGGCCTGAAGGTTCACAGACTGTTTTAGAGCTAGTTGCAGAGAGAGAAGGGAAGAAAGCTGTACGTCATGCTTTGAAGATTTTTAAAATGTTAGAATTACCAAAAGGAGGTCGGTTACAACCGTCACTATGGGCAACAGCATTGAAAAGCAAAAAAGGGCAAGTTAAAAGACAGGAGATTGTTGAATGATGCAGAATTGTTTGGCAGAATATCGCAGGCATTGCTGTTGAAAGGATATATTGAGGTTGAAGATGAAGATGAGCAAGGGGATGTTGTGTTTTTCTATATGTTACCCGAGTCTGAGGAAGGATCTGAGGGTCCTCCGGCAGGTTGTTTTGTTGCTGCCCCACAACCTGATCCCCATTCTATTCCCCATCCAGGAGATATTTACAGATGCTGCAGCCCCACCCACTAGACAGCATCCCTTAACCCTTCACACACCCATACCCCTGGTCCCTCCCATACCTGCAATTCCGTCTCTCCCCTCACCGGCCTGTCTGCCGTCACGCTCCCTAGTTACCAATCCCCTCCCCTTGGATTCCCCTTTTTTCCCTAGGACACATAGTGAGCCTTACCCCGAACCTGACGAGGAACAGCCCTCATTTAAATATGTCCCTTTCAACCCCATCCAGTCAGCTGGCTCCAGATCCCGAAATTAACCCTATGCGATTTTATAGGAAGATGCTACAGGTCCACCAGTTATACTCAGCTGCTCAGAAGGACCTGGTTAATCTCACCAAGACAAAAGCATGCGACAGTTTTTGGCCCTTAATGGAGCCCCATCTCACAATGCCCCCAGGCACTGATGACACCACTTTCCAAAGTGGGCAACAGTATTGTGCAACTTTAAAAAGATGGGCTCAAGATCAATTAGTGTATACAAATGCGCCGGTGCAGCCCATGCCCCAACAGGGTCCAAACCCCGTATACGTAGTTCCCAATCAAAAAAACCAGCAGAGCCAGCAACAGAATTGTTGGCGTTGTGGTCAGCCCGGTCACTATCAAAGAAAGTGTCACACCCCCAAATCTCAGTGTTTGGCCAGGTTCCCTCGAAGCCGTAACCAAAACTTGCAGCACATAAATCTATAATAAAGTGTCTGATATAACTCCTGACCATATTTTGCTATTTTTGCCCCAGTGGGAGTTGCTGGTTCATTTTTTAAATAAATTAAAGGCCGCCATAAATTATGATGGAGAAGGAGGTGTGAGTAGACTTGCCCGCTATGGGCACTCCCTACTGTGATGCTCTCTATGCTATGTGCTAATAAATCTGATGTGGACTATTATAGTCAAAAAGGCCTAATGTTGTGGGTAAACTCCCTGTGGATTCAGTAATGATCTATCTGAAGCCAGGTGTGCCTTTTCCCAGAGTATCACAGTATCCCTTTAAATCAGCCCCAGGAGATTTTCCAAGATACTGCCCACAGTCCAGCTGCACCCACGAGTCTGCCCCAACCTTCTCTAGTGACACAGAGGGGAGCCCCGGACTGTTTGCCCTTTTGCTGCAGTGATTTCCAGTCCCAAGCCATCTATTTTAATGATGCTCTCGCACTCCTGCAGGGATGTGTAGGAGCAGGGTCGGACTGGGGTGTGAGGGGCCTACCAGGGAAATCACCTCTAGGGGCCCACACTATAGCTACCATAAACGTTTTTATTACTTGTACATTTTCGGCTTCTCTCAGTATAATGTGCACCTATTAGCAAACTCTACAGTGCGCATAGAGACCTGTCCTGTGCCTGCAGATAGCACAGGATTTCTTGTAGCCTCTTATTTATTGTAGTTAATAATGGAATCTGTTATTTACAGTCAGTCGCAGTTTTTCTTACACACGGACATTCCTTGTCCTAGGAAAACCACCGAGTCCATCAGCCAAACAATAATCAAAGAGAAGCAGAACGTTATCCAGCATCTTCATATGGAAACATTTACTAACATTAATCCCCCTCTGCCGCCATCTATCTGGGAAATCCCCTTTAAGGGTGCATGCTCAGCTGTCCACGATCAGTGTTTGCAGCATGTTGGTTGTAGCATGGTTCAGCTGCATCCAAAATGCTGCGTTGTAAGTACAAGCACAGTGGATGGATTTCTAGAAATCCTGTGCCCAATGTGATTCTTTTTTCCACAGCAAACACTGACCTGCGGATCTTCTTTCTAGACAGCATGTCAATTGTTTGCTGCGTAATCGCATGCTCCTCCGTATGGAGAACACAAGTGAATGACCGCAGCACACTGAAGCCTGATCGTGGGTACAAGCAACTGCGGTCTCCTGCGGAGGAGACTCGCAGTCCTGCAGGTCAGGATCCGCTCCATGCAAAATACAGTGAGTCCTGATCGAGGGCACATACCCTTAGGGCGGCTTTGCACACTACGACATCGCAGGTGCGATGTCGGTGGGGTCAAATCGAAAGTGACGCACATCCGGCGTCACTTGCGATGTCGTAGTGTGTAAATCCTAGATGATATGATGAACGAGCGCAAAAGCGTCGTTATCGTATCATCGGTGCAGGCTCCGACATTTCCATAATGCCGGTGCCACGACAGGTACGATGTAGTTCCTCGTTCCTGCGGCAACACACATCGCTGTGTGTGAAGCCGGAGGAACGAGGAACATCTCCTTACCTGCCGCCAGCGGCTATACGGAAGGAAGGAGGTGGGCAGGATGTTTACATCCTGCTCATCTCCGCCCCTCCGCCGCCATTGGCCGCCTGCCGTGTGACGTCGCTGTGACGCTGCACGACCCGCCCCCTTAGGAAGGAGGTGGGTCGCCGGCCAGAGCGACGGTCGCAGGGCAGGTGAGTGCATGTGAAGCTGGCGTAGCGATAATTATCGCTACGCCAGCTATCACAAGATATCGTACCTGCGACAGGGGTGGGGACTATCGCGTGCGACATCGCAGCATCGGCTTGCGATGTCGCAACGTGCAAAGCCCGCCTAAGAGTCAGTATGTGGTGGTGTGAAGCATTACCACCCAATACACTTTACCATTTGGAGACTCTGGTGAATATTTGTCTTCACTATGGTTTCCAAACTAGTGTTACATGTTGGATAAACCCTTCTCTAGTCCTGTGTATTCTGACAACACTGCTCTATAGACAGATCAGGCTTTTTTTTTTACATATACAGTATTTATAGTGAAGCTCCTCCTGTACTATCATCACATATAGAGGCCCCCTGAAGAGTAATTACATATAGCCTAAAATAATAGCACTGACACTGGGGGTACAGGATAATGACACTGACACTGGGGGTACAGGATAATGACACTGACACTGAGGGTACAGGATAATGACACTGACACTGGGGGTACAGGATAATGACACTGACACTGGGGGTACAGGATAATGACACTGACACTGGGAGTACAGGATAATGACACGAACACTGGGAGTTCAGGATAATGACACTGACACTGGAGGTACAGGATAATGACACTGACACTGGGGGTACAGGATAATGACACTGACACTGGGGGTACAGGATAATGACACTGACACTGGGGTTGCAGGATAATGACACTGACACTGGGGTTGCAGGATAATGACACTGACACTGGAGGTACAAGATAATGACACTGACACTGGGGGTTCAGGATAATGACACTGACACTGGGGGTACAGGATAATGACACTGATACTGGAGTACAGGATAATTACACTAACACTGGGGGTACAGGATAATGACACTGACACTGGGGGTACAAGATACTGACACTGGGGTTGCAGGATAATGACACTGACACTGGAGTACAGGATAATTACACTAACACTGGGGGTACAAGATAATGACACTGACACTGGGGGTACAAGATACTGACACTGGGGTTGCAGGATAATGACACTGACACTGGAGTACAGGATAATGACACTGACACTGGGGTTGCAGGATAATGACACTGACACTAGAGTACAGGATAATGACACTGACACTGGGGTTGCAGGATAATGACACTGACACTGGGGGTACAGGATAATGACACTAACACTGGGGGTACAGGATAATGACACTGACACTGGGGGTACAGGATAATGACACTGACACTGGGGATAGCAATGGGCCCCCCAGCCTTGTGTACTGTAGCAATGGGCCCCCCAGCCTTGTGTCCTGTAGCAATGGGCCCCCCAGCCTTGTGTACTGTAGCAATGGGCCCCCCAGCCTTGTGTACTGTAGCAATGGGCCCCCCAGCCTTGTGTCCTGTAGCAATGGGTCCCCCAGCCTTGTGTACTGTAGCAATGGGCCCCCCAGCCTTGTGTACTGTAGCAATGGGCCTCTCTTCCTGTCCCCCATTATGCCATTGTTCACACACACACACGTTCTCACCTGTCCTCCGTTCCTGCGCTGTCCTTACCTTACCAGTCCGCATGCTCATGGACCCCTCCATGATCTCGTCCGGTACACGGAGCCGCCGCCGCAGGATGCCATCATGGCTTTACTGCAGTTAAATGCTTTGCGGCGCCGTAAAGCATTTATCTGCAGTAAAGCAATGAAGTCAGCCTGCAGCGGCGGCTCCGTGCACCGGACGGGTCACTGAGGGGGTCTGTGGCTTGCGGTCTGGAGCACTGCGGGAACAGAGGAGAACAGGTGAGAATGATTACTTTTTTTTATTCTTCGGCTTCTTCTGAGTGCTTACCTCTCCTCTGCAGCCCTGCGCGTCCTCTCCTCTGCTGCTCCGTTGGCAGTGTGATGACGGCCGCTGTGTCGGTGAGTGGCTGAGCAGCTCCTCCGCCTCCTGTCACCGGCCGCACTGTTCACATGTACGCGCGTCTGAAGGATGCACATACATTTGAATAGCGCGCGGTGCAGGACCTACGGTAAGTCACATGACTGTCTGTGATGTCACCACAGGTCCTTCTGCACCCGCAAAAACTGCAGCGATAGTACAGAACTTGTGCTATCGCTGCAGTTTGTAATTGAAAGGCTGGGGGCCCTCAGAGCGTGGGAGGGGGGCCCATCAGAGCATGGGGGCCCTGCCCAGTCTGCCGCACATAACGCCGGCCTTGAAAAACCGGCGGCCCCGCGGCGCTGTACACAGCTCCGCACTAATTAAGGCACCTGGGGCCCACTGAGGGCCCGAGGCCTACCGGGGGATTCCCCGGGACCCCGGCGGGCCAGACCGAGCCTGTGTAGGAGGGTATACAGTACGCTGCTAGTTATCACAAGTTGTAAAAGAAGAAAAAAAAGGTAGCTTCAGCAGATTTACAAAGCTGTTTCTTTCTTATGTACTAACAAGTGTTTTTTCCGGCTAGTGGAGTGGATTTTGTTTAATCCTTAGAGTTCAAAATTTCATAGGAGATTATCAATATTATTCTGCTGCTATTTAAATAATTAAATTAATTTTGCAGGGAGAAGTATATTTCTTAAAATATACAAATTAGGTTTTTTTTGTTTTTATGGTTATGTTTTTGTTTTGTATTACTTTTGCATACAAACTGCCAATATTGATTACTTTCCTTTCCTTTGTAGATACAGAATATCTATGAACCGTGTTGTAAGGTTTCAAAATTCCCCAGTAGAGTATAAGTTATATTTATCGGTTGGTTAATCATATTGTTTACTGTTATAGACCTATACATTTTGTCAAAGTAGTATATAAGTAATAGTAATGCCTAAGTAGTAGAAACGCCTAAAATATAACTTTTTAATGGGGTTAGGTTAAAAAAGACCAACAGACATAAATGCGCATATAGCGCCTTAAAAGACGTCACTATCCGTGTTATCCTACATAGACTAATTGGTAGGAAAAATCTTTCACAGAGAGACAGTCAATATTAACAGCAGCAAACAATCCCAAATAACAAATTGCTGGATAGGGAATAGAATAAAAGGGAACAATCTCACCAGTCTTCAAAATACTGTGTATAAGTGTTCCTCAGTCATCATCAGATGTCGGATTGAAACCACAAAAACAGATCCCCTGGCTAAACCAGGTATTCAAAAGGATCCACCAAAATAGGTTCCAGTATACAGACATGAAAGGATTTCTCTCTCAACGCGTTTCATCATATCCTCAGGAGAGTATGAAATAAGTCCAAGAGATGACAGGTGTCCATCAAAGGACCGGCATATCAGCCACTGTATAAACAATGAATATAACCAAGTCACCATTAAAGTCAAGCAGGCATTATGCCACATGGCACAGCTGCAGGCAGCATACTCACCAGGGACCGGACACATGGCACACATGGATGATGCGCAACCATGTCAGTCGCCGGCACTGCTCATTTTAAACGGCAAAGCATTGCTGCTCTGGCGTGTGACATCACGTCCGCATCACGGGTGCCCGCCCACTTCCTGTGGGCCGCCCCGTGCTGAAGCGCACACATAGTGTTAGGGACGGAGTCTTGGAGCGCAGGCCAACTGCGCAGGCGCAGAAACCATTCATTCACATAATGGAATAACAACAGCGCAGCTTACTAATTAAGCCTGCGGTATCCATCAGAGGGGAATGGTAAGATAGCGCTCACTCCAATAAATTGTTGCACAGGGGCACAAAACCTGTCCCATGTACAACAGATCCAGATTAGATACGGCTGTATATCTCCGGTACAAGAGAAAATTGATAATGGGATTAAAAGCAGAGAACAAAAGGGAGACCTAAACCCCAAAGGGACATCTGGGCAGAATGAGAGCAACCCGAGGAATCTGGGCCTGATGAGATGAAAATGACCCACCACCAAAGAACCTAATGATGAAAAACTCTGTATACAAACTGAACCTACCTATCATGTGGGGGTCGGCACCCTAAAGAACGGTGAGTGGTGCCCCCACTCGGCCGTCGAATGACCCTCCTAATTATACTCTAACATTAGATTACACAAAGGGTGCAAAGGATAGTATCTCATTCAGGCCCAGGGGTTTCACTGTTCTGAGCCAGAAAATCCATTTTGCTTCCTGTCTGAGGATCAGGTTGTCCCAATCCCCTCCTTTTGCGGGTGGTTGTACCAAATCAATGCCTTGAAAAAAGACTGCACTGGGGTCGCCATTATGTTTTTCATTAACATGTCGTGCCAAGGGGGTATCAACTTTCTTCCTGATGTCTCTGAGATGTTCACCTACTCTATGTCTGAGTTCCCTCTTGGTCTTACCCACATATTCTTTCAAACAAATACACGTGGCCTTGTATATGACCCCTTTTGATCTACAATTAATGAAGTACTTGATTACATAGTCCTTTCCAGTGACATTGGAATGGAATTGCTTCCCTGTTTTAATGGACCCGCAGGCCACACACCCGCTACATCTATAACAGCCCTTTGTGTTGCTACAAAGCCAGAAGTTTTTCTTAGGAGCAAAGTGGCTATGAACCAATCTGTCTCCCAAAGAACGTGCCTTTTTAAATGTGATGGTAGGAAAAGATGTTAAGTTTGTCTTTACTGAGATATGGCTGGTTTCCTGGCTACAGGACTAGACACGAGTGTATGGGCCTCAGAGGCAAGGGAGGTCTTTTCTGAGGGTACCTTTGTGCAGAAGAAGTATACTCCATCGATGAATGGTGCCTTTAGAGAACTTACAAGAGTATATAAAAATAGGATCACCTCATGGTGGGAAATTCAATCCCTCGAATGTTATCTTAAAGAAAAAATCGTACCTCGCAACCTCAGAATATCATTGACCCCCAATTTTCGGTACAAAAATCCCGAACTAACTGCTAAGTGGCAAAAGGAAGTGACGGAATGCTCTTTAAAATTGATGTTGCTGTTGCTTGATGAAGAAAAAAAGAACTTCGCTAGTTTAGACACCCAATTAAAAGAACAAACAGAGATTACAAAAAGATTTCTGGGTGAGGGTGATTTTGCGGCCAAGGAGACGCCACTGCAAAATATAATCGAAAAACATCAATACCATCTAAAAGAAAAGAAGCATAAATTTTATATTAGAGACATACAGGATTTCAGAGATAACAAAGGTTACAATTTTCCGGTGAATAGGTTCAATAAACTAAGTGATACGGAAGGGACATCCACTGATACTGAGGCTTCAGATACAGAGGGAGGTGGACGAAACCGTAAAAATAAAAATAAGGGCAGAGGTAGATATTTTATCAACCCAAAAATGTGGTTTGGTTAATGTATTCTAACCATTTACAAATGTTTTTGTCTCCTACTAACTCATATGAATATATTCAGTAATTTTCCTTAATATAAAATGCTAGCTATGGATTCTCTCATCTCGGGAAAAGTTTTGGAAGAGCCTATCCTATCGGGCTGATGTCTCCCCGGCCTAGTCTGCTGAGCACTGGCAGTAACATGTGAGTTGACGTCACATCTCAGAAACCAATGGACCCGACGCAACCGAAGCAGAAAGCGGCCGCTATTCAACCCATTATCCCAGAAGGTTTTTCCAAGTCTGTGCCACAAACTGTTCACATGAAGCCTCATCATTTTTTGTTGTTTTTTTTATCAAGAACAGATTATCCAGGTTCACAAAGTGGCCCTAAGTGGACTAGCACTGACCAAGCATCTTCCTTTTTGTTTTATATCCGGAAAGAAAAACCATGGACAACTTGTAGCAAATGTCCTTTTGTTTTTTGTTTTTTTTTAATTATGTGCTAATTTTTAAATAAGGTCTAGATTCAATCTTTCTTAATCAGGATAATGTGCCCTAATGAGAGTAATGATGCCAATTCTAATAGCCCCTATAGATCAAAAAGTTATTTTTAATGTATAAAATAAGTACTTAAGGGGGGCGTTAAAGTCTGTAGTGTTAAATTAAACCGATCTCATGAAAAGCCTGCATATATAGATATAGATATAATTAAAGTCCCAAGGGCAATAAGTCACAAATAAGTCCCAAATAATAAAATAAATCTCAATGGTAAAAATTTTAAAATTTAAGGTTAATAATATTCACAGATATTTTATTAAGGGGGGACTGTGGAGGTCGACTGAGCTATAGCTTGTTTGTTCAAACATAATAAGAATATCTGTGTATATAAATAATCAAAATGTAGATGTAGATGAATAATTATCTGTCTGTCTATGTAGCCATCACATAGACCCATAGTATAATTCAAAGTTGTATAGTCATGAAGGAGTTAACCAAAGATAATGAAGCCAAAATGTGAAGCTACAAACTCTTATCAGTAGTGTCCACACAGAAAGAATGTTTTAATGAACGGATGTATTGTACAATATGCTGGGAGAAATAGGGGAGTGACACTCCCATAAACTCTGTGTATTATTTTCAAGGTCGAAGGTGCCTTCTGTAATAATTAAGTTTCTTTCAATATATGACGAGCTCAGTTGATGACGCTGGCTGAAAAGAGAGCATGTCTGTGTTCTTTGTCTTATATACATTGATATGTAGTCCCTGATATACAGCTAATACGGCACCGTCTCTGGATATCCCAAAAGAAGGCTCCATTAGCAGTCTTCAACGCAAATTCCTCCCTTGACACTACAAACCATTGGTAAGCTAATTGGTAATGGTTTGTTTTACATTGTTTGTTTTTTACAGGTTTAAATTTAACACCCTTTTTTCCCGCAGGGTTCTCATAGTGGAATACAGCAAATGTGTTCAATGCCACTTATAATATAAATATCAAAAAGCAAATAAGAGGCTAAAACATAAATTTTAATAAAAATATGTAATTAGGCCAATGTAACCATAAGCTTCCCCGACTGTTATCAGGATATAAGGCGTAGACCATGCCACACAAGATATAGCCCCTCAGGGATGCCACAAATATAACAAACTAAACAAATAACAAAAAGAAAAATATATATATATATTGTGTTTCCACGTGTTATCCAGACAGCGGATCCAATATACATAACAAACTTAATAGAAAAACACAAGATACATAAATCATATAGATTGTTGATAGCGGTGAACAGTTCAAATGTACATACAGTATTGATGGTACAGTTGATATAGAAAAGATTGGAATGGTCTCACCAATTAGGTGGTATGCTGGGTAAATCATTCTCTCCCTCCTAGGAGTCCTAGAGTTGCCATGGCGTCACTAACCCTAGTCCTGTGGAAGATATCCTCGACTGTTACCACAGATGTCCGCCCTAACAAGGGCAGACCACAGTTAGCTATAATGTCAACCTCTGTACTCTCCCCAATAGCATCCCGACGCGTTTTGTCAATATGAACTCATCAGGGGATATCGTCCTACAGAGGGGCAGAGGTCTTGCATCCCAGCTCACAATCTATGGATTATGGAGTCCATAGATAGGGTTCTCATAGTGGTCAAATTTTATTTTTATTGTATTTTATATTTACTGACGATAGCATGCATTTGTTTTGTCTGAACTACCTTTTTTTTTATACATAACACTAAACTTATAATACAAACAAATAATGGCAGGGAACTGAACAGTTCTCAAAAACTATTTATGGCATGGAAATACAAAGGATTCTAATGAGGACATAGTAGGGTTGCAGGAAACAAAATTTGCTTCCATACATCATACCATAAATTTGTGTCTTTCAATTAAAAGAAAAAAAGCAGGAGTAATAATACTGATCAAGAATTCGTTCTCATTTGAATTAATACAGTAACTTAGTGATAATGAAGGAAGATACTGTATACAAATATGCAAAATTATCAATATAACATACACACTAGTAAACGTATATGCTCCAAATAGGGGACAGAGAGTTATACGAGAGAAACCAAAGGGGGGATCTGATCCTGTTTGGAGACTTTAATTTGGTACCAAATGGAAAATTAGACTTTTCTTCCCAAATTAGACACTATATAATACCTTTGACGCATGGATAGACAGAAGGACTGTATGACACATTCCCTTGTCTCAATACATCTTCAAGAGAATACTCATGTTATTCCGATAAGTACAAATCCTTTTCAAGAATTGATTTAGTTTTACCATCAATTTCATCACTGACTAAATTTAAAATTGGTAGAAATAGGAAACTGTACATGGTCAGGACCATTCACCGGTAATTTTATGATACATTCAGGAACAACTATTTCTAGAGAAAGGATTTGGAGAGCTAACTCTTGCATATTACAGCACCATCATTATAAAAAAGAAATAAACTAATTTGGAAAAGTATTTTAAAGAAGTAATACCTATGGCATATCTGCTTATACTCTTTGAAATGCTCATAAGGCTGTAATTAGAGGAAAGTAAATTCAGCTTAACAGTAGAGACAAAAAGAAGAACAGAAAAGGAATTCAATTATTATCAGACAAAATTGAAGAAGTAGAACAAACCCAAATAAATAATCCGTCTATAAACACTCTGAAATACTGAAACTGAGATTGGAATTAAGGGCTCTTCTAATTAGAAATTACAATAGAATGATAGAGGATTAAAAAAAAAAATCTTAAAACTAATAATAAGCCTTCAAAATTGATGATGAGTAGAATTAGACAGCAGAAAGCTAAAACTAGAGTAACGGCAAGCAACAATAAAGATGCAAAATTATGCAAGCATCTGAAAGATATGGCTGAAATGTTTGCATCCTTCTACTCTGAGCTCTATAACTTAAAAAAAATGACAAATATACTATACAACAATTGGAAAATGCAATTAAAATTTTTTATCTCACAAAGATTTCTAAATTAGATTTGCAAATACTAAAACTCACCATACACGTTATATGAGGTTCTTTCAACCATCAAAAAGCTGAAAAATGAAAAATCTATCTGCCCTAACAGGTTAAATAATATTCTAAGTTATTTGCATGAATTTTAGCCCCTCATATAACGGATGTAGCCAACCTAATTACAAAGAATAGTCATATCCCAGATGAAATGCTGAAGGCCATATTATCCTAATACCTAAAATAAGAGAGATCCATTAAACGTGCCAAATTATTCGGCCAATATCTTTAAAAAATACAGATACAAATCGCCAATAGACTACAAATATTTTACAAGGCCAAAAACACTCAGGTCAAGTGGGATTTGTCAACTGATATAAAACTTTATTATGAAATTTAAATATGAAATTATAAATAAGGAACCTTCCAAAAACATTTTTTTATATATTTCGGGATTACCATCCTGGGTTAAATACAGCAGAACATTTTTTTATATATACGAAAAACCTTACAGAAATTTTACAATTAATTTTCAAAAAAGTTTTTTTTAAAGGTTTTTTTTCAAACAATTATCTATACAAAATTTTATGTATTTTTTATACATATTTATATATATATATATATATATAATTGCCTTATTCTGTCTGACTTACTCCAAAATTACGTCCTTAAAGTGACAATTACTTACAGCAAGATGGGCTGCAGTGTGTACATCACCCTGGCCAAAAACTAGTACTCTAGCAGGATACAGCTAAACCCCCACTAAAGTGGAAGCGTCACAGGTGCAGGAGGGGCGAATCACACACACACCTCCATGGAATAGAGGAGGGTGATTGCTAGATGATAAAACTTCACACTAGTGGCTTGCATAGAGCGCTGTTCACATATACAGATAACACAGTCACAAACCCGCAGCCTATTAGGTGATGCCCATACTATTAGATCAGGCGGGCTGCCAAGCCGTACCCCACCTGTCTATCATGCACGGACAGACACTCTACAGTGCAAAGCCCAACAGAAAGGGGCCTGGCTGTATCCTGTCCAAAAAAATAGAGTGTCTGTCCGTGCATGATACACAGGTGGGGTACGGCTTGGCAGCCCGCCTGATCTAATAGTATGGGCGTCACCTAATAGGCTGCGGGTTTGTGACTGTGTTATCTGCATATGTGAACAGCGCTCCATGCAAGCCACTAGTGTGCAGTTTTATCATCTAGCAATCGCCCTCCTCCATTCCATGGAGGTGTGTGTGTGTATGATTCGCCCCTCCTGCACCTGTGATGCTTCCACTTTAGTGGGGGTTTAGCTGTATCCTGCTAGAGTACTAGTTTTTGGCCAGGGCGATGTACACACTGCAGCCCATCTTGCTGTAAGTAATACCTAATTTTTGGAGGATATTTTCCTTTTTCTGTTGCTATGTTTACATTACAGTGACAACCGTAACAGTTTTATCGAGGAGTAGAGTGACTCCACGTCCACTGTGGCCAAAATGACGTCAGGGTCCACAAAGATTCCATCGATCTGCCGCAGGACGTCCAGGTGTCCCTGACATAAGAGGGCAAAGTGTGAACCAAAGGATGCAGGTAATATTCAATAAACCTGCAAACCGGTTCAGACAGACCCCCAATGCCAGAGACAATGGGACGCCCCGGGGGGACCAGGGGGTCTTTGTGGACTTTAGGTAATAAATAGAAAGTAGGAATTTTGGGGTTCCTTACTAATAGTCCATCCATGATTTTTTTGGGGATAATCCCTTTTTGAAAGGCCAGGTCAATAATTGTAAAAAGATCCGCCATGTAGTTGTTCGTTGGGTTAGAGGCTAAGGAGGAATAGGATGATCTGTCCCTCAACTGTCTAAAGGCTTCCCGTTCGTACATCTTAACGGGCCAGAGCACCACATTCCCCCCTTTATCTGCTGGTTTAATAACCACATCAGGCAGATTTCTCAATTCCTTAAGAGCTCTCCTCTGCCCAGCCGTTAGATTATCCCTCCTCCTACCACTGCCATCCAAGGTCTTAAGGTCATTGGCTACTAATTTGTGGAAGATCTCAACGGCTGGGCATAGGGAGAAAGGGGGGAAAGTGGTCGACCTCGGGTAGATGGATTTTGGGAAACTGCCCTTACTGACAGAAGGGGAGGGATCCTCCAACTCCTCCAAGATGGCCAATGCCTCACTCTCCAACACTCTGTGCACATGTAGCTGCAGGACACATCGGGTTAATTAACCCGATGTGTGCTGTAGCTAGGAGAGCATTGAGCCAGCGCTAAGCGGTGTGCGCTGCTCCCTGCTCTGTGCACATTTAGCTGCAGCACACATCGGGTAATTAACCAGATGTGTGCTGTAACTAGGAGAGCAGGGAGCCAGCGCTCAGTGTGCGCTGCTCCCTGCTCTCTGCACGTGTAGCTGCGTGCGCTGGTAACCAAGGTAAATATTGGGTTGGTTACCCGATATTTACCTTAGTTACCAAGCGCAGCATCTTCCACGCGGCGCTGGGGGCTGGTCACTGGTTGCTGGTGAGCTCACCAGCAACTCGTGTAGCGACGCTCCAGCGATCCCTGCCAGGTCAGGTTGCTGGTGGGATCGCTGGAGCGTCGCAGTGTGACATCTCACCAGCAACCTCCTAGCAATCCCTATCGTTGTTGGGATCGCTGGTAAGTTGTTTAGTGTGACTGGACCTTAAGATTCAAACCCACAACCTCTTGTATCACCAAGCAACAAGCCTACCACTAGACCAACGATAGTAAATGTGGACTTTTCCCTCCGTTACTTCATGTAATCCTATTGGCTTCTCACATAACTGGGACAAACAAAAGAAAAAAATGTGGTTTGTACTATCCCTTCAATTGAAACACATAGCCATCATGGACAATTGGACCATCCAAGTGAATTGGAGTCAAAAATTGTCCATGAGCTTTCCCTGAGATTCAAACCCACAAGCTCTCCTATCCCAAGCAACAAGCCTATCACTAGACCAATGATCGGAAGTGTGAAAATTAGCCTCTGTTACTTCACTTAATCCTATTGGCTTCTCACAAAACAGGGCCAAACAAAAGAAAAAGACATCCCACGGTGTAATACTTATATATGTTCTGAGGATTTCGATAGCGTGGGGCAATGACAATCAGAGACGAGTTCTTGGTACAAGATATTTTATAATATGTCACCACGGTAGATACACAACGGAAAACACAGCGGTACAAATACACAAAATACCTTCCCGAAACGGAGCGAAGGGAATTCCCGGGGCCACGCACCGGACTCCCCCAGGGAGACCACCAGAGCGAACCCCTATACAGGGACTGTCCGGCAATCACCCCGGAAGGCCTAAATGCGCAGCAGCCGGGACACAAGGGGCAAGCGGTAAAAGTCCAGGAGTGTCCGTACGGGATGATTGTCCAGAGTGGTTACGAACCAGAGAGAACCGGGCAGAGTGCTGACCGAAGATGGCAGAAGGAATCCGGGCACAGCTTTGAGAAACCGGGTAAAGTCCAGAGTCGGTCGGTCGGTAGTCTTTAGGAGGATCCAAAGGCAATCAGGATTAGCAGCAGCAAAGCAGGAGCACACAGCAAGCAGTATACTCAGGCACTGGACTAGGCTTAGAGGCGGCCTTTTAAGCAGCTGGACAGGAAGTAGGGCAACAGAACAGTAAACTCCATGTTAACCGAGGGCAAGCTCATTCAAAAGAGAACTGGAAAACCTGGAAACCTGACATTACTCCCCCCCCCAGAGACGGCCTCAGGACGGATCAGGGCCTGGCTTGTCCAGGTACCGCCGATGAAACTGAGCAATCTTTCGGGGTGCCCGAATGTTACCCACCGGTTCCCAGGAATCGTCCTCGGGGGCGTACCCCTGCCAACGTACCAGATACTGAAGCCGACGACGATGGAGCCGGGAGTCAATAATGTCCTCAACCACGAACTGCTCCTCGCCGTCGACCATCACAGGCGGAGGAGGAGGCACAACACGACCATGAAACGTATTAGGGGAAACGGGTTTGAGGAGAGACACATGAAAGACCGGGTGTACCTTTAGATGGTGCGGTAACCGTAGCCGACAGGCCACAGGACTCACGATCCCGGTGATCTTAAACGGACCGATGAATTTTTGTCCCAGCTTCTGCGAAGGAACACCCAATCTCAGGTTTTTGGTGGATAACCATACAGAGTCCCCTACCTTGTACATGGGTGCCGGTTTCCGGTGAGTGTCTGCCGACCTCTTGTAACGCTCCTGGGCCGTAGCCACAGTGTCCTTTAAAACCTCCAGATTTTGTCGTAGTTCCGTCAATCTGTCCTCCACCGCTGGCACCGAAACCGCAACCGGTGACCTAGGCAAAACAGTCGGATGGTAACCCAGGTTAGCGAAAAAGGGCGTTACCTTAGTGGAGCTGCTCTGAGTGTTGTTATATGAGAACTCCGCCAACGGAAGCATCTTCAACCAATCGTCTTGGAGATGGCTGACATAACATCGAAGGTATTGTTCCAGGGTTTGATTCGTCCGTTCGGTCTGCCCATTTGTCTGAGGATGGTATGCAGAAGACAAACAGACATCAATCTGGAGTGCCGTACAAAACCCCTTCCAGAATCTAGACGTGAACTGCACGCCCCGGTCAGAGATGATCTCGTCTGGTACCCCATGCAAACAGTATACATTGGTTAACAAATCCACGGAACTGACTACGATCACCATTGAAACGGAATGGGGGTAACCTAGGCATACCGGCAGCTGATACGGACGTAGTGGGGACGGCTTCCTGAGCCTCCACTCTGACTTGCAAATCCTGTATAGCCGGCCCCAGTACCTGGTGATCATGGCCCAGCTGTGCCTCCACATCTCTAAGTTTATTCTGCACCGCCTCCATCTCCTGCTGCAGGGAGTTAATCATGGAGAAGAGCTGGTCTACTCGTGTCTCAGTCATTGCCCCAGCGAAATCCTCTTATGGCCTGAGTATAATGTAATACTTATATATGTTCTGAGGATTTCGATAGCGTGGGGCAATGACAATCAGAGACGAGTTCTTGGTACAAGATATTTTATAATATGTCACCACGGTAGATACACAACGGAAAACACAGCGGTACAAATACACAAAATACCTTCCCGAAACGGAGCGAAGGGAATTCCCGGGGCCACGCACCGGACTCCCCCAGGGAGACCACCAGAGCGAACCCCTATACAGGGACTGTCCGGCAATCACCCCGGAAGGCCTAAATGCGCAGCAGCCGGGACACAAGGGGCAAGCGGTAAAAGTCCAGGAGTGTCCGTACGGGATGATTGTCCAGAGTGGTTACGAACCAGAGAGAACCGGGCAGAGTGCTGACCGAAGATGGCAGAAGGAATCCGGGCACAGCTTTGAGAAACCGGGTAAAGTCCAGAGTCGGTCGGTCGGTAGTCTTTAGGAGGATCCAAAGGCAATCAGGATTAGCAGCAGCAAAGCAGGAGCACACAGCAAGCAGTATACTCAGGCACTGGACTAGGCTTAGAGGCGGCCTTTTAAGCAGCTGGACAGGAAGTAGGGCAACAGAACAGTAAACTCCATGTTAACCGAGGGCAAGCTCATTCAAAAGAGAACTGGAAAACCTGGAAACCTGACACACGGACTATACTTTCAATTGAGATGAATAGCCTTCATGATCCATTGGACTATTCAATTGAATAAGTATCAGCAGTGAGAAAGGGAATAATACATAACTTTTATTAGAATTATTAAAAAAATTGCGTAGTGCTGCAATTTATAAATTAATTTTTTGTGCAAAAAAATGAAACAATACTCATGTCCAAGAGGACCAACAAAGATAGCGTTGGAGCCCCCCCGGTGGTGTCCGTCAATGATAGACCATAATCACCAGATGGACATTGAGGGGCTTCGACGCCAAATCAGTGTCCAAGATTCATAGACACTGTGAATTGATGACTACTATGAGCCGGATAAATGGGGCAACAACCTATAATCCTATTAGTCAGGTTAGGGTCATGGGAGGATATATTCCAGTGGGAACCAAGCCCCCCAATAGGACTCACCAATGTAATATACAGTATGGGGTTACTAAATCCCCCAAAAAACAAGCTTTTCATACATGTAAACACCAATTACCAACCATAACCTAACAGAAATCTAACAAAAATCCATCCAAGATCACAGTGGTGTTTCTTGGATTTAATTCAGAGTATAATCACGGCAGTAAACATATAGGTATAATTATTGCCTCTTGTTTATAATGACCGGCTCATTTATACATCATGCAATTATAAATAGAGAAATGGAATGGTCTCACCCAGTTGTAGGTGCAGGTCAGTAGTTAGAAGGGGGTCATCAGGATAGATGAATCGGGTGGCTGTCCATGGCCGGGCAGGAGCTCTCTCCCTGGCAGGAACTAGCTGAACCCTCAAGCCCCATTAGCTCCAGCCCTTACAAGGACCGTCCCAAACTGACCCTGATTAAATTAGCCCTAAAGATTCATCACCATGGAACCTCCCGACGCGTTTCCTCCGCCAGGATTCATCAGGGGAGATACTGTAGGTGAAGGGCTCAAGATGCAGGTATAGAGACCCCAACATACAAGTGGTCAGACTCTAGGGTAAGCTGCCACTGCAAGTGTCCACTATTAAATAGACCATTAATTGTTGCTCCAATCAGACAATCAAAAAAACCAACCAATAATACATCAAAACGAGTGTTTAAACTCACCTGCCTGTTGTAACAGGTAACTATAGGTAGCAAAACATCACACAGCGTGGGGCAGTGCTGGGCGCAGCCATCTTGTCCCGCCCACCTGGGCATGTCATCAATCCCAGAATGCTACACACCACACTGACTGACATGCATTGTTTTTTGGGGGATTTAGTAACCCCATACTGTATATTACATTGGTGAGTCCTATTGGGGGGCTTGGTTCCCACTGGAATATATCCTCCCATGACCCTAACCTGACTAATAGGATTATAGGTTGTTGCCCCATTTATCCGGCTCATAGTAGTCATCAATTCACAGTGTCTATGAATCTTGGACACTGATTTGGCGTCGAAGCCCCTCAATGTCCATCTGGTGATTATGGTCTATCATTGACGGACACCACCGGGGGGGCTCCAACGCTATCTTTGTTGGTCCTCTTGGACATGAGTATTGTTTCATTTTTTTGCACAAAAAATTAATTTATAAATTGCAGCACTACGCAATTTTTTTAATAATTCTAATAAAAGTTATGTATTATTCCCTTTCTCACTGCTGATACTTATCTTAATTTTGAGAGGTAATTTGGGAACGGCTTCTCATCACCTGTTTCTATACTGCTGGTATTTGTTATTCAATTGAATAGAGTCATACTGAGTCCATTAGCTTTAATTAATTCAAGTCCATTGAATTAATTCCGGGACCATCAACTATCCCATTCCCCCTATCACCCCCCCCCCAAAAAAGACTCTGGTTTTAGGTTTTAGTAATGAGTCTGGGGAGGGAAGGGAAATTAAAAAAATATATATATATATTTTTTACACTCTCACCCCTGGTGCCGCCCCCCATGACCCGCCGCCCCAGGCACCGGACCTCCGGTGCCTAATGATAAATACGGCCCTGCTCGCACCAGTGTAAAACTATGGGGCAGTGTCCATTTGTGATTGATTTCTCATGACATGTCGGCATGAGAAAAGAATCGATTTTGGCAGTGAGTCTTGGTGCACACACACCCATACAAGTTTATGTGTGCATGTGAAATATTGCACTGCACTCGGATGTCATCTGAGTGTAGTGTGATGTATGCAGAGACAGGCCGCAGAGAACAGGGAGAAAATGCTCCCTCTCCTCCGCAACTGTGATCTGATCGCATCACACTTGGCTCATGCTAGCAGCAGAAAGGGAGCTGAGGTCATTGGCTTATAGCACAAGTGGGGCTGAGGCCTAATGATGAGAATTTTACCCCTTACCCTCGCTCTAAATACTATGTCTATATACATCACCCCTCACCCTCTCTCCTCATACTGTGTTCTTAGATATCTCCTTATCCTCTCCCCCGCCATGCTGTGTAAACAGATATTTCCCCCTCCCCATCCTCTCCCTCATCATATAGTGTAAACAGAATTTCCCCCTCCCCATCCCCTCTCTCACCATATTATGTAAACAGATATTTCTCCCTCCCCCTCCATACTGTGAAAACAGATATTTCTCCCTCCCCACCCTCATACGATATCCATAGATACTTCTTCCTCCCAATTCTCTCTCCCAAATACTGTGCCATAGATACTGCCCCCTCAACCCATACTGTTTCTCTTCTGTGTCTTCAGCTCCACTGGAGCACTTATCAGCGTTGTCTGCAGCCTCTGCGCCGCTGCCCTGACTTCCGGGTCAGCAGTGCGATCAGCTAACCTGATCACACTGCGAAGTCAGGGCCAGCGGTCACCGCTTCAATTGTCCTCACATCTGAAAGATACGAAGACAATTCATCAGTGGGACCCGGCACGCTGCACTTTCTCTGAGTCCGTCTGTCAGCTTGACAGCTGGGACTCAGAATAGCCTGCACCCACTACGGAGAGCGCCAAGACACAGCCCCCGGGGAAACACTGAGACTGCCGCATCATGCGGCCCAATGGCGCCCCCTGACAGTTGTGCCCGGGGCACATGCCTCGCCAGTTCCCCCCCTAGATTTGCCTCTGAATAAATAACGTTATTATATCTTTTTTTAATTTTCACACGCAGCACCTTTGAAAGACGCAATAAGCATTTTTTATATGCAGGTTTTTATTGTGTGCTAGTCAGATTTTGGTAATATCTTTACAGCACACTGCACTTTTTTATGCATTGCATGATTAATTGCTTAAATGTATTTATACCAGTTATGTATATTAGATTTTATGATAGGGTGATGATCCAGGGAACTAGTCTGACTGGCGTATGTGGAGTCAGGAAGGAATTTTTTTCCCCATTGGAGCTTGTTTGCCACATTGTTTTATTGATTTTTTTGCCTTCCTCTGGATCAACATGTTAGGCTACGGGTTGAACTAGATGGACTTAGGGGGTACTTTGCACACTACGACATCGCAAGCCGATGCTGCGATGCCGAGTGCGATAGTCCCCGCCCCCGTCGCAGCTGCGATATCATGGTGATAGCTGGCGTAGCGAATATTATCGCTACGGCAGTTTTACATGCACTCACCTGTCCTGCGACTTCGCTCTGGCCGGCGATCCGCCTCCTTCCTAAGGGGGCGGGTCGTGCGGCGTCACAGCGACGTCACACGGCAGGCGGCCAATAGCAGTGGAGGGGCGGAGATGAGCAGGATGTAAACATCCCGCCCACTACCTTCCTTCCGCATTGGCGGCCGGGACGCAGCTGGAGATGTTCCTCGCTCCTGCGACTTCACACACAGCGATGTGTGCGGCCGCAGGAACGTGGAACAACATCGGACCGTCGCAGCAAGGTAATTATGGTTTTCGCCGACGCTACACCGATGATACGATTACGACGCTTTTGCGCTCGTTAATCGTATCATCTAGGATTTACACACTACGATGTCGAGAGCGACGCCGGAAGTGCGTCACTTTCAACATGACCCCACCGACATCGCACCTGCGATGTCGTAGTGTGCAAAGTACCCCTTAGAGTCTCCCTTCAACTTTAAAAAACTATGATACTATGAAACTATGATACTATGATAATAATGAACGTATTTATGAATTATTGAGTGTATTTTACCTAATTTTGATATTTTTCTACTGCCTGTATATTATTTTTTCAGGGTGCTCCATATTTAATTTATATGTATAGTTCAAGCCCATTAATTATTGTGTATTAGCATGTTTTATACACATTTAGGCTGGTTTCAGACGTCCGTGTTTCAGGTATGTGTAACATCTGTTTTTAACACGGATGCCACACTTACCCATGTTATTCTATGCTGTACTCACATGGTCATGTTTTCACACGGACCATGTGACCCCTCGTAGCCTCGCACGCACACACGGAGACATGTACGTTTTTTCACTGGTAGCACGGGTGTCACACGGATCGCACACTGATGTGATTCGTGTGACATCAGTGTGACACATACCGGAGAAAACACGGGTCTTTTAAATAAAAATATTTTCTATATTCACCTTTATCCAGCGCTGTTTTCTTCGGCTCTGCTACCTCCAGCTTCTGATCGCCACTCATTATATTCATTGATTATTCACTGCACTGAGGAGCTGGAAGCCGGAGCATTGCTGGGGACTTCAGTGCTGGGGACCGCATCGCTGGGGACAGGTGAGTATCCAGCAGTATGTGTGTGTGTGTGTGAAGACATATGTGTGTGCCTGTATTCAGTGTATACATGCATGTGTGCTATGTGTGTGTATGTACTCGGTGTATCCACATGTGTCTGCTATGTCTGTATACATATGTGTGTATATGTGCTCAGTGTATACATGTGTGTTCTGTGTGTGTGTGTACGCGCGCAGTGAGGACCTGGAAGCCGGAACATCGCAGGGGCAGCATTGGCGACTCATCTCGTCAGAGTTCCCAATGCACTCTGATGAACCCATGAAGTCACTATGGTGACACCTGTTGTAGCGCGAGTGTCGTGGGGGTGTCATCAGGATGTCATCAGAGTTCATTGGGAACTTCTATGACCTCCTGGACATCACTGCACACACACTGCTTGCTGAATACTCACCTGTCCCCGGCGGTGCTGTCCCCGCAATGCTGTCCTCAGCAGTGTTGTACCGAGTGCTGTCCCCACGATGCTCTGGCTTCCAGCTCCTCAGTACAGTGAATAATCAATGAATATAATAAGTGGGGGTCAGAAGCAGGAGGCAGCAGAGCCGAAGAAAACAGCGCTGGATACAGGTAAATATAGAATATCTTTTAGGCCTAAGCCACACGGCGAGAGAATCGGTGTGAGTGGAGTGCGATAAAACATTGCATTCCGGAGAGTGGGCGGGGTTAGCAATGACGTCATAACACTCTAAGGAGGGCTCCTACTGCCATAGGATAAAGCAACTAATTTCAGAAATTCTAAGGAAATTTTTCGGTCAATAACCTCTGAAATTATATTTAGGAAGGTCTCTAGAATGTTTTGAGACATTTCACAAGAAATTTGATGAAGGCACCGTGAAGTTATTAATTAAAACAGAAAGAAACACCATAAGGCTTCTGCCACACTCACGTGAAATTCACGCACGTGCCGAGAGACACGTATTTTCCCTGCGTGTTGCATGCAGGTAAGTACGTGTCTCTGGTACGTGCAGGCCACATGTGTTCTACGTGTGTTATCCGCGATAGCACACGTAGAACCGGTAATTATCATACTCACCTGGTCCTTCCTGCTGTCCGCGCTGCTGTCCGTGGTGCTGATCCTCGGTCTCCAGCCCTCCCGTCTCCCCGCTGCTGCTGCTGCCAGGCAGTGAAGTGAATATTCAATGAGAATAATGAGCGGCGGTCGGCAGCAAGAGGCAGCAGCGGCAGAGACAGGAGGGCTGGAGAAGGTGAGTTAATGTTTTGTTTTTTTTTCAATGACATGTGTGTTTTCTCCGGCGCGTGTCACACGGGACCGCATCCACACTACACCCGTGTGGTGCGGGTGCGGGCCGTGTGACACCCGTGCTGCCGGTGAAAAAACGGACATGTCAGCGCTTTCAAAAACGCACACACGTACAAACGCACACGGACACACGTTCCGTGTGGTTTTACGTGTGTGTGCCTGCTACAATAGGGTAGCATTGCTGTACGTGTCTCCGTGCCGCCGGTACGTGTAAAAAATGACAAACACGTGCCGGCGGCACGGATGTGTGGCGCTAGCCTCACAGTGAGTAACTGAAGTCACTCATAGATACATCAAATCTGCGGTCTGCTCTGCTGTGAATACTTATATCCTCCTTGGATCATTTTTTTTTTTTTTTTTTTTATACATCCTTTCATCATCATAACCTCATGAGATAAGCTTCTACAGCTACTCACAACTCATATTTTGGCAGCCTAAATCCTGTCAAAATAACGTGCATGTGCTGCCGCCATTTTAAGTGCTGCAATTGAATCATCGCTGCTGCATATAAATTAATAGCGGCTTATCCAGCTTGTGCACATCCTCAATCCTCATTAAAAGATTCTTCACTATCTCAGTTTGGTAACTAAAAGTCAGTACATACAGCCATTCAACTTTTTTACGTCAGCTTCCTCCTCTATAAACTGTTTTGTCTTGTGCAGCGGCCATTTTGGGAGCCATGACAACGTCACTACTGTTGTATATAAATCACTAACACCTTGTCCAGCTTTAGTCAGCTGCTTGTCTATTAAAAAACGCTTTATCCTCGCACTATTAATACAACAGGATCAAGTCTGGATATAAATTGCATGAATCTACAGATCTACCCTAACATCATATATAATCTGTACTCCCTAGTAACGGTTACTAGGGGGCGCGAGCAATACTCAGTGGAGAGTTGCAGCATTAATTACATGACAATCTCTAAAGGGGAAGTGTCCCTAATAAAACTGGAATAATTTTTTTTTATTTTTGTGGCATTTCCTGTCCTTCATTAATAGTTCACAATATTTTTTCAGCTTATAACTTCATAAATTAAAGGGATTTGTTGTCATTGGTCCTGTGTGGAGTATCACGCTCTTAAAGGGTTAAACCACAATCTTTGGATTATAGTCTGCAACATCTACTCTACAGATTTAAAGCTGTGTTCTGGGACGTTTTTCTCTTAACGGTGCAATAAATATACTGTTTTATCAGATCTACCTAAATAATTGCATCACACATAAAATTAATTCAGAGATGAATAAAGGGGCGGTCCCAAAAGTTATAACTCCTTCAACAACAGACAAATTTACTCTTTACAACTCAAAAAACGCTTTCAGCAACAATAATAATATTAAAGACTCTAAAATACCAAAGGACAAAGATGAACCAACACCTCTAACTACCAACAATACCAAGGAAAGTTTTAAATTGACTGATCCTTTTCATAAAGGATGCCTAAACAAAGATGATCATATTGACAAAAATTCATTAGGAGACAACCATCCTCTTCCAGGAGGACAAATCAATTATATTCCACCCTCGTCTTTTGATCTATATGAGAGCAACAGGTCATCTTCTACAATACATGAAAGCATGGACTTATCTGCTACTAGCAATAAAAGGAAAGAAATGGATGAGTCTTTTGAAAAATATAGATCCTAAAACACCACTGTACTCACAGATTCTAGCGATGAGTCTAATTCTAAATCACCTGACAAACAAAGACCTAGACTCGACCAATATTCCTGTGATTCAATACAGATTCCTACATTAGACTTGTCTCACTTGAAAAATATTCAAAATCCTACTAATGTGAATTTGGAATCTCTTATGATTGGCTTGATATCATCCTTAAACACCAACATTAATGTTGCTCTGGCTAGTCAAACAAAGACTTTAAAAGAAGACTTATCTGCCATTAATAACAGACTTGACATTTATGGAGAAAAAATCTCCAAAATAGAAGAAAAGTTGGAAGATCTGAGTAAAAGCCATGATGAATTGCGCTCTCAAATTCGCTTCCTCAGAAGTAAGGTAGCTGACATTGAGGACAGATCCAGGCGCAATAATTTAAAATTTCGTGGTGTACCTGAATCTGTTTCTAAATCTGACTTAGAGGGGTATGCTAAATGCCTTATTTGAAAAATATTACCATCACTCTCGGAATTGGATGTCGAAATAGACAGAATACATAGATTTCCTAAGCCAAGGTCAATTGGATCGGATGTTCCAAGGGATGTCATACTGCGTCTTCATTTCTTTAACACTAAAGAAAATTTTTTAAAATACATCAAAGACAATAGATCATTACCTGACCCCTTTCATCACATTCAGGTATTCGCTGATCTATCTAAAGAGACAATGGATCTGAGGAGATCCTTTTCAACTACTACCAAAATCTTGCGAGAAAAAGGGATCAAATATTGATGGGGTTTTCCAAGTAAATTGCTACTCTGGATCAATGGAAAAATAACTCCCTTATTAACACCTGAGGATGGTCTTGACTTTCTTGCTTCCTTAGATACACGTAAAGACCTCAACTATACAACTCATCGAGATCCTACCTGAAACTCCAACATATAAGATACATTTTAAATTTTACTGTAACTTTTGACCGAAAATGAAATTCAAGTTACTTTTTCAATTTCGTTATTGATCAAATTGAAGATGGCATTTGGCTTTTCTTTCTTTTTCTTTTCTTTTCTTAGTTCCTGATTTTTATCTCGTCATTGCTTTTCAGGAGTGGAGACTCTTTTTTTCTTTTAAGAGTCATCTTCTCTTATCCTGTGAACTTATCCTCTCCAGGGATTTTGGGTAGGTGAAAATCCCTGTAGGAGTTCAGGTGTGTTTTGTTTTTTTTGTTTTGTTTTTTTCTTCTCTCTTACTTTGAATATATATAATACTATCATTTACTTATATAGTTTGTCTATTGTTGTATTGTTGCTTTTCTTGTTTGTTATCTAGTTTTAGTAATGACCACGAAGATATTGCCTTATAATGTGAAAGGCCTAAACAGTCCCCGGAAGAGATTTCAGGTTTGGAGAGATGTTCAACATGCCTCTGCTGATATAGTTTGCCTTCAGGAAATAAAATTTGGAAGAGATAAGCACCCTAAATTTCAAAACAAAAATTTTTCTCATATTTTTTATTCCCTACATGAAAAAAAGAAAGCGGGCATTTGTACATTGATCAGAAATACCGTCTCTTTTGAATTGATTAATGAAATTCATGATGACCAAGGAAGAATTCATATGATGTCATGTAGAATCAACAACAGTCCATGTACAATTATCAATATTTACGCCCTAACCAAGGCCAAATTGGTTTCTTAAGCTGGGTTCACACTAAACGACAGCGACAACGACGTCGCTGTTACGTCACCATTTTCGGTGACGTAACAGCGACCTTGTAAGTCGCTGTTATGATCGCTGCTTAGCTGTCAAACACAGCAGAAGCAGCGATCATAACGTCGCTGTGCTACATGTTCAGAGAGCAGGGAGCCGCGCTTAGCGCTGGCTCCTTGCTCTCCTAGGTACAGTACACATCGGGTTAATTAACCCGATGTGTGCTGCAGCTACATGTCACAGTGCAGAGAGCAAGGAGCCGCGCGCACTGCTTAGCGCTGGCTCCTTGCTCTCCTTGCTACAGTATACATCGGGTTAATTACCCGATGCGTACTGCAGCCACATGTGCACAGTGCAGGAGCCAGCACTGGCAGCAAGAGCGGAGGCTGGTAACCAGCGTAAACATCGGGTAACCAGGGAAAGGTCTTCCCTTGGTTACCCGATGTTTACGCTGGTTACAGCTTACCGCAGCTGCCAGTGCCGGCTCCTGCTCGCTTCATTTCGTCGCTCTCTCGCTGTCACACACAGCGATGTGTGTGTCACAGCGGGAGAGTGACGACCAAAAAATGAAGCTGGACATTCAGCAACGACCGGCGACCTCACAGCAGGGGCCAGGTCGTTGCTGGATGTCACACACAGCGACAGCGACTGGACGTCGCTGCAACGTCACAGAAAATGGTGACGTAGCAGCGACGTCGTTGTCGTTGTCGCTGTGTGTGACACCAGCTTTAAATAAGGTTTTAGATATGCTTAACGAAATTAAACTGGGTGATGTCTTAATTGTAGGAGACTTTAACTTAGTACCAGACAGCTCCCTTGACTCAACTTCTTATACAAGGAATTGTTCCCTCTCTCTTAAAAATTGGTTGATTAAAAATGAGTTTTTGGACACCTTTAGATGTTTTAATGCCCTTTCCAAAGAATTTACTTTTTATTCAGACGTATACCATACCTTTTCTCGTATTGATTTAATTCTTACCACTTCTCTATCTATTTCTAAATTTAAACAAATTTCTATTCTTCCAAAAACTTTTTCAGATCACTCCCCAGTTTTAGGTGAATTTATTTTGAACTCTCATGCCCAGAGAAATCTTCTATGGAAATGCAGCCCCTTTTTGATTAATTCTCCCCTTTACAAGCCCCAATTAGAACAAGTAATCAAAAATTATTTTAAAGACAATAATAATGATTTGGTCTGTCCAACAACGATCTGGAATGCCCACAAAGCAGTGGTAAGAGGGGAACTTTTTGGAATTTCAGCACATTATAAAAAATCAAAAAGAGAAAAGGTTGAGAACATTCAGACTAAAATCAATGATGCTGAGAAACTGCAGCAAAGCCTTCTTACTCCATCACCTGATATACATAGGGATTTGCTTGCTCTCAGAGCTCAACTACGATCAGCTCTTCTTGAGGATTACGAAAAGTTTAATTTTTACTGGAAAAGAACCTTTTATTCTTCCATCAATAAACCGACTAGATTAATGGCCCAAAAAGTTAAAAATGTAAGAATAAGAAGGAGAATTATTTCAATTTGATCCCCAAACGGTAATATTTTACACCACCCAAAAGAAATTGTTGACACTTTTGCGAGCTACTATGAAAAATTTTATAATCTTAAAAACGATCCATCTACCTCCCAACCTTCTCCAACTTTGATTAATAATTTTTTATCTAACTTAAACCTCCCTACACTATCCCCAGATAATTTGTCATCTTTCAATCTTCCCTTTACAGAATTAGAAGTTACAGCAACTATCAACTCACTAAAATCTGGCAAATCTCCAGGCCCGGATGGTTATACCAGTGAATATTATAAATTATTTTGTCCCCTCTTAGTTCCCTCCTTAACCAGATCATTTAATGAAATTTCCATAAGTGGTTCTTTTCCTGCAGAAATGCCTAATGCAACTATATCTTTAATCCCCAAACCAGATGGGGATAAGGAAAGAGTTGAAAATTATAGACCCATTTCATTAATAAATACCGACACCAAAATTTATTCTAAATTATTAGCAAACAGGCTGAAAAAAATTATCCCCAATATCATTAACATAGATCAACTTGGTTTTGTTGAAGGGAGGAAGACCTCTGATGGTACAAGGAGAGCAATTAACCTTGTTCATCAGATGGGCAAAAGTAAGACACCATCTGTATTGCTAGCATTGGACGCTGAAAAAGCTTTTGACCGAGTAAACTGGCAATATCTGAGGGCGACTCTGTCAAAATTCGGCTTTAATGACAGTTTTATCAAAACGATTATGGCATTATATTCTATGCCTTCTGCGAGAGTATATGCAAATAATCATTTTTCATCTTCCTTCAACATAACCAATGGTACTAGACAAGGTTGCCCTCTTTCCCCCCTTCTTTTTAAGTTAACCATTGAACCTTTAGCAGAATATATTAGGTCCAATATAAACATTGCAGGTATTCCAACTCGCATTAAACAACACAAGATTGGTCTTTACGCAGATGACATAATTCTTTCCCTCTCCAATCCCTTGATTTCCATCCCGGAATTACTTATATCCCTCGAAAAATTTTCAAACGTATCCTATTATAAATTGAATCCACGCAAGTCTAAGGGGTACTTCACACACAGCGAGATCGCTACTGAGATCGCTGCTGAGTCACGTTTTTTGTGACCTCATTAGCGATCTCGCTGCGTGTGACACTGAGCAGCGATCTGGCCCCTGCTGTGAGATCGCTGCTCGTTACACACAGTGCTGGTTCGTTTTTTTATTGTTGCTCTCCCGCTGATAAGCACACATCGCTGTGTGTGACAGCGAGAGAGCAACAATCCTGAATGTGAAGGGAGCAGGAGCCGGCGTCTGACAGCCTGTGGTAAGCTGTAACCAAGGTAAACATCGGGTAACCAAGGTGATTACCCGATATTTACCTTCGTTACCAGCCTCCGCAGCTCTCACGCTGCCAGTGCCGGCTCCTGCTCCCTGCACACGCTAAGTTAAGCGGTGTGAGCTGGTAACTAAGGTAAACATCGGGTAACCATACCCGATGTTTACCTTAGTTACCAGTGTCCGCAGCTTCCAGACGCCGGCTCCGTGCAAGCGCAGCGTCGCTTGCACGTCGCTGCTGGCTGGGGGCTGGTCACTGGTGAGATCTGCCTGTTTGACAGCTCACCAGCGACCATGTAGCGATGCAGCAGCGATCCTGACCAGGTCAGATCGCTGGTCGGATCGCTGCTGCATCGCTAAAGTGTGATGGTACCCTAAATTCTTGTCCTTTAATCTTGATACTAACTCTATTGACATAATCAAAAATTAAAATACATGATAGATTGGGAGAATGACCTTCAGCAATAGTTTCCAGAAGACAATTGGCAGACCTCCATAAAAGCAACTAATGCATCCTCTATTTGCGCCTCGCTTTTGGAAACACATTTTAAGTTATTATCCAGATGGTTTTTCATTCCGTATAGAATTCATCAATTCAATCACAATAGTTCTTCTTTGTGTTGGAGGAACTGTGGTAGTCCAGGCACTTTATTACATATTTTTTGGGACTGTCAGGTGCTGCAGAATTTTTGGAAAGAGGTCTCTAACTTGGTTAATGATGTCACCCATTTAAATCTAATATTAACTCCACAATTGGTCCTTCTTTTTCTGGACTCTGATTCTTTGGACCCAGTTTATAGGCACTTGGTTATCCATATTTTCCTAACCGCTAAATCTTTGATAGCGGCCTCATGGAAGAATCCCCTACCCCCAACCCTTACCATTTTAACTAACTCATTAAACTTACATAATAAATTTGAAGAAAGATATGCTACTTTCAATAACTCGTTTTGTAGATACCACAAACAATGGCATCTTTGGAACAGCTACCAGCAAGGTCTATCGTAATTTCTAACCAGTTTGTTTTTCATGTATTTTGGTCAGCTTGCTCCCCATGCCTGAAAGAAATCTCCTCCTTCATTTGATTGCTTCAAACTTTTGGTCTTTATTTGCCAAAGTGGTTTCAGAAATTTTGTACATAGTTGTGTTTTTTTTGTTTTTTTTTTTAGTGTGTAATTGTATTCTTTATACATAGCTATGATATTTTCCTTTCTTTTTAAGGATTCATGATATATGGTTCTCCTACTCCCTTGTTCCTCCCCATTCCCCTTCACCCCCCCCTTTTTTTTTGCCTGTTTCCCTATTAAACTTTTGTAATCCTTCACACCCTAACTTCCCCTTTTTTTCCTCCTTCCCTATCCATCAACAATTGTTTATTACTTGTAAGAAATCATTTGACTTATTACAAATTAATATGATGTTTATACATGACCTTTCCCATATATGTTATATAATCCCTAATAAAAATATTTTAAAACAAAACATTGCATTCCACTCGGACCAATTCTAGCCTGTGTGTCAGCACCCATGAGCGATTATTTTTTCAGCCGTAATCGGACCGAAAAAACAATCGCAGCATGCTGCGATTGTAAAGCGAGACTCTTTTCTCTCGCACCCATTCAAGTGAATGGGGCGAGAGAAAATTCGCACTGCACTCGCGGTACACCGGTGTACCGCGCGTGCAGAGCAAGAATCGCAATAGCTAGCTACGGAGGAGAGAGGGAGAGAAATCCCTCCCTCCCCTCCGCACCACCGGCCCGCCCCTCGTCAGTGCCGACCCGCCCCTCCGCAGCACCGGCCCGCCCCTCCTCAGAGCCCGCCCGCCCCCCGCAGCTGAGGTCCGCATGCATAGTTGGACCTCAGACGCAGGGACACTCGCATGACACTCGGCTCCTGCTGTGCTGCCAGCACGAGCCGAGTGTCATGCGAGGAACACAGTAGTGCACCGTGTGGCCCCGGACTTAATTTCAAAGACCCGTGTTTTCTCCGGTACCTGTCACACGTATGCAAACACAGATGTCCCATGTGTGACACACGTATGACCATAACCATGCGTGTGGTTTGTACCTGATTAAACACAGATGTCTGAAACCGTCCTTACATTGAACTGTGTTTTTCTACAACACTGATGATGTTCCTTGGATTTTTAATAGGTGTTTTAATGAGAGATTAATAAAAATGTATTTATTATTTTTTGTGTCTAGATGTCTATGTTTTGGGCATGATTTGGTAGTATGGGACGGAGGCATTTTTTTATTTATTTGTCATGAGATTGACATATTACATGTATGGAGATTTTTGATTATAATTATTGGCTGAGTTATTTAGAGTTATTTAAGGGCACATTATTAGGCTAAGGAAAATTTGTGTAAGAAATCTACATAAAATCCCTCCAGGGGTCCATTGGAGTACATTTGCGCTGAAATGTGTTGACTTTTTTTTTTAAATCGCAGTCCAATTGTCTTCAAACATCTGGAAAATAAAAACCACACACAATGGCAGACAGAAAAAAAACAGTCAAACGTATGTAAAATAGACTTAATGTAAGTGAAAAAAAAGGTTTTATATGTGCCAAATATCTACGAACACCAAAAATTAGGCCCCCCCCAAAAAGGCGCAAATGCAGTAATTAATGTGGCCCAAAATTTCTGGAGTCGTACACCACAATCAAATATAAATATTTGCTGTCATTGTAAGACTATGATTATGTAAGTAAAGTATCCTTTTATTGAAAGTCTGTGTACTCACACTCTCAGGGTAATTTATGAAGGGCTGTGTGCCACCAAGGACACCATCTGCAAAGAGTTTGTATGTTCTCCCCGTGTTTGCGTGGATTTCCTCCGGGTACTCCGGTTTCCTCCCACACTCCAAAGACATACAGATAGGGACTCTAGATTGTGAGCCCCAATGGGGACAGTGTTGCCAATGTATGTAAAGCGCTGTGGAATTAATAGTGCTATATAAATTAATAAAATTATTATTATTAATTATTATTAATTGCAATGGTAAAGGGAATCTATCAGTAGGATCAACCCTACTAAACCATCTATATGGGCATCTAGGTCATAGAAAGTTGACTAAAATGATACCTTGATATCTGCGCTTAAAAGTCTTATTACATAGAAATCCACAATTTTCGTAATATGTAAATGACCAATTAAGATTTATGGATAGGATTTGATTTCCCTGAGAATCTTCCTCCAGAGCTTATTTTAAAATGAATGGGGATGATAGCAGTGTGAGACATGTAATTGCTGACAGTTTGTTCTCCTGATTTACATGTTTTACACTGGGAATGCCCCCTTTCATTTAAAATAAGCTCTGTAGGTAAATTCCCATTTGTGTACGACCCATAGATCTAAGGCTGCTTTCACACTTGCGTTTTTTTGCATCCATCACAATCAGTTGTGTGACTGATGCAACAGATGCGTTGCAGATAGTGGCACAACTGACGTGACTGATGCTGCAAAAAAACGAACCATTGGTTTTTTTTTGTTTGTTTTTTTACTTTTTTACCGGTAAACGGCTTTTGTGAACGTTCAGCTGATCGCCCGGCGGCCGCCTTTTGTGAATGATCAGCTGATCATTCACAAAAGCCAGCCGCCGGCCTATCAGCTGATCGTTCACAAAAGCCGGCCGCCGACCGATCAGCTGATCGTTCATAAAAGCCGGCCACCGGCCGATCAGCTGCTCATCCACAAAAGGCGGCCGCTTGGCGATCAGCTGATCGTTCACAATAGCCAGCCGCCAGGCGAACAGCTGATCGTTCACAATAGCCGGCCGCCGGGCGATCAGCTGATCGTTCACAATAGCCGGCCACCGAGCGACCAGCTGATCGTTCACAAAAGTCGACCACCAGCCGATCAGCTGATCGTTCGGCCGCCGAGAGAGAGACATTGATTTCAATGAATAAACACAAGAGCTGAGTATGTGCAGTGAAAACATAAGGATTCCGCTGCTCAAAAAACGCTACATGCTGCGTTCCTGTCGCGCGACAGTCACTTGTTCCATGACTGATCCGTCATGTGGCGGATGCAACGCAAGGCCATCAGTCGCAATCCGTCATCCATACAAGTCTATGGGGAAAAAACGGAAACCTGAAAAATATTTTGCAGGATAGCGTATTTCCTCAAGGCAACGGATTGCAACTAATGCAAAACAATGCAAGTGTGAAAGCAGCCTTAACTGCTCATTTACAGATTATGAAAAATGTGGATTTTTCTGGAATAAGACATCAGATCGCAGATCTTAAGGTATCATTTTTAGGGATGAGCGAATCCGAACTGTAAAGATCGGTGTCCGTAGCGAACACCTTGTGTCAAGTACCAAGCACCAAACACAGATTTTTGCCTATATGTCTGCTTCCTGTTCCGGTTTATCACCAGAATAAAACCTGTTGAAAAGTTGCAGAGCAGCCAATCAGCAAGCTTTTAGGCTGTATGAACTTCTGGAGCCATCACAGTCATGCCAAGTATTGGCATTGGTGTGATTGGCCGGCGCACCCCATGACTCAGCAGGTATAAAGGCCGAATCATGGGCCGCGGCACCATTTTGCCTTCAATAGAATAGGGAGAATATGCTGTTGGAGTGAGGGACAGTGATAGATGCAGTTAGGAAAATAAAAATACATTGTAGTGATAGTACGCTGTAGGAGGAAGGGACAGTAATATGTGCATTTAGTTTAAATCAAATACAGCGCTGCATCATGCAGCTTTGTGTAGTGGTCAAAAACAGCAGTGTATAGTGTAATCTGTTAGCTTAATCTAGCAAAAAACAGAGTTTTTCCACAGCATGCCTTGCTGTGTGAATATCTCTGCAACCTTATATTGCATTACATCCCGCAGATTTGCGTAGTGGTACAAAACAGCAGCTTACAGGCAGTGTAACCTTTTAGCACAATGTAGCCAAAAATTTAGTTTTTCACAGCGTGTGGCAATAACTCTGCAACCTTATACTCCATTACACCTCGCAGCTTTGCGTTGCGGTACAAAACAGCATACAGGCAGTGTAATCTATAAGCTCAATTGTAATGCTCGCTGCTGCAGATGGTAAAGTGGTGAGCAGGAGTGGACTCACTGGACTACAGGGGGACCCCGGTCTTACCCTTTATTGGGAGGGGTTGGACTAAGTGCCCACTATGAGGCAGACGCCAGGTGCCACTACCAGAGCAGTGACCGGGACTGTGGCAGCTAACCCCCAGGGTGGGGACAAACACGGGGACAAACAAGCAGAATCTCTAGTGCAGCAAGGACCACCGAGAAGTCTGAGGCAGAAAGTAGAGCCAGGGAGGGTGACACAGTCACTAGTATAGCTGGCACAACTGGGGTATCTAAGGCAGATAGCACGGACAGTGGACACAGTGACTAGTAGCAGGTGGCACGGTCGGGGTAGACGGACACCGGGGTACTGACATGACCAGGGGATTTAACATTTTACCGTGTGCTCACCATTTTTTACTGCGACAGGGAGACAGCCAAAGGACACAGTACACTTTAACAGGGATGCACAGCTGACAGAACGTGGTAGATGTGTGCCTGCTACATTACAAACTGAAACACCTTCATCCCCTCTGCACGCAGGCTGGTCTTCATCATTTCTTAGGCCCAAGTACCGCTGCATGAATGGTGAGGCCAAAATATGTTGAGGTGATTTTAGATTCTATCGCTACCAGTTACTCCAGTTCCTTTGCATTGTCTTCCACCCAGTCCACACCTGAAAGCTCAGAGTCATCTCCTATGTTCCATGGTCATATTCCCACCACCTCATCCCATTCAAAATCAACCAAGCGATGTGAGCCACAAGTCATGTGTGCTGCCCCGGAGGCCTCTGATGTCACAGCGGTGGCTCCGAGCAGTGATGTGGTTGTACCGGGCGCAAACGACAGGCTTTTGTAATGGGGAGTAAAAAATAATATTTAAAAAGAGGAGAAAGAAAAATAAAATAAATAAAGAGTTCGTAACGCCAGTTGGGATGTTTGGCTGTGTTATGATCGGGCACTGCTGGAGGTCTGACAGGTCATGGTGTGAGGTGTGGGTAGGGGTTTGTGGTGCTGATGGAGGTGACACCGGTTTCTGGGAACCTGGAACCCTGGGGGGTAGGTCTTGAACCATGGGGAAAAAAGGATGCAGTTCCCTGTAGCACCCTGATGTACTTAAGAGCGCTACATTCCCCCTTGGTTAAATGTAGCTTGTCCGTGAGCTACAGTGCACACAGAGTTTTATTGTAACCGGAATGTAAAAAGGCACTTTACTTAAACGTTATGGCATCCCACACCCTTCAACCCTCCACCCAAAAAGATCCTGGTTCCTCAAAACCCTCTAAAGAGACAGATCACTGGTCCCTTTGGTGATCAGGTTTGGGCCATCTCTGTCTCAGACCTTTCCTCCAACCTTCCTCTCCTGATGATTGTGGTAAGTAGTCCAGAAGAGTGGTGTGTTACTCCAAAGGCGCAACTGGTGCAACTATTTACAAGACAGTTTGTGATTGCTGCCAGTCCAACAATCATGGTCCATTAATAAAACTAGAATGGGTTTCTGCAATGTGTGCAAACTCTCAGACTGTTTAAATGCATCCAGATATTATGCAGACATATTCAACATATTTACATTGCAACAAGATAGCCGGGTTCAGCTACAATTTCACTTTGTGGGGAAGCTGGGGCTGCTGCGGAGACTGGTACAATCTTCACCTCCACCATGGCATACTTGTTGACCTCTAGGGCGTACCAGCCCCGCTCTCCACAGTGACGTGTGTAGGAAACCATATCACCTGGTTTCAGGTTTCTATAGGGGTGACCCTTTGGGAGGTGTTCCGCAACATCTCTCCTGGACACAAACACCCCCGAAGCAAGGCCCAGCTTGGAGATAAACCCCCCCAACCTTTGATGGGGTCAAAACGTTCCACAAAGCCCTGGTACCGCGGCCCTCTGACTGGGTAGGTGGCCTTTCTTAGGTGCTCTTTTTTGTGGAGTGTGCAATTGGTGATCTCCACTTGGCGCTGCTCCCTGGTGAACATCTCCGCAAGCAACTGCTGAGGTCTGTCCCAGTACGGGGCATGGTCTCCCGCTCCTTCTTCCAGGAGATCCGCCGGCTAACGGAGGGCCGTTCTTCAGTGGAACCGACAAGCCTGCGGGTTTCCTCCCTGCAGCTTCAACGAGAGGGGCCGGCTGTTCTGAAGCCGGGTTCTCCATACCGAGGTACGGGCCCGGTGATGCGGCTTGGTCAGGTTGTCCGAGGACGGGACTGGAGGCAATGCAGCCTGGTCTGTTCTGGCCGGTGGTAGGGCCGGAGGCGTGGCGGTCAGGTCTTCTTCCGCTGGGGCAGGAGGCTCCGCTGCCGGTGTTGGGAGCAGCGGCTCGGCCATGGCTTCGGCCGGGGGTGGAGGTGGTAATGCGGCTGACGCGGTGGCCGGGGGCAGACCGGGTTCCACGGCCAGGTAGGCCGGATCAACCGGAACTGGGATTCTGCTTACCCGCTCCACACGCAGGGCATTTGACTCACAGGCCCACACCACCGCGGCCACGCTCCTCATCTCGATCCTCCAGTCATCAAGCAGGAACAAAAACTGGGTCTGAATCCTCCTGCAGAGCCGCTCCGTCTCTTAATCTAGGCAGCCGTCCCGGGAGCAGCACACTCCGGTGACCAGTCTCTCGGCGCCAACATCCTGCTGCTTCAGGTTCCAGGAACTTTTATGCAGAGTCCTGGCGTCCCCACGCTAGCTTCCGCCCTCACATCCTGTTACTCCCAAGGGGCAGGGCTTTGTTTTGTGCCCTTTTGCGGGGATGATGGCGCAGTTGATGTTTTTAGGCGCCACAATGGCGAGCAAAATGGCTGCAAGGCAAATAAACAGCCAGAGTTCAAATTTAGACAGTTCTGGAAGCCGCACGTCAACCGGGTTAGTGGGCCCAGTCCTTTTCCTGTTCGTGACGCCAGAAGATTTGAGGTGTGTCACCCCAGTGACGACCAGGGTGCTCGGATCCGGGGTAGTCGTGGATCGAGGGGTCCGGACCCGGGCTCGGCGGACACTCAAAACTGGAGAAGGGGTTATTTACAGGGGGGGAAGTGTTCGTGACGCCACCTGCGGGGTGCGGTAATGGGAGTACCGCCGCTGCTGCTGGCTTCCCATACACAAGCAGGTTTCAACCGCACATTGAGGTAACTTTTGGTTAGGGACCCATACACACAAGCAAGTTTTAACTGCATATAGCGGTAACATTTGGTTAGGGACCCCATAAATAAGAGATTACTGTGAAGTGGTTATGGGGCAGTAATGAATTGATCAATACGTTAGCTAAATATCTCCTTTTTTTTCAAATGATCCTTAGCAGTTATGCAATGTCACATTTCCATTTTTCAAATTTTTCATACGTCTAATTGTATTTTTCATTCCTCATGTGTTATAAAGCAGTTATGCTTGTTCATATTTCTCTTAATTTGGTGTGCAGCATTCACTTCATATAAAAGATGGGCAAAGCCTGAAAAGTTATAGATAGATATAGAAAAATAAATACATAGAATAGATAAAATAGATAGATAGATCAGATAAAATAGATAGTATAGATAACAGAGAAAGATAGATAGATAGATAGATAGTACGAACAGATAACATAGCTAGATGGACAGAACAGATAAGATAGATAGATAGATAGAACAGATAAAATAGATAGAACAGATAAGATAGAGAGATGTAAAAAAAGAAAATAAGAAAGAATATATAAAATAGAAAGAAAGAACAGATAGAATAGCCATATAGAGATAGCTAGCTTGGCCAGCTGTTTTCCAGCATTTTTATTTTTAATTAAAAAAAAAAAAGATGTAGAGTTCCCCCAATTTTCATATCCAGCACAGGAACCTTCTCTGTTGTACCTTGGCTGGTAATTAAAAATAGAGGGGATACCACGCTTATTTTTTATATTTTTAGATTTAAAAAAATTATAAAAATGACATGGTGACCCCCTCCATTTTACTAAAACCAGCCATGGTACAGCAGACAACTGGGGACTGCTATTATTAGGGCCATATTTTTGGCCCATTCCAGCCTAACAATAGCAGCCCACAGTCAACCCAGAAATGGCGCATCCTCGTTCACCAATTTATTTGTTTTTTATAAAAATATACAAAAGGTTCATCGTAACCCATGATGAGGTCCCACGACATTCCCCAAAAGCGAACCTGAAAAGACATAAAAGGAGAAAATAATTTAATAAATAAAGACAAGAGACATGCTCTTTTCCAATATATTTCCCTGTCAAAGCCCTAATCCTGGTCCAATGTAAACCAAATGGGTGGGGGCCCACGTCGATCCCATACTGCTGGCACATTCAATGGAGAATAGAACGTTCCCCATTGATTGTGAAAGCAGCCCCTGCAGGCACATACACACACTGCTGTGTGTGCTTCCCTGCAGTGACTTGTACCTCATAAGGTCAGCCCAGGTCATCGGATGGGCGCCCTCAGCAGTGTGTGCGCGGTCACGGCAGTGACGTCACAGGTTCATGGGTTCATCAGAGTTCACAATTAACTCTGATGACACCCCTGTGACAACCGCGCTACAGCGGGTGTCGCGGCAGTAACGTCACAGGTTTATTGGAGTTCACAATGAACTCTGATGAACCCGTGAAGTCACTGTTGCAACACCAGTGGTAACGTGGATGTCGTGGGGGGTGTCATCGGGTGGTCATCAAAGTTCATTGGATACTTTAATGAACCTGTGACGTTACTGCCACGACACCGCTGTAGCGCGGGTGTCATGAGGGTGTCGTCAGGAGGTCATCAGAGTTCATTAGATGCTGAATACTCACTTGTCCCGGCCATGCAGTCCCTGGCGCTGCTGCTGCTGCTTCCGGCCCGCAGTGCAGTGCATATGCAATGAACTTAATGAGCAGAGGTCGGAAGCATGTGACAGTAGTGCCGAAAACTGAAGCACTGCAGACAGATGAGTATAGAAAATAATTTTATTTCAAAAGCACATGTTTTCTCCTGTACATGTCACACTGATGTCACACTGATGTCACACAGATCACATCAGTGTGCGGGCCGTGTGACATCAGTGCAGCCGGAGAAAAAACGGACATGACATGTCTCTATGTGTGCGTGCGGGGCCACACGGCATGTGTGAAAACACGCATGTGTGAGTTAGCCCATAGAATAGCATGGGTACACGTGACATCCGTGTAAAAATGGGTGTCACATGTATCTAAAACACAGACGTCTGAAACCAGCCTAAGAGGTACTTTGCACACTACGATATCGCAAGCCGATGCTGCGATGCCGTGCGCGATAGTCCCCGTCCCCTTCGCAACAGCGATATCTTGTGATTGCTGCCGTAGCGAACATTATCGCTACGGCAGCTTCACATGCACTTACCTGCCCTGCGACGTTGCTCTGGCCGGCGACCCGCCTCCTTCCTCAGGGGGCAGGTCGTGCGGCATCACAGCGACGTCACACGGCAGGCGGCCAATAGAAGCGGAGGGGCGGAGATGAGCGGGACGTAAACATCCCGCTCACCTCCTTCCTTCCGCATAGCCGGTGGACGTAGGTAAGGTGATGTTCCTCGCTCCTACGGCTTCACACACAGCGATGTGTGCTGCCTGCTGGAACGAGGAACAACATCGTACCGTCGCTGCTGCGAAATTATGGAAATGTCGGACCCTACACCGATCATACGATAACGACACTTTTGCGCTAGTTAATCGTATGTAAAAGGATTCACATACTGCGATGTCGACAGCGACGCCGGATGTGCGTCACTTTCGATTTGACCCCACCGACATCGCACCTGCGATGTCGTAGTGTGCAAAGTACCCCTTAGTCTGTGTCCTGTGAATAAAGCCCTGTTTGTATCCTGAATTTGTATCCCTGCTGCGGTCTACTCTTGTTCTTTTATCACCCTGGTGCGGTCCACACCTGTTGTGCCTGCACCAACCTTCTACAGTCCCCATCTGCTGTGCCTGATGACCTGTGCTTGACGTTCCTTGCCCAGTGAACTGAGCTTGAAGGTCCAGTCCGGAAGTTCCGTACCTGCTTGTACCCTTCCTGCCTGTCCCCGTCCAGACTATGCCCCTAGTGTTTCCCTGTCTGCAACTGTTCTCCCTGTGCTACTGTCCCCATGTACCGCTCAGCTGTCACAGTCCCAGTCCCTGCCCTGGAAGTGGCACCTGGAATTCTGCATTGTGGCGGGTGCTTAATAAAGCCCCTCCCACTAAAGAGTAAAGGCCCAGTCACACACAACGACTTACCAGCGATCCCAAAAACGATGTGTCCTGATAGGGATCGCAGGTAAGTCGCTGGTAGGTCGCAGGTGAGATGTCACACAGTCAGATCTTACCAGCGATGCAGGAACAATACAGGTCGCAGTAGCGACCCGTATAACGATCTCAGCAGTCACTGTGACCCTGTCACACAGTGTCAAACACAGCGATGTGTCCTGCCCAGCAGGACATCGCCTTTGAAGAAAATGACCTGGACCATTCAGCAACGACTAGAGATCTCACAGCAGGGGCCTGATCGCTGGTAAGTGTCACACATAACGAGATCGCTAACAGGATCGCTACTGCGTCACCAAAACGGTGACTCAGCTGCGATCTCGCTAGCGATCTCGTTATGTGTGACAGTACCTTAAGCCTGGGTTCCCCCTGTGGTCCAGTGGGTCTACTTTCACTCGCCACCTCATACCCAGTGGTGAGCGTAACAAAGAGTTAACGTTAACCTGGTAAAGAGGCTGTTTAGGAGCCTTTTTTAAAATTCGGTGGTCTATGGTGGAACTTTGTCAGTCTTGGCTCTGTGGGGAATACTGGCTACATAGGACAAATTTGTTAAACTTCTTGCTCGGTGATGGAAGTCTGGCAATTTAGGCTGTGTGGGGCAACTGTTTAAAGAGGATATATTGTGGCTTAGATTTGAAATGAACACTCTTTGGCAATCTTGACTGTGTGGGTGAACTGGGAATACAGGCTATACAGGGGAAATTGGTTAACCCATTCACCCCCGGGCAATCTTCCGTTTTTCATTTTCATTTTTTCCTCCCCTTCTTCAGAGAGCCATAACTTTTTTTTAGTTTTCTATTAATGTTGCTATATGAGGGCTTATTGTTTGCGGGATGAGTTTTACTTTTGAAAGAAATCATTTGTTTTACCATACAGTGTAATGGAAACTGGAAAATATATTCCAAATGCGATGAAATTGCAAAAAAAGTGCAATTGCATGATAGTTTTGGGGTCTTTTATTCCCTGTGTTCACTATATGGTAAAACTGATGTGTCAGTATGATGTCTCACGTCGGTTTGAGATCGTAGATACCAAACACGTATACTTTTACTTTATGTAAGGGGTTAAAAAATTCAGAAGTTTGTCCAAAAAAAGAGTAGCGCTTTTGTCGCCATTTTAAGAGACCCGTAGCGTTCTCATTTTTCGGGATCTGGGGCTGAATGATAGCTTATTTTTTCCACCTTGAGCTGACGTTTTTATTGATACTATATTTGCGCAGATGCTATGTTTTGATCGCCTGTTATTGCATTTTAAAAATATTTGCAGCAACCAAAAAGCATCATTTTGTCATTTGGAATTCTTTTCTTGCCACGCCGTGTACCGATCAAATTAATTGATGTTATCTTTTTATAGATCTGGCATTTCTGAACTCAGCGATACTAAATATGTGTATATTTTTTATTTTTTTAACTGTTTTATTTTCAATTGGGTGAAAGGAGGGTGATTTGAACTTTTATTTTTTTTTATTTTTTCATATTATTAAAAACTTTTTTTTAACATTTTTTATTTATTTATAAGTCCCCGTTGGATGTTAATTTCTGCTGATCAGAGCAGCATCGCTCTGATCAGCAGAAATGCAGCATTCCTGTGAGTGCCAATGCTCTGTCAGCTCTCACAGGAAGTTCGTCATGGTAGTGTTAGGGGTCATAAGCTGATCCTGCATTACCATAGCAACACCAAGGTGCCCCGTGATTACATCACGGGGTCACCAATGGCGACAGCGAACAGCGTGGTCCCTGCCGTGGCCTTTTAAATTGTGCTGTCCGTATTTCACAACATGATCTAAAGGGTTAACAGGTGCAGGCGGATCTCCGATCCACCTGCGTCTGTTCGCCACACATCTCTGCTGATCAGATCAGCAGAGATGTGCTGAGATTACCACGGCCTGGCTGCCGGAGCCCGCATTAATAGGAGGGAGACGACCAAGGACGTACCAGTACATCCTTGGTCGTAAAGGGGTTAAGCTTATTGCTCTGTGGGGAAATCTAGCAATCTTGACTGTGTGGGTGAACTGGGGCTCTTTTTTAAATTGTTGGTCTGTGGAGGATCTCTGAAATTCATCTCTGTGCGGTAACTGTGAAAATTTAGTGTTTCTTCATTTACTTGCTTTGTAGCCATAATTACTAGGGTGACAGAAGCATTTTAAGTCCTTTACCTATCCACATTTGTTTGCCGGGTAATTAGCATGCTCTTACCCCCATTCATGTTCCTTTTGCAGCTCCCTAACCCTTGCTACAACGATTTTACAGCCCCGACCTTGGGCTCTCCATTGACATGTATGGGATTTGTTGTCTGGGGTCAAGTTTGGCGTCAAGTTCGCTCGCCGATCCTGATTTTTTTATTTCCCGTGCTGGTTCAGCGAACAGGAATATCCATTAATCATTTTATTCAACTTTTAACGAATGACCTTGCCAAACCATATGGACGGCTTCAGGCTACGTTCACACATCAGTTTTTGGTATCAGGCACAATCCGGCAAAAATGGATGTGCCTGATCCTTTTTTTTTTTCATGAATCCGGTCCGTCAAAAAAACGGATCTGGCGCATCTGTTTTTTTGCATCCGTTTTGTCAGTTTTTTTGCTGGATCATAGTTAGTTACATAGTTACTTAGGTTGAAAAAATACCTGGGTCCATCTAGTTCAATCTTCCTCCACCAGTTCTATATTTGGTCACTAAGTCATTTATAACCAACAATGTTTTGTGTACTGAGGAAATCATACAGCCCTTTTTTAAAAGCTATTATAGTGTCTGCCATTACTACCTCTTGTGGTAGGGCATTCCACAGTCTGACTGCTCTAACTGTAAAGAACCCTTTCCTATTTAGCTGTCGGAATCGCTTTTCTTCCACTCGCAGTGAGTGCCCCCTGGTCCTTAGTATTGTCTTTGGAAGAAATAAGTCATGTGCCAGTCCTTTATATTGACCACACATGTATTTATACATATAAATGAGATCTCCTCTGAGACGTCTTTTTCTAAGCTAAACATATCTAACTTTTTCAACCTCTCATCATATGGGAGGCCTTCCATTCCTTGTAGTAGTCTAGTTGCCCGCCTTTGAACTGACTCTAACTTCTGAATGTCCTTTTTAAAATGTGGAGCCCAAAACTGGATCCCATATTTCAGATGTGGCCTCACAAGTGATTTATAGAGGGGCAACAATACGTTGGGATCACGGGATATAATCTCTCTTTTTATACACCCTAAAATCTTGTTTGCTTTAGCAGCTGCTGCTTGACATTGAGTGCTGCTGCTCAGCTTATGTGTAATGAGAATACCCAAGTCCCTCTCCTGTTCTGTAGTCCCGAGTTTACTTCCATTTAATGTATATGCAGCTATAGGATTACTCCGTCCTAGGTGCATTACTTTACATTTATCAACATTAAATCTCATTTGCCAAGTATCTGCCTATTCTGACATCTTATCCAGATCTTTTTGTAATATTGTACTATCAAGGTCAGCTTTTAATATCCTACATAGTTTGGTGTCATCAGCAAAGACTGACACTTTACTATCAATCCCATCCACAAGGTCATTAATAAAGAGATTAAAAAGAATCGGTCCTAGCACAGATCCCTGCCACACCCCACTGCTGACTATAGCCCATTTAGAGAATGTACCATTTATGACTACTCTTTGTTTCCTATCTTTTAGCCAATTTCTTACGCAGTTGCATATAGTTTACCCTAGTCCTTGCTTTTGGAGCTTTAGTATAAGGCTATTATGTGGTACAGTATCAAATGCCTTCGCAAAGTCCAAATAAATCACATCAGCTGCATTACCAATATCCTAGGTTTGCACTTACCCCCTCATAGAACCCCAACAGATTGGTTAGACATGACTTATCTTTCATGAATCCATGCTGTTTGCCAGTTGTTATATTATTTTCTGCAATATATTTTTCCATGTCATCCCTTAAAATGCCCTCAAAAACTTTGCATACTACTGATGTACCCGATTATTATTATTAGCTGCCTTTTCAATTTGATCCAGCATTTTACCCTCTCTTTGTTCAGGTATGTTAGGAGGCTTATAGCAAACTACAATTAGCATTTTTCCATTATTCCCCTCCCCATGTACATTTACCCATACTGACTCTACATTGTTGCAGTTCCCCTCAATGTCATCATTGAACACAGGTTTTAGGTTAGATTTGATAAATATACACATCCCACCACCTTTTTTGTCTTTCCTGTCCTTCCTAAATGTAGTATAACCCTGTATGTTTGTCACCCAGTCATGGCTTTCATCCAGCCAGGTTTCCGTAATGCCCACCACATCATAATCCATGGTTGACATAAGAGTCTCCAATTCATTAATTTTGTTTGCAAGACTTCTTGCATTTGCCAATAGACATTTAATGCTATTAACACCTTTATTACTCCTAGCCTCCCTACGTTTCTTGCATGTCCCTTCCTTCCCATCCAATCCTTCATTGACCCCTACCGTCTCACTGTCTCTATCTGCTCTATCTATCCCCTTTTTTGCTCCACTACCCTCCCTCCCCCAGATCCTAGTTTAAAAGCTCCTCCATCCGTCTGACCATTTTCTCCCCCAGCACAGCTGCACCCTCCACATTGAGGTGCAGCCCGTCCCTACCGTAGAGCCTGTAGCCGACTGAGAAGTCGGCCCAGTTCTCCATGAACCCGAACCCTTCCTTCCTGCACCAATTTCTAAGCCACGTATTTATCTCCCTAAGCTCTCGCTGTCTTTCTAGTTTTTTTCAATAAATTGGAACATGCTCAGTTTAAAAAACGGATCTGGCGGCCGCATCCGTTTTTTGCCGCATCGTGCCGGATCCGGCTTCCATTGTAAATGATGCTGTATTGCGCCGGATCTGGCGCGATACGTTTTTTTTCAGAGACAAAAAACGTTCAATGAGACGTTCCATCCGGCCGCTGCATTGAGTAATTACGCCGGATCCGTCAAAAGCCGGATGCAACGCAAGGCCATCAGGCACAATCCGGCGCTATTACAAATCAATGGGGATAAAACGGATACGGCGCCGGATCCGTTTTATCCATTTTTTTCCGGATTGTGCCTGATGGGAAAAAAACTGATGTGTGAACGTAGCCTTAGGAAGATTGACCCTATTGACAGATTCTCAAAAAATCTTTCTGTTGCTCCACTATACTATACAACTCTTCATTTTTTTTTGTAAATATCTCCTTATGTCGGGGGTCTTCAAATCTGTGGCTCGCATGCGCACGATGTGTGTTTTGCAGCTGTGTGCATTAGCCATCAGCTACGAAGTGAGGATCTCCAGATGGTGACTTTTCTGAGTAGTCTGGTATAGAAGAGAAGATCTGAATGTGCATACACTAGCAGGGGGCAGTGGTAGGATAAAAATGGTAAACTGAGATAGGATTATACTGCCACTGCTTCTTGAAGCTAAATGTAAAAGTTCATTCAGTGTGTTTCATGCGAGAATATCAAAAGGGAGTAATGCGGGCTTTACACGAGACGACCGATCGTGCGATGCATCGTCGGGGTCACGGTTTTCGTGACGCACATCCGGCATCGTACACGATGTCGTCTTGTGTGACACCTCCTAGCGACGCAGTATCGCTCACAAATCGTGAGTCGTGTACTCATCGCTAGGTTTCATAAAATTGTTTAATTAAAATCGCGCCGGCTATGTGGAAGGAAGGAGGTGGGCGGGATGTTTACATCCCGCTGATCTCCGCCCCTCCGTTTCTATTGGCCGGCTGCCGTGTGACGTCGCTGTGACGCCGAACGTCCCTCCCACGTTCGTCGCCAACAGCGAGGTCATCCGGAAGGTAAGTGCGTGTGATGGTTGTGAAACGAGTTTGGGCGCCACGGACAGCGATTTGCCCGTGACGCAAAAACGACGGGGGCGGGTACGATCGTTCATACTATCGCACGATAGATCGACTCGTGTAAAGCAGGCTTAAGGCCTAAGACACACGGCATGAAAATCGGTGCGAGTGGAGTGCGATAAAAAAATCGCATTCCACTCGGACCAATATTAGCATTTGTGTCAGCTCACATGTGCGATTATTTTCTCAGCCCTAATCGGACCGAGAAAACAATCGCACCATGCTGCGATTGTAATGCGAGACTCTTTCTCTCGCACCCATTCAAGTGTATGGGGCGAGAGAAAAATCGCACTGTACTCGCGGTACACCGGTGTGCGCGTGCACAGCGAGAATGGCAATAGCTGACTATGGAGGAGAGAGGGAGATAAATCCCTCCCTCTCCTCCTCCATGCCGGGCCTGCCCCTCCTCAGAGCTGGCCCTCCCCCCGCAGCTGAGGTCCGCTCGCACGGTCGGACCTCAGTCGCAGGGACACTTGCATGAACACTCGGCTCTGCTGTACTGCCAGCGTGAGCCGAGTGTCATGTGGCCCCAGCCTAAAGTTCTGGATGTAAGTATACCGGGAGAGAGGGGGGGCGCTTAAAGGGGATGGAGGCTGATCTTGGTGTGTTTTCTGAGATTAAACTTTGGCTTAAGGGGGTTTTACAAGCAGCGATATCGCTAGCAATATCGCTGGTGAAAGCACCCGCCCCCGTCGGTTGTGCACCACGGACAAATCGTTGCTCGTGGCTCACAACATCGTTAGGAGCCGTCACACGGACTTACCTGCCTAGCGACATCACTGTTTCTTTTTAAGGGGGCGGTTCGTGAGCCGTCACAGCGGCGTCACTAAGCGGCCGCCCAATAGAAGCGGAGGGGCGGAGTTGAGCGGCCGTAACATGCCGCCCACCTCCTTTCTTCCTCATTGCCGGCGGCCGCAGGTAAGCTGCAGTTCATCGTTCCCGAGGTGTCACACGTAGCAATGTGTGCTGCCTCGGGAACGACGAACAACCTGCGTCCTCAACAATCAACGATTTTATGAAAATGAAAGACGTGTCAACGATCAACGATAAGGTGAGTATTTTTGATCATTAACAGCTGTTCGCTGGTGTCACACGCAATGATGTCGCTAACGATGCCGGATGTGCGTCACGGAATCCGTGACCCCGGCGATATATCGTTAGATATGTCGTTGCATGTGACGGGGCCTTTAGAAAAAACAAAGAAAATGGATTTGCACTACTGCAATATAATAGGGCATATATAGAAAAACAGAGGGAATTTTTGTGTCTAAACTGGCACTGGAACCACATCAATACTCAATATATCAGAAACATGTCCGCATATATTAAAAAACAATTTTTATTAAGTGAAAAAGTTTAAAAATCTTTAAAAACATAACACACAAAAAAAGGCAGTCCAGACATCCCAAAGGTCTCCATAATACAAAGCATAATGTGCACACAGGGAACAATCTGTCAAAAATAGCCAGGGTACAAAGGTGGATACTCAGAGTGGCACAGATCATATAGCTGAATCAGCATAAATTATCACAAATAACATGTGTACAAGAAACCTAGAGCATGCGCAAATAATATCCATTATTAATATAATACCTGTACAAGGAAATATAAAGAGATAAATAACCCTAGATCTCTGTAAAAAAAGGGGATCATAGTTGTTAGCTCATGCGCAATAACATGCTCCAGGCTGAAGCTTATTCTGCTGATTTTGCGTCCCGCATATTAGGGAGACCTTTGGGATGTCTGGACTGCCTTTTTTTGTGTGTTATGATTTTAAAATTTTTTAAACTTTTTCACTTAATAAAAATTGCTTTTTAATATATACGGACATGTTTCTGATATCTTGAGTATTGATGTGGTACCAGTGCCAGTTTAGACACAAAAATTCCCTCTGTGTTTTATTATGAAACTTCAGCTGTCATTATACCAGTAATGGAGGGCCCTGGGTGTTGATTCGGGGGTGGGGAGGTTAATAACTGTCATTCCTCAGTGTGGGAATTTGATCTGGTGACCTGTTGCTGTGTGGTCAGTTACTCTATCTGCTGGGCTAATACCTTTTTCTTCCCTGTTGAAATATTGTCTTTGTCTTCACATCTTGGTTCGGTTTCTAATTTCCCCGATGTGGTTTGCTCTATCACATCCTGGGTTGGGTTATATAGGTTCATCTTTCACTGCACTTCCTTGCTGCTTGTATCTCGAGGTTGACTTGTTCTAAAGAGTTCCAGCCCTTCATCTTGGGGGTTTACCTATTGGTAAACACCGCTTGAGTGCCTGCTGCGAGACAACTTGTTTTCCTTCCCAGCATCTATTCCTTCCTCCTTATATGCTCGATGTCGAGTGGCTGAGCGCCACTTATCCCTTTAAGAAGCTAAACGCGGACCGCGGGGGGTCGCGTAGCTATTTAGCATGCCGGAGTCTCGTTCTTTATCGGAATTAACCAGACAAATTGCTCCACCAACTAAGAAAAGCCATGCACCACCACCCACCACCACCACTCCTTATATGAATGTTTTTAGTTTTCTCACTTTGGGTTTTTGTATCCTCCTTTGCGCCTCTCTTTCCCCTTGTTGGCAGTGTGTGGCAGCCTCTCCTCTACACTGTGTGCAGAATTATTAGGCAAATGAGTATTTTGATCACATGATACTTTTTATACATGTTTTCCTACTCCAAGCTGTTTAGGCTTGAGAGCCAACTACCAATTAAGTAAATCAGGTGATGTGCATCTCTGTAATGAGGAGGGATGTGGTGTAATGACATCACACCCTATATAAGGTGTGCTTAATTATTAGGCAACTTCCTTACCTTTGGCAAAATTGGTCAGAAGAGATTTGACGAGCTCTGAAAAGTCCAAAATTGTGAGATGTCTTGCAGAGGGATGCAGCAGTCTTGAAATTGACAAACGTTTGAATCGTGATTACCGAACAATCAAGCATTTCATGGCAAATAACCAACAGGGTCGCAAGAAGTGTGTTGGGCAAAAAAGGCGCAAAATAACTGCCCATGAATTGAGGAAAATCAAGCGTGAAGCTGACAAGATGCCATTTGCCACCAGTTTTGCCATATTTCAGAGCTGCAACGTTACTGGAGTATCAAAAAGCATAAGGTGTGCCATACTCAGGGACATGGCCAAGGTAAGGAAGGCTGAAAAACAACCACTTTTGAACAAGAAACATAAGATAAAATGTCAAGACTGGGCCAAGAAATATCTTAAGACTGATTTTTCAAAGGTTTTATGGACTGATGAAATGAGAGTGACTCTTGATGGGCCAGATGCTGGATCACTAAAGGGTAGAGCGCTCTACTCCGACTCAGACGCCAGCAAGATGGAGGTGGGGTACTGGTATGGGCTGGTATCATCAAAGATGAAGTTGAGGGACCTTTTCGGGTTGAGGATGGAGTTAAGCTCAACTCCCAGACCTACTGCCAGTTTCTGGAAGACAACTTATTAATTCTGTCTCTGTGCTCGTGCGCCGTGGCGGGCACTTCCGGGTTCATACACACGGCGGCCTCTAACATGCTGGTGCGCATCCTCCACTGACGTCAACGGGAGAATTCTCCCTGAGCAAGAGTACCGCCGGCTTGTGTGTGCGCACCCCCGGGTGCCTGTTACGGCTCATGCGCCAGTCTAGATGAATGTGATCCACCTGCAATTACCCCAATTATATCAACAACACATGTATCAACATAGATTTAAACAGACCTCAGTGATCTGTTAGATGCCTATCCCACTTTGCTGAAGAAGCTGCCTACGCGATACGCACGTGCAGGACGGGTTGGAATTGTACCATTGTGCCCGATCATAAGAATTTGGCTGTCTTTTTATGGGTAAGCTTTATGTATAGGACACTGAATTCCTTATTATTTAATGTACTTCTTTCAAATGTGCTGCCCATTAAACACTATGCGCTTTCTATCTTTGGCTAGACATAGTTATCTATGAATATTTACATCAAAGCACTTGATTAATATACAGAAGGCACCCTGATTTATTAACCACCTTTACAGTTATTATCGGGAACATGGTTACTACCCCACTTTAGGAGTCCCCCAATAACCACTGTTGTAATACAATGACAGATTTTTATATGTAACTTTGTAATTAATAAACTATTTGTGCATTTTGAATATAACACTCCTTGTGTGTGTGTTTTTCTGCACACATTTTTTCAAATAACTTATTCAAGCAGTGGTACAGGAAGAAGTCAGTATCGTTTAAAAAAATATGCTTTTCATGCAGGACAATGCTCCGTCACATGCATCCAACTACTCCACAGCGTGGCTAGCCAGTAAAGGTCTAAAAGATGAAAAAATAATGACATGGCCCCCTTGTTCACCTGATCTGAACCCCATAGAGAACCTGTGGTCCCTCATAAAATGTGAGATCTACAGGGAGGGAAAACAGTACACCTTTCGAAACAGTGTCTGGGAGACTGTGGTGGCTGCTGCACGCAATCTTGATTGTAAACAGATCAAGCAACTGACAGAATCTATGGATGGTAGGCTGTTGAGTGTCATCATAAAGAAAGGTGGCTATATTGGTCACTACATTTTTTTGGGTTTCGTTTTTGCATGTCAGAAATGTTTATTTCTAAATTTTGTGCAGTTATATTGGTTTACCTGGTGAAAATAAACAAGTGAGATGGGAATATATTTGGTTTTTATTAAGTTGCCTAATAATGCTGCACAGTAATAGTTACCCGCACAAACAGATATCCTCCTAAGATAGCCAAATCTAAAAAAAAACACTCCAACTTCCAAAAATATTAAACTTTGATATTTAAGAGTCTTTGGGTTGATTGAGAACATAGTTGTTGATCAATAATAAAAAAAAAATCCTCTAAAATACAACTTGCCTAATAATTCTGCACACAGTGTAGTCCTTCAGGAGGTACGTTAGAGCCCTCAACAGTCTTTTAGGGAATCAGATCCAAGGTGGTGTTGTTAGTTGTACAGCTAAAGTCTTACAAGTCTGTACAGTGACCATATGGGTTCAGACGGGTCTTGACCCTGTAGGTCTTTCTGCTTTTACACTACCCGTGTCTGTATATATATGTTCATAATAGTAACTATTTTTCAAAACTGAATGTGGCTCTCAAAATAAGAAAGTTTGGGGACCACTGCCTTGCTTTTGTGGTCTGACAGCATTCTCTACAAATGATGAGCTAAATCAGGAATCTGAAACTTAGCCAGGTAAATGGGCTGTACATAGAAATAAGTTTGAATTTGATGGGCCTCATTCTTTATTTTTCCTTTACCGTTTTTCATACATTTTTGTTTTAATTATTTTGTTTTTTACCTCATTCAGTAATATTGTCTGACAATTGATCCCATATAGTAATTCTGGCCCTCATTCTATAATAAAGTCCTTAATCCTGTAATCATATCCTCTGTCCTGACCCCCTTCCTATAATAATGACCCCAATCCTATAATGTCACTAATCCTGGCTGCCTTCCTGTAATAATATCCGCCATCCTGTAATAACGTCCCCCATAGCTTAATAATGTTACCAATCCTTGACTCCTTTCTATAACCATGTCCACAATCTTGGACCCCTTCCTGTAATAATGTCCCCAATCTTGGCTCTCTTACTGTAATAAAGTCCCTCATCTTGTAATAATGTTCCACATCCTGCAATCATTCCATAGATTGTAAGCTTGTGAGCAGGGCCCTCATTCCTACTGTAGCTGCTAAACTATGTGTTACTTTGCTTTGTTTTTGTCCTCCACTTCATTATAAAGTGCTGTGGAATATGTTGGTGTTATATAAATATCCCCAATCCTAGACCCTTTCAGGTTATAAAGTCCCCTATCCTGTATTGAGGTCCCCAAAGTTGGTGTCATGCCCATGACTCACGTGGCTGGTAAATGGCGCTCTGCTCCACCTGCTGTCAGATCATCTTGGAAACACAAGCACTTCTACATCCTCCTGGTGCTGGAGAGTCTCAACCCAGCTGTAGTAAAGTGCGGTCAGACTCTGCAGGAGTGTAATCACCTGCCTACTGTGAGTGTTACTGCTCTGGCCAATCCACTGTCAGTAGTGGATATATAAGACAACTCCTCCCTTCACACTTTGCCCAAGCTTTGGAGCAAGTCAGTTTGTGTCTTGTTCCCTGTTCAGCTAAATTTCTGTTTGTCTCTCCTGATAACGACCCAGCTTGTGCATGTGTATATCCCGATCTCTTCCCTCCTTACCTTGGCTACATCTTTGGAACCTGTGCTCCTTGCATTGACCTTGGACCACCTGACTTCGTCACTGCCTGTGTCCTCGGTATTTCATAAGTCTGCTTTCAACTATCGGCTGGCGCTGTTGCATATCTGGGGACTTCTCTGCGAATGATACCTGGCAACTACCTGCAGCCCAGTTTATTCTCCCCATCAGAGGCTCTAGTGAGGACCAAGTAGTTGTTTAGCTATGCCCCTATAGGGTAAGCTAGGCCCGTGGTGCAGTGGGTTTTTACCAGCGTTACAGTAAGCTTGGGCCATGGACCCCACTGACAGATCTTAACCCGGTGATGCCAAGTTCAATGTACAAATCCTGAATGACAAAGTTTGTTCACAATATAAGCATCTGGACCAGCTGATGCAGGCAATCAGTGTTGTCTCTACCCAGCTGCAGAATTTAACCACTTCAATTTTCACCTTGTTGGGAGCCCCTGCAATGTGCGGCCATCCTCCCTCAGGTCTGGTTATTTCTTCCATGGAACCACCAAAGGCTCCAGTGTCTGGTGGCCCAGCTAAGCTTCAGCTGCCACATCCATCCTGGTATGATGGAGATTCCTGTAGCAATAAGTATATGCTGTATGGCCTCTAGAAGTCTCTCTTCTTGTATGTGTTCACAAGCAAGTGGGAACTCGCTGGTACTGGAGACAGAGTGCAGGCAGCAGAGAGAGATGCAATGGCTGACAATACCACCTAATAAAGAGCCTGAAGATCTGCACTGAGTGTGATTACTGAGAGACACAACAACAGAACATGGTGGCAGCTGGGCACAGAACCTTCATGTGACACACCTGCAAATCCTCAGAGCTTGTGTGTGAGACTGGGACTGTACAGAACATCATAGCAACTGTGAATACAGATTTCCTATCATTACTATAAGATGGAGACTGGTCTGAAGCCCCCTCAAAAACTGGATGTCTCATCATGTAATCTATCCCAGACATGGAGACACTGGAAAGAGGAGTTTACTCTCTATGTGGATCTGACAGTGGCCCCCAGTGATGACAAACGTAAAGTAAAGCTCTTTTATTACTTAATTGGGGAAAAAGGCAGAGAACTAGCCCAGACCTTACTGCCAGACACAGTCCACCTCGTCCTAGCAGAGATTATGGAGGCATTTGATAAGCACTGTGACCCCAAGAGAAATGAGACTGTGGAGAGATACAAGTTTTTCACAAGACAGCAGGCGGATGGTGAAAATGTAGACAGATATGTGACAGAGCTGAGGACATTGGCTGCAACATGTGTCTTTGGGGAAATCAGAGATGGCCTCATAAGAGACAGAATTGTATGTGGCATTATGGACACTCGCCTCAGAGAAAGGTTACTCAGAGACGAAGAGCTGACCTTAGACAGATGCATGCAAATCTGCAGGGCTGCAGAGCTGACAAAGCGCAGCCTGAAGATGATGGCAGGCACCAGTGATAATAATGATGCTGATGAGGTACATGCAGTATCTATGAAAGTAAAGACAAGACCAAGCTCCCCTATAAGCACGATCCACTGCAAATATTGTGGTAAGAGACATGAGAGAGACAAGACCAAGTGTGCAGCATATGGCGAAACCTTCAGGTTATGTGGCAAGAAGAATCATTTCTCAGCTGTCTGCAGGCTGGGAACAAGCAAACAGCATGGACAGGTCCACACTGTGACACCAGACACTGACAGTGCAGAGGACAATACATGGCTACAGCTGCAACCTGCAACAGAGAATGTCAATGTAATCAGGCAGCCAGTAGTCAAGGACGCCAAGCAGCTCTATGCAACCTTCCTGTTGGATGAGAAGCCCATTAGATTTCAGCTGGATTGTGGAGCAAGCTGTAATGTAATTCCAAGTGCTCTGCTGAACAAACAGGTTTCCATTGAGCCAACGGACAAGGTACTGGTGATGAACAACAAAAGTGTTCTGAAACCTATGGGGAGATGTAAGCTCAAAATACGGAACCCATGTAACAGGAAAAGTTACAGAGCTGAATTTACCGTGCTGCGTGGTGGGAACCATGTACCAATACTGGGAGTAAAAGCAGTGCAGGCAATGGACTTAATAAAAGTACAGTCGCAGAACATTATGTCTGTTGAAGTTTCCCAGGATATACCAAATCCCAAACTAAATTCAGAGCGCAATTCGGACTTTCAAAAAATAAAAATGGAGTATGCTGATTTATTTGAAGGTGATGGGTGTTTTGAAGGTAAATACAGGCTAGAAATTGATAAAACTGTGCAGCCTACCAGATTACCTACAAGAAGGGTGCCTGTAGCTTTAATGCAACCACTGAAAGTAGAGCTACAAGAGTTACAGAAAAGAGGCATGATAGAACCAGTCCAGAAGAGTACAGATTGGATAAGCAGTTTGGTCATAGTGCAGAAACCATCAGGCAAGTTAAGAATATGCATTGATCCGAAGCCACTCAACAAGGCGCTGAAAAGAAATCATTACCCGATGCCAACATTGGACGATGTTCTCCCAGATCTATCAAAGGCTAAAATATTTTCTGTATGTGATGTCAAAAATGGATTCTGGCATGTGGAACTGACTGAAGAATCAAGTTTGTTGACAACATTTTCTTCATCATTTGGACGCTATAAATGGCTGAGACTGCCCATGGGACTAAAACCTGCTCCGGAGATGTTCCAGCAGAAATTGATGCAGGCTTTGGAAGGACTTCCTGGAGTAAAAACAATAGCAGATGATATCCTTATAGTGGGAGAAGGCGAAGATATGGAATCTGCAATGAAGGATCATGATCAGAAGATGATACAATTTTTGGACCGATGTAGAGCAAAACAAATAAAGCTGAAGTTGGACAAATTCAAACTGAAAATGACAGAAGTTGCATATATTGGACATCTTCTGACCTCAAATGGTGTAAAAGTGGATCCAGAAAAGGTGAGAGCAATTCAAGATTTGCCAACCCCAACTGATGTGTGTGGAGTACAACGATTTCTGGGCATGGTAAATTATCGCTCCAAGTTTTGCAAGCATCTGTCAGATATGTGTGAGCCACTGAGACAGCTAACCCACAAAGCTGTGCTCTGGGAATGGACAGAAAACCAGGAAACTGCTTTCCGGTCAGTAAAGAAGGCTATTGCAGATGCAGCAACCCTGAAGTATTTCGACTCAGATCAAGAAGTGGTGGTACAATGTGATGCTTCAGAAAAAGGCCTTGGAGCTACACTAATGCAGAACAAACAGCCAATCACGTTTGCAAGCAGAGCCCTAACAACAACAGAGCAAGGATATGCTCAGATTGAGAAGGAGTTACTGGCTGTGGTATTTGGGATGGAGACGTTTCACCAGTACACCTATGGTCGACGAGTAACAGTGTAATCTGATCACAAGCCATTGGAGAGCATTACAAAGAAACCACTACTAAATGCCCCAAAGAGACTACAGCGCATGCTGTTACGACTTCAGAAATGCGATTTTGACATCTGTTACTGTCCAGGAAGAGACTTACTGATTGCAGATACTCTAAGCAGAGCATACCTACCAGTCACAAATGATGAGGAGAATGAAATTGAAACCATCAATATGTGTGACTAACTGGTGGTGTCAAAAGACAAGTTAAAGCAAATACAGACTTGTACAGAGAAGGATAAAATACTCCAGATCTTAAAGACTGTCATCTTGCAGGGCTGGCCAAAATACAAGCAGCATGTGCCTAGGGAAGTTTCTCCATTCTTCCACATAAGAGATGAACTGTCAGTGCAGCAAGGAATCATCTTTAAAGGAGACAGAGCTGTTATACCAGAAGCACTCAGAAGAGACATACTGGAAACACTGCACTCTTCACACTTAGGCAGGTAAGGATGTCTACGGCGAGCAAGAGAATCTATTTATTGGCCAAGAATGAATGACCACATTAAAAACTATATAGCACAATGTGAAATATGTGCATCCTGCAGTGATAAGCAACAAAAGCAAATAAAAAAAGTCCATGGAGCCTCTGTTAGGAGTCTCAACACAGAAACCAGCCAGATATCCCTCCGGGAAGGACCCAGCCAAGGGGTGGCTCTTTTTAGGAGACCACCATAACCACCATATTAAGTGGCCCTTTTAGTCAATATCCAACTTTTTGACAAGTCTAAAGATATGACAAGGGAAATACCAAGGCCAGGTATCCATCCACAGTCAGCTGTTTCGGGGTATTGCCCCTCATCAGTGTGGAGTAGGATTCTGGCCAGAGGCTTCATGGACTTTTTTGATTTGCATATTTCCCAGGGGGCAATGTACCTAGGATTTCACTGTCTTGAGCGCCCTCGCTGGCTGCCAGCAGTGTTTTCTCTGGCTGGTCTCCCCGAGATCAGTGATTATTTTGTCAAGCAACAAAAGGAGACAATGCAACCTCATGAAATTCTACAGAGGCCTTGGTCAAAAATTGGAACAGATGTGTTCACATGGAATGACAAAGAATACCTGATTACAGTGGACTATTTATCTAACTTTTGAGAGATTGATTTGTTGCAGGACACAAGGGCGAGAACAGTGATTAAAAAACTCAAGGCCCATTTTGCCAGGTACGGCATTCCGGATATCGTGTTCTCTGACAATGCTGCTCAGTTTACTTCAGAAGAGTTTAAAACTTTCAGCAAGAGATGGGAATTTGAACACCAGACGTCTTCTCCAAGACATCCACAGAGTAATGGCAAAGCAGAGTCCGCAGTAAAAACGGCCAAAAGACTCCTTAAAAAAGCAAAACAGGCACGTACTGATGTATATCTGTCTATACTGGATCATAGAAACACACCCACCCAAGGCATAGACAGCAGTCCGGCACAGAGGCTCATGAGTAGATGTACAAAGACACTCATACCAACCGCTAGTCATCTGTTAAAGCCAAAGTTGGTGGGAAACATCAAAGCTCAACTAAAGAAATATCAAGATAGGCAAGCTTTCTATTACAATAAATCTGCAAAGGAACTGCCAGATCTCCAGAGGAATGACAACATACGGCTGCAGCCAAGCAGCAAATACGACAAACACTGGCAAAAGGCAAAGGTTTTCCAGAAACTAGGACCTCGCTCCTACGAAATTGTAACAGAGACGGAAGAAGCCTAAGGTGAAATAGGAGATATTTGAGGAAAACACAAGAACAAGATGATTCCTGGCCTTTTGAACAATATCCTGATACCCAAGATAACGAGGCAGCAAGTCCAAGCCAAGTACCAACAGTGACTGCTGACCATCAGGGTGAGACTGTTAACCAGAGACAGGCAATATCAGAAGGCACATTACCAGAATCAGAACAACTACCAGAGGTGGACATTGACTCTTCTTATGTTACTAGGGCGGGCAGAATGGTCAGAAAGCCTGCGCACCTCAAGGATTATATCTAACTGTATATATTGTAATTCTCTTTTACTTGGTCAGATTAACTGTTGTGTTTAAGTTTGATTGTTCTTCTTGTTTAAAGAGAAATGATGTAGCAATATGTATATGCTGTATGGCCTCTAGGGGTCTCTCTTCTTGTATGTGTTCACAAGCAAGTGGGAACTCGCTGGTACTGGAGACAGAGTGCAGGCAGCAGAGAGAGATGCAATGGCTGACAATACCACCTAAGGCTATGTGCGCACGTGTGCGTATTACATGCAGTTACGCTGCGATCTGCAGCGCAGCGTAACTGCATGCGTCCTGCGTCCCCTGCACAGTCTATGGAGATTGTGCAGGAGCTGTGCGCACGTGGCATATTAGAACGCAGCGATTCGGCTGCTGCCCGAATCGCTGCGTTCTAAGAAGTGACATGTCACTTCTTCCGTGCGGTTTGCATGCTGTCTATAGGGAGAGGCAGCATGCAGAGCGCACGTTCTCTGCTGGCACCATGCGCTCCAGAACGGAGCTTTTCAGCTGCGCTCTGAAGCGCACCTTTTAGGTGCGGTGCAGAGCGCACACGTGCGCACATAGCCTTATAAAGAGCCTGAAGATCTGCACTGAGTGTGATTACTGAGAGACACAGCAAACAGAACAATTCCAAGGAGAGTTGCGGCTTTATTAACCAGTGCCAGAGCCTTCGCCTGGGCAAATCCCATTTGGGAGCGTAGAGGTCCAGAGGTCTACGACTTTGGGTGGTTTCTGGAGATGTTCTGTGTAGCAGTCAAGGCTCCAAGCCACACCTCCTTGTCTGCCTCATCCCTTCAGATTCTGAGACAGGACACACACTTCGTGGCTCAGTATGCTTTATGCTGTTGTACCCTAGCTGCAGAGCTGACTTGGAATGAAGAAGCCTTGGTGGTAACCTTCTGGTAGGGTCTGTCCAGCTGTATTAAGGATAAATTGTCAGTCAGAGATCTACTTTCTTCCATGGATGACCTGATACACTCGGCTTCTAGGATTGACCACCGTTTGCGCGAGTGTGGCCAGGAACAGTCTCAAGAAACTTTTGGTGTTCAAGAACAACCTACACAGGCGTCTACCTTCTTCCACCCCTTGCCCCCACAGAGAGCCCATCTTACCATAGAAGATACATACTGCGCCCCTAAATATTCCTGAAGGGCTTTTATGTCGGACAGGTTACAAAAATTAAAAAAAGGGGGCATAGGGGGGCGTACCGTTACACCCATGACTCGTGCGGCTGGTAAATGCCGCTTTGCTCCTCATAGTGTCAGATCGCCTTGTGAGTTGCTCCTGGCAACATATCCAGCATTGCTACATTTTCCTGTTGCTGGAGAGTCTCAACCCAGCTGTATGTAGTAAGCTGTGGTCAACCTCTGCAGGAGAGTAATCATCTGCCTAGTGTGAGTGTTCCTGCTCTGGCCAATCCACTGTCAGTAGTGGAGTTAAGCTTTGGTGCAATTTAATTTGTGTCTTGTTACTTGTCTGGCTGAATAACTGTTGATCTCTCCTGATACTGACCTGGCTTGTGAACACATATGTCCTCATCTCCCCGCTCCTTATCTCGGCTACATCATGTGAACTGAACCTGTACTAACTGCCCCAACCTTTTACAATTTGTATTTGTCTCTGCCTGTATCCTCGGTACTTCGTACGTCTGCATTGACCTATAAATCAACTGCCCTGCGAGTGGTACCTGGCGACTACCTGCACCCAAGCCTATCCTCACCACCAGGGGCTCTAGTGAAAACCAGGTAGTGACTTAGCTAAGCACCTCCAGAGTAAGCCGGCTTGTCACAGTGGGTCCTCACTCATCAGTGTTATACTTGGCCCCTTTCTTGTAATAATACCTTGTGATAAACATTTGTGTAGGCCCAATTCTTTTTTTGTAGATTTCACTTTTCATCTTCTGCTTTAAACACTGAAGGCAGAGTCAGCAGTTATATCGTTATTTACACAAGGTAACACATCTATTAAAAAGGTAGAAGTTTTTATTCAACATGAAAGTGACATGCCCGCGCTGGGGCCGTGGGGTTACTCGTTACCGGTTCCGTGACCCCGGCAGTGTCAGTTAAAAGAGAGAGTTTATAACAGTTATTCGTGATGCCACCTGTGGTATGCGGCAAGATAGGTGACGCAGCTTGACTGGTGCAGCTCTGCACAAGTAGAGCTGGGCCCTAGGGCAGATGGGAGTAGTAGTGGGTGATGGCGGGGGTACAGGGCCGGAGGTGCAGGCGAATAACGGAGCGACACAGGGATGCAGTCTCAAGGTTTTTACTCACTGTAGCAGGTTCCAAGTTAACACGACTAGTCAGTGACTGCCTTTGTAGTGCTGGGTTTCACAGTGATGGGCTCCAGTCGATCCCGGGTAATTCGGCGGTCAAGACCGTGCACCTTTCTTATGTACAGTACCTTGTGAAAGTATTCGGCCCCCTTGAATTTTTCAACCTTTTCCCACATTTCAGGCTTCAAACATAAAGATAAAAAATTTAATGTTATGGTGAAGAATCAACAACAAGTGGGACACAATTGTGAAGTTGAACGAAATTTATTGCTTATTTTAAACTTTTTAAAAAAATAAAAAACTGAAAAGTGGGGCGTGCAATATTATTCAGCCCCTTTTAGTTAATACTTTGTAGCGCCACCTTTTGCTGCGATCACAGCTTCAAGTCGCTTGGGGTATGTCTCTATCAGTTTTGCACATTGAGAGACTGAAATTCTTGCCCATTCTTCCTTTGCAAATAGCTCGAGCTGAATGAGGTTGGATGGAGAGCGTTTGTGAACAGCAGTTTTCAGCTCTTTCTACAGATTCTCGATTGGATTCAGGTCTGGACTGTGACTTGGCCATTCTAACACCTGGATACGTTTATTTGTTAACCATTTTATTGTAGATTTTGCTTTATGCTTGGGATCATTGTCTTGTTGGAAGACAAATCTCCTTCCCAGTATCAGGTCTTTTGCAGACTCCAAGAGGTTTTCTTCAAGAATGGTCCTCTATTTGGTTCCATCCATCTTCCCATCAATTTTAACCATCTTCCCTGTCCCTGCTTAAGAAAAGCAGGCCCAAACCATGATGCTGCCACCACCATGTTTGACAGTGGGGATGGTGTGTTCAGAGTGATGAGCTGTGTTGCTTTTACGCCAAACATATCATTTGGCATTGTGCCCAAATAGTTCGATTTTGGTTTCATCTGACCAGATCACCTTCTTCCACATGTTTGGTGTGTCTCCCAGGTGGCAAACTTTAAACACACTTTTTATGAATATCTTTGAGAAATGGCTTTCTCCTTGCCACTCTTCCATAAAGGCCAGATTTGTGCAGTGTACGACTGATTGTTGTCCTATGGACAGATTCTCCCACCTCAGCTGTAGATCTCTGCAGTTCACCCAGAGTGATCATGGGCCTCTTGGCTGCATCTGTGATCAGTCTTCTCCTTGTTTGAGATGAAAGTTTTGATGAACGGCCGGGTCTTTGATTTGCAGTGGTATGATACTCCTTCCAATTTAATATGATCGCTTGGACAGTGTTCCTTGGGATGTTTAAAGTTTTGGAAATCTTTTTGTAACCAAATCTGGTTTTAAACTTCTCTACAACAGTATCACGGACCTGCCTGTTGTGTTACTTGGTCTTCATGATGCTATCTGCGCTTTAAACAAAACACTGAGACTATCACAGAGCTGGTGCATTTATATGGAGACTAGATTACACACAGGTGGCTTATATTATCATCAGCAGTCATTTAGGACAACATTGGATCATTCAGAGATCCTCAATGAACTTCTGGAGTGAGTTTGCTGCACTGAAAGTAAAGGGGAAGAATAATAATGCACGCCTCACTTTTCAGTTATTTTTTATAAAAGTTTAAAAAAAGCAATGTGTGAACATACTTTTATAGGCCACAAGCTACTATAGGCCACAAGCTACTATAGGCCTGTGGCTTTCAAAATGTTTGTGTCCCAGTGCAATGACATCACTATATTGTGCCACCTGTGTAGACCTAAATTTGAGTCTTGTTTGCAAGACAGAAGAGTTCTTGATCTACTAAGAGACCAGATTAGGTAAATACAAACTTTTTTTTTTGCAGTATGTGCAGCAACACGGAGGGTATAATTGCAGGTCGGGAGGGTGGGGGGCTTTACTACTAAAGGTTGCATTATTACTGGAGGGGGCACTTGGGAGAGAGATTTTCACTTGGAGAGGTTTACAACTGAAGGGTGACAACCTGGGGTGATTATTACAGGGTGCACTCTGGGGCCATTACTGTTGAAGGGCACATTGAAGTAGCATTAATACTGAAGGCAGTTCTAATACTAATGCCTGCTTTACACGAGTCGATCTATCGTGCGATAGCACGAGCGATCGTACCCGCCCCCGTCGTTTTTGCGTCACGGGCAAATCGCTGCCTGTGGCGCACAAACTCGTTTAACCCCTGTCACACGTACTTACCTTCCGGACGACCTTGCTGTGGGCGACGAACGTCCACTTACTGAAGTGGGAGGGACGTTCGGCGTCACAGCGACGTCACACGGCAGCCGGCCAATAGAAGCGGAGGGGCGGAGATGAGCGGGATGTAACGATTTGTGAGCGATAGTGTGTCGCTCGGAGGTGTGACATGAGACGACGTTGTGCGCCGTGCCGGATGTGCGTCACGAAAACCGTGACCCCGACGACACATCGCACGATAGCTCGTCTCGTGTAAAGTAGGCATTACAGGGCACTCCGGGGGTTTTATTACAGACGGGAATCTCTGGGGGCATTATTATTCGAAGCTACACTCTGGGAGGAGGGGCATAATTACTGAAGGAAACATTATTAGTAAGTAATGTTTCTTCAGCTCTGTATACACCAAAGAATCAGGAAAAAAAAGAAAAAAATCACGGTATGGCTGCGCTGCTAGAGATGAAGATGATGGATTGGTTTTAAAGATTTTATTACAGATAACTGTGCCACAACGTGTTTCGGGGAGGCATATTCCCCCTTCCTCAGGTAGCAGTAATCATACAAACTGATATACCTTATATACATGAGATTAAAGGTTCCCACACCCCTTAATTAATTTAACACTTAATGTGATGAATGATTAAAAAACGATCGATCAATTGGCAGGGTTTGTAGAAGCCTTAGCTGACAAAGAACAATTGCATATATTCATATCAAACAGCAATATTAAATAAAATATATATTAAACTATGTATTAAATACAAGGTATAATTCTATACATAAAGAAATTAATGAGAAATATCGATTTAAATAGTAAACCATACATAGCACTTTAAAAAGTTAAATGTAATGAATATGTGAATTCCATGTGGGTTTACCGATCGCGTGAGCAGCCACCTAGGACAGGACTCCTGCGGGCTTGAAAGGATGGGTTCTCTGCTGATGCCAAGCGGTACACCTTGCATTTCCCTTTGGCTATCTCCCCAGCGTTGTACCTGATGTACAACAGTACCAGGTGAGTGTGTCCATCACACTGTATTGTCTTCATTATCAGTTTTCACACAGGAGCGCCCTCTCTGTCTTTTATTTATACACCAAAGAAGATTGATTGGCAGATATAGGTGATCAAAGTGCTCTTAAAGGGGTTCACAGGGGAGATTAAAAATTCTTCTGCTGCCCCTGCCTTCATAAACTGTAAAGATGAGATGCGCAGTGCAGTCCTATATCCTTACAATACCTGTAATTCTTTGTGACAGGAGCTGCTCTTTCTTCTTCCCTCTCTCCTCTGGGATGTCACATCACACATCAGGGGGTTTGCTCCCTACTGTTAGTAACAGCATGATAATGGCTGTTTCTCTACAGTCCGAGAACAGGGGTGTGGTCATGAACCTTCTTCTTAGAGAGAAGCAGATATTATCAGGAGGCTGATTGTTACTAAAGCAGGGCACACACCCCTGATTTGTGATGTAAACTGCCTTGCAAAAGTATTCACCCCCTTGGTATTTTTTGTGTTTCACTACCTTATAACCTGGAATTTCAGGGGTCATTTTTTGAGGATTTGCATCAGTACATATAAAGAAGATGTCTACAACTGTGAACATTTTACTTTATTTTTATTGTGAAGCAAACAACAAATAGGACAAAATAATTGAAAACTTTATCGTGTATAACTACTCATCACCCTAAACTCAGTAAAGCCTTCTTTTGCGGCCATTACAGCTGCAAGTATGACCCCAGATTCTCAAATGGATTAAGGTGTGGCCTTGATTAGGCCACTCCAATACATAGTTACATAGTTACCTAGTTACTTAGGTTGAAAAAAGACCTAGGTCCATCTAGTTCAACCTTCCTCCACCAGTTCTACATTTGTTCACTAAAGGCTACTTTACACACTGCGATATCGGTCCCGATATCGCTAGTGTGGGTACCCGCCCCCATCTGTTGCGCGACACGGGCAAATCGCTGCCCGTGCCGCACAACATCCGTCACACATACTTACCTGTCCGGCGACGTCGCTGTGACGGGCGAACCGCCTCCTTTCTAAGGGGGCGGTCCGTGCGGCGTCACAGCGACGTCACTGAAGCGTCACTGAACCCAATAACAGCGGAGGGGTGGAGATGAGCGGGACGTAACATCCCGCCCACCTCCTTCCTTCCTCATAGCGGCCGGGAGGCAGGTAAGGGGAGTTTCCTCGTTCCTGCGGCGTCACACGCAGCGATGTGTGCTGCCGCAGGAACGAGGAACAACTTCGTTACTGCTGCAGTAACGATTTTTAAGAATGGACCCCCATGTCGCCGATTAGCGATTTTGCACGTTTTTGCAACGATGCAAAATCGCTTATCGGTGTCACACGCAACGGCATCGCTAATACGGCCGGATGTGCGTCACAAAATCCGTGACCCCAACGACTCCGCATTAGCGATGTCGCAGCGTGTAAAGCCCCCTTAAAGGGAATCTGTCAGCAGAAATTTCCCCTAAAACCTAACAGATTCCCCCTCTGCAGCTCCTGGGCTGCATTCTAGAAAGGTCCCTGTTATTATTGTGCCCCCTTTCTGACCAAAAAAAAGAGTTTATAAAGAGGTACCTTTTTGGTTTCGGATTCTATAAATCTGACACGGGGGCGGGCAGCCTGATGGCCGTTATTCTGCCCCCTGGTCCTGTATACCGCCCCCATCGCTGATTTCCATACTTTTGGACGCCGCCCACTGCTCCAGCCATCCCCGCGCATGCCCAGTGCCAGTCTCACGGGACTGAGCACTGTGACTACTGGTGACGTGTGCGCAGGCAAGTGATTATGGGCGGGACTGTGACTGTTATCAGCAAGTACCCGCCCATAATCTCGTGAGCGCGCAAACCTCTCCAGCGTCACACTGTGCTCAGTGTAGATGCTAGACTGTATGGGCTGCTTCCAGAGATGACGTCCCTTTGTCACGTGATAGGGGCGTGTTCAAAATACTGACAATTGGGTGTATAGCTTCTGCCTCCGGAGGCCACACAAAGTATTACACTTTAAAAAGTGTAACCCCTCCCCTCTGCCTATACACCCTCCCGTGCATCACGGGCTCCTCAGTTTTGGTGCAAAAGCAGGAAGGAGAAAACTTATAAATTGGTCTAAGGCAAATTCAATCCGAAGGATGTTCGGAGAACTGAACCATGAACCAAAAGAACAATTCAACATGAACAACATGTGTACACAAAAGAACAACAGCCCGAAGGGAACAGGGGCGGGTGCTGGGTCTCCCAATAGGAGCTAGAAGAAAAGGAATTTACGGTAAGTAAACAAAATTCCCTTCTTCTTTGTCGCTCCATTGGGAGACCCAGACAATTGGGACGTCCAAAAGCAGTCCCTGGGTGGGTAAAAGAATACCTCGATAAAAAGAGCCGAAAACGGCCCCTTCTTACAGGTGGGCAACCGCCGCCTGAAGGACTCGCCTACCTAGGCTGGCATCTGCCGAAGCGTAGGTATGCACCTGATAGTGTTTCGTGAAAGTGTGCAGACTAGACCAGGTAGCCGCCTGACACACCTGCTGAGCCGTAGCCTGGTGCCGCAATGCCCAGGATGCACCCACGGCTCTGGTAGAATGGGCTTTTAGCCCTGAAGGAATCGGAAGCCCAGAAGAACGGTAGGCTTCAAGAATCGGTTCCTTGATCCACCGAGCCAAGGTTGACTTGGAAGCCTGCGAACCCTTACGCTGGCCAGCGACAAGGACAAAGAGCGCATCAGAACGGCGCAGGGGCGCCGTGCGAGAAATGTAGAGCCGGAGTGCTCTCACTAGATCTAGCAAGTGCAAATCCTTTTCACATTGGTGAACTGGATGAGGGCAAAATGAAGGTAAGGAGATATCCTGATTGAGATGAAAAGGGGATACCACCTTAGGGAGAAATTCCGGGACCGGACGCAGAACCACCTTATCCTGGTGAAAAACCAGGAAGGGGGCTTTGCATGACAGCGCTGCCAACTCCGACACTCTACGGAGCGATGTAACTGCCACTAGAAATGCCACCTTCTGCGAAAGACGTGATAGAGAGACATCCCGCAGTGGCTCGAAAGGTGGTTTCTGAAGAGCCTTTAGCACTCTGTTAAGATCCCATGGTTCCAGCGGCCTCTTGTAAGGTGGGACTATGTGGCAAACTCCCTGCAGGAACGTGCGGACCTGCGGAAGCCTGGCTAGACGCTTTTGAAAAAACACGGAAAGCGCCGATACTTGTCCCTTGAGAGAACCGAGCGACAAACCCTTGTCCATTCCTGATTGAAGGAAGGAAAGAAAAGTGGGCAAGGTAAACGGCCAGGGGGAAAAACCCTGATCAGAGCACCAGGATAAGAAGATCCTCCAAGCCCTGTGATAGATCTTGGCGGACGTTGGTTTCCTGGCCTGTCTCATAGTGGCAATGACATCCTGAGATAACCCTGAGGACGCTAGGAGCCAGGACTCAATGGCCACACAGTCAGGTTGAGGGCCGCAGAATTCAGATGGAAAAATGGCCCTTGAGACAGCAAGTCTGGGCAGTCTGGGAGTGCCCACGGTTGACCCACCGTGAGGTGCCACAGATCCGGGTACCACGACCTCCTCGGCCAGTCTGGAGCGACGAGGATGGCGCGGCGACAGTCGGTCCTGATTTTGCGTAACACTCTGGGCAGCAGTGCTAGAGGAGGAAATACATAAGGCAGTCGAAACTGCGACCAATCCTGAACTAATGCGTCCGCCGCCAGAGCTCTGTGATCTTGAGACCGTGCCATGAATGCCGGGACTTTGTTGTTGTGCCGAGACGCCATGAGATCGACGTCCGGCGTTCCCCAGCGGCAACAGATCTCTTGAAACACGTCCGGGTGAAGAGACCATTCCCCTGCGTCCATGCCCTGGCGACTGAGAAAGTCTGCTTCCCAGTTTTCTATGCCCGGGATGTGAACTGCGGAGATGGTGGAGGCTGTGGCCTCCGCCCACAGCAGAATCCGCCGAACTTCTTGGAAGGCTTGACGACTGCGTGTGCCGCCCTGGTGGTTGATGTACGCAACCGCCGTGGCGTTGTCCGACTGTATGCGGATCTGCCTGCCCTCCAGCCACCGATGGAACGCCTTTAGGGCTTGATACACTGCCCTTATCTCCAGAACATTGATCTGAAGGGAGGACTCTGTCGGAGTCCAGGTTCCCTGAGCCCTGTGGTGGAGAAAAAACGCTCCCCACCCTGACAGACTCGCGTCCGTCGTGACTACAACCCAGGATGGGGGCAGGAAGGATTTTCCCCTCGACAAAGAAGTGGGAAGAAGCCACCACTGAAGAGAGGTTTTGGCTGCCAGTGAAAGAGAGACGTTCCTGTCTAGGGACGTCGACCTCCTGTCCCATTTGCGGAGAATGTCCCATTGAAGTGGACGCAGATGAAACTGCGCAAAGGGAACTGCCTCCATTGCTGCCACCATCTTCCCTAGGAAGTGCATGAGGCGCCGCAAGGGGTGTGACTGGGCCCGAAGAAGAGAGTGCACCCCTATCTGCAGCGAACGCTGTTTGTCCAGCGGTAGCTTGACTATCGCTGAGAGAGTATGAAACTCCATCCCGAGGTACGTCAGTGATTGGGTCGGTGTCAATTTTGACTTTGGGAAATTGATGATCCACCCGAACCTCTGGAGAGTCTCCAGAGCAATGGTCAGGCTGTGTTGGCATGCCACCCGGGAGGGAGCCTTGACTAGGAGATCGTCTAAGTAAGGGATCACCGAGTGGCCCTGAGAGTGTAGGACCGCCACCACGGATGCCATGACCTTGGTGAAGACCTGTGGGGCTGTCGCCAGGCCGAAAGGCAGTGCCACAAACTGAAGGTGTTCGTCCCCGATGGCGAAACGCAGGAAGCGTTGATGCTCTGGTGCAATCGGCACATGGAGATAAGCATCCCTGATGTCGATTGATGCTAGGAAGTCTCCTTGTGATATCGAAACGATGACCGAGCGGAGAGATTCCATGCGAAACCGTCTGGTTCTCACGTGTCTGTTGAACAGTTTGAGGTCCAGAACAGGACGGAATGATCCGTCCTTTTTTGGCACCACGAACAAGTTGGAGTAAAAGCCGCGACCACGTTCTTGAAGGGGAACGGGGATCACAACTCCTTCTGTCCTCAGAGTGTTCACCGCCTGAAAAAGTGCATCGGCTCGCTCGGGGGGCGGAGATGTTCTGAAGAAACGAGTCGGAGGACGAGAGCTGAACTCTATCCTGTAACCGTGAGACAGAATGTCTCTCACCCATCGGTCTTGGACATGTGGCCACCAGGCGTCGCAAAAGCGGGAGAGCCTGCCACCGACCGAGGATGCGGTTTGGGGAGGCCGAAAGTCATGAGGAGGCCGCCTTGGAGACGGTGCCTCCGGCGGTCTTTGGAGGACGTGACTTAGACCGCCATGCATAAAAGTTCCTCTGGCCCTTCTGAGGCCTGTTGGACGTGGAGGATTGGGACTTGGCTGAGGGCCGAAAGGACCGAAACCTCGACTGAATCTTTCGTTGCTGCGGTCTGTTTGGTTTGGACTGGGGTAAGGATGAATCCTTTCCCTTGGATTGCTTAATAATTTCATCCAATTGCTCGCCAAACAAACGGTCGCCAGAAAATGGCAAACCGGTTAGGAACTTCTTGGAAGCAGAGTCTGCCTTCCATTCGCGTAGCCACATGGCCCTGCGGACTGCCACCGAATTGGCGGACGCTACCGCTGTACGGCTCGCAGAGTCCAGGACGGCATTCATGGCGTAGGATGAAAAAACCGACGCCTGAGAAGTCAAAGACGCAACTTGCGGAGCAGAGGTACGTGTGAGAGTGATCACTGAGGGTATATAGCCAAAAGCAAAAACAATGCGGCCGAACAGAGAAAATGTATACAGATATATATATAAATATATACACTTCGGCACCCTGGGGGGACCAGCACCGGTGACCGGTGTGGCTTACCGACCGCCCAAAGCGGTTGTGTGTCCACCAGATTCCCTGCCTTGGGCCTCCCAGAGCTGCAGAGCTCTTCCTGAAATCCTCCACCGGCAGAATGATTGTAAAAATGGCTGCCGGAGCTCTCAGGGGAGGAGGGGGCCGTGGGCGGCAACTAATAAAGTGCGGGAATCTGGTGCCCCACAGTGATCAGTGAGGGGGGAGGAGGACACCAAAGTATGCTCCAGCCCTCACTGTCGACGTCAGGTCGACCGTCCCGCCCTTACCCCTGACTGGCAGGCCCGGGGGCGGGAGTTATGGTACTAGGCCGCAGAAGCCGGGGACTAAATTTAATACCGCGGCCGACAAACAGGCACGGTCGGCGCGGTAGTCCCGGCCGTCCTAAAAATACAGCAGCCGCTGCAGTGTCAGTGACACGAGTGCTCCATACACCGTCCCCAAGGGGACACAGAGTACCTTTTGGATGCAGGGCCTGTCCCTGATGATATTAAGTCTCCTGTCCGGCAGATTACCACAGGGGCTGCGGAGGGAGCCCGGTCCCAGTGCCTGGATGACCGGTTAGGATCCCACTTCTCCCAGAGCCTCTAAGGGATGGGGAAGGAAAACGGCATGTGGCTCCAGCCTCTGTACCCGCAATGGGTACCTCAACCTTAACAGCACCGCCGACTTAGTGGGGTGAGAAGGGAGCATGCCGGGGGCCCTGTGGGGGCCCTCTTTTCTTCCATCCGATATAATCAGCAGCTGCTGCTGACTAAAATGTGGAGCTTGAGTGAATGTGTGCCTCCTTCAACACAAAGCACAAAACTGAGGAGCCCGTGATGCACGGGAGGGTGTATAGGCAGAGGGGAGGGGTTACACTTTTTAAAGTGTAATACTTTGTGTGGCCTCCGGAGGCAGAAGCTATACACCCAATTGTCTGGGTCTCCCAATGGAGCGACAAAGAAAACATGTTTTCATGTTTTTTCAGATAGTTCATTGTATTTGGGGATTTTTAATAAAATGGTGAAAGAGGTTGTTTTTATTGTCTTTTATTCTAAATAAAGTATTTTTTCGGGTGTATGTGTTTATTTACTTTCACTTACAGGTTAATCATCGGGGGTGTCTCATAAACGCCTGCCATGATTAACCCCTTATTACTTCGATTGCCACCGCACCAGGGCAATTCGGGATGAGCCGGGTAGAGTCCCGTGACTGTCGCATCTAATGGATGCGGCAATTCCGGGCGACTGCTGGTTGACAATTTAATTAAAAAACGGTCCCCAAAAGATGTCAGAAAAAAGTGGATGAATTTTCAAACTTCATTAACTTGGATTTCACAGCCTAAACATCCGAGCTGCCCTCTAATGGTATGTACAGCCTGTGCCTGATAGTGCCAGTACTGCACTGGCTGCACCTTATATACCAAAATCCTGATGTTTGGATCATTTTAAATCTGTGTCATGTGTATGATCTGAAACCTGAATTATGTAAGGCAAATCGACATATTTCCCACAATCCCTTTGTCAAGAGGTTAATTAAGTATTTGATGGAAAGGTCCTCCTCAACAACACTATGGACCATACAGGTACTACAATACTGATTAGTTGATGGTAGCAGCACTAGTAAACATTTAGTTAAAGGTTTGGTCTGAAGGCTAAGTAATTTTCATTCTAAATCCCTATCTATTTAGTGCCAAAATGTAATTTTTTTTTAATATACTTGCATTGATAATTTCCTATCCTTCCCTAACTACACCATCTAACTGTTATTCTTTCTTTTTTTTCCTACTTCCTTTTTGATGACGCTTCATTTGAGAATCCCAGTGCATGCTGGGATACTCAAACAAGATGTCATCAGGCAGTTGAGGCTGCAGTCAACCTTGAAATGAAGCACCATCAGTGATGCTCATTTCAGGGGCTGGACTTGTCCCTGCATGATGTTCTCTGTCTGATGTGCACAATGACAGCATACGCTCTGTTGCCGACTCAAATCAGCAGTAATGAGCTGGCACCAGAGCAGTGTCAGAATATCCATCGTACAAAGACAAGGTGACATCACTTGTCTCCGCACACCAAGTATTGTGACATTGGTGCCAGCTCGTTATTGCTGATCTGAACTAGCAATAGAGCGTGTGCTGTCATTATGCGCATCGCACAGTGCATGGAGACTAGCCCAGCCCCTGAAACAAGCGTCACTGATGATGCTTTATTTCAGGGAGGGGCAGAAGCTGCGGCAGTGACTGCAGCCTCTGCCCCATGGTAACGCTTCTTTCGAGTATCCCAGCATGCACCATGCTCTAAGATTCTCAAAAGAAGCATCATCAAAAAGGTCCATTAATTTTTAGACGGGTGCAGTAATGTGTCCTTAGACTCCCATAGGTGAAGTGCACGGCTCAGAAGACAGGACTCTGACTTTCTACTGAATCCACGCTGCTCTGTCTGCTCTCCTGCACTTTTCTAATAGGTCTTTGGAGCAATTGGTGGGGGACTCGGGATCGGGTAAAATTATCTGATCTGCTCAAAATTAATTACCCTATAACATATAAAATAATTTCTATAACATTAAGTCACTCTTTAAGGTGCGTTTACACTGCTGCGGATTATTGGTCTACCTCAACAAGCTCTCAATCACCTGGTGCAGGTGCAAAATATTTGTTCGTATAGTGACATTTTTACGATTAAAAGTAAATCTGTCACCCACAAAATGCCGATCATCCTGCACAAGCATTCATAATAGGGAACGTAGCCCATAGAAAAATCATACCAGGTGTATACAGCCTACACAGATATCATACCATGTGTATACAGCTCATACAGAAATCATAACAGGTGTATACAGCCCATACAGAAATCATACCAGGTGTATACAGCCCATACAGAAATCACACCAGGTGTATACAGCACATACAGAAATCACACCAGGTGTATACAGCCCATACTGAAATCACACCAGGTGTATACAGCCCATACAGAAATCATACCAGGTGTATACAGCCCATACAGAAATCACACCAGGTGTATACAGCACATACAGAAATCACACCAGGTGTATATAGCCCATACTGAAATCACACCAGGTGTATACAACCCATACAGAAATCATACCAGGTGTATACAGCCCATACAGAAATCATACCAGGTGTATACAGCCCATACAGAAATCATGCCATCATCAATCATTAAACAATCTCGTATTCCCTGCTTTCCCCGCCCACAGGCGCCTATGATTGGTTGCAGTGAGACACGCCCCCACGCTGAGTGACACGTGTCTCACTGTACCCAATCACAGCAGCCGGTGGGCGGGTCTATACTGTGCAGTGAAATAAATAAATAAATAATTAAAAAAAATGGCGTGCGGTCCCCCCAATTTTAATACCAGCCAGATAAAGCCATACGGCTGAAGGCTGGTATTCTCAGGATGGGGAGCTCCACGTTATAGGGAGCCCCCCAGCCTAACAATATCAGTCATCAGCCACCCAGAATTGCCGCATACATTATATGTGACAGTTCTGGGACTGTACCCGGCTCTTCCCGATTTGCCCTGGTGCGTTGGCAAATCGGGGTAATAAGGAGTTAATGGCAGCCCATAGCTGCCACTAAATCCTAGATTAATCATGTCAGGCGTCTATGAGACACCCTCCATGATTAATCTGTAAGTTACAGTAAATAAACACACACACACATGAAAAAATCCTTTATTAGAAATAAAAAACACAAACACATTCCCTCATTACCAATTTAATAAGCCCCAAAAAGCCCTCCATATCCGGCGTACTCCATGGACCTCCAGCGTCGCTTCCAGCATGAAGGTGACAGGAGCTGCAGAATACACCGCCGCTCCGGTCACCTCCAAGCAGCAACTGAGGTGAGTAGCGCGATCGGCTGAGCTGTCACTGTTGGAGGATCCAGCGGTGGCCGCGATTAACCTCAGTGCAAGCTCAGCCGATCGCGCTACTCACCTCAGTTGCTGCTTGGAGGTGACCGGAGCGGCGGTGTCTTCTGCAGCTCCTGTCACCTTCATGCTGGAAGCGACGCTGGAGGTCCGTGGAGTACGCCGGATATGGAGGGCTTTTTGGGGCTTATTAAATTGGTAATGAGGGAATGTGTTTGTGTTTTTTATTTCTAATAAATGATTTTTTCATGTGTGTGTGTGTTTATTTACTGTAACTTACAGATTAATCATGGAGGGTGTCTCATAGACGCCTGACATGATTAATCTAGGATTTAGTGGCAGCTATGGGCTGCCATTAACTCCTTATTACCCCGATTTGCCAACGCACCAGGGCAAATCGGGAAGAGCCGGGTACAGTCCCAGAACTGTCGCATCTAATGTATGCGGCAATTCTGGGCGGCTGCTGGCTGATATTGTTAGGCTGGGGGGCTCCCCATAACGTGGAGCTCCCCATCCTGAGAATACCAGCCTTCAGCCGTATGGCTTTATCTGGCTGGTATTAAAATTGGGGGGACCGCACGCCATTTTTTAAAATTATTTAATTATTTATTTCACTGCACAGTATAGACCCGCCCACCGGCTGCTGTGATTGGGTGCAGTGTGACACCTGTCACTCAGCGTGGGGGCGTGTCTCACTGCAACCAATCATAGGCGCCTGTGGGCGGGGAAAGCAGGGAATACGAGATTGTTTAATGGGCGGCCGGCTTTTTCAAAATAGTAAAAGCCGCCGGAGCAGTGTGAATGTCGTGCAGCGCGGCGCCGGGGATCGGTGAGTATGAGAGAGGGCTGCTAACTTCAGTCACTCGGGGGATTAGTGGTCACCGGTGAGTCCTTCACTGGTGACCGCTAATCAGGACGCGGCACAGACAGAGCCGCAGCATGACAATGAAATCGGGTTAAGTTCACCCGAGTTCATTATGACAGTGCGGCTCTGTCTGTGTCTGCTGATATCTGCCATTCACCGCTGCTACATGGCTGTCTGTGTCTGCTGTCAGCGGCCATGTAGCAGAGCTGAATGGCAGATGACATAGTAAAAAATACGCATTACACACGCATTACACACGCTAGTAAAATCTCAGGAATAGCATCGCACTTGCGTTGCACTCGCACCTAACGTGAACTAAAATCAGCCGAGTTTTTTTCAGCCCAGTCGGACCGATTTTACTCGCATAGATGTGTTTCCACCCTTAGGCCAGAATCACACTTGCTAGTGCCTCGCGTGTAACTCGCGTGAGTCTCTCATGGTAGAACCCGGCATGGCCTCACACTATGCATACAGGAGCAGGTCGGTTGCATGTATCTCTATGCAGCTCAGACGCTCCTGTATGCATAGTGTGCGGCCATGCCGGGTTCTACCATGAGAGACTCACGCGAGTTACACGCGAGGCACTAGCAAGTGTGATTCTGGCCTTTGTCCGATTTGGACTGAGAAAAAAATAGCAGATGGGAGCTGCCTCACTGATCAACATTGGTCCGAGTGCAATGTGAGATTCTCTCGCATTGCACTCGTGCGAGTTAATCGCAAGTGTGAAGCCGGCCTTGGACCGGAGTCACACTCGCGCGACTCTCACATTGCATCACCAGGCACGGCGCACACTCTCCTCACAGGTATTTCTATGCAGCTGCCCCGCTCCTGTCCAGAGAGCGGCAGGCCATGCCGGGTGATGCAGCGCAAGTCCCCCGCAGGCCGCAAGTGAGGCAGAGAAGATCTACAATGTTTTCCTCAGCCCTAATCGGACTGAGCTAAAAATCACAGCATGTGTCTGCCAGTCACGGATCACTCGCCCCCATACAGGTCTATGGATGGGTGGGAAACATCAGACTGCACTAAATCGCAGTCGCACGAAGATTATAGCAGAATCCCCCTCATTGGTTGTCAGTTCTGTCAATTATCACAGCGCCCAATTATTGTTAACATTCTAAAGAAGAAGTTACATTTCCTTTTCCGGTTAGCTAAAGCATCAGCCAATAGGCGTCTAGGGTTAGTCGGCTGGAACTGTTTTATTGGTTAGCATAGAAGGGGGCGTACACCTAAACATACTACATAAGCAAAGGACAAAGCAGCCTCGCGTTCTTCGTCTGCGGCGCCATTTTACAGTGACGAACGGTGAAACGAATCTCAGACAACGATGTCTCGTGATAGATTCAGAAGCCGTGGTGGAATGAACGTCGGCGGCGGAGGAATGGGAATGGGAATGAACATTTACCGGCGGGGTAGCGGTGGTCGTGGAGGTATGGGAGGCATGTCCGGCATGTCCAGCTACCGTGGACAGAGCTACATGGACGCCAATCGCGGCCCTTCTCTTCTTAGCCAGAACCAGAATAAACCGCAGCAGAACCAGCAGAAGCCCCCGCAGCAGCAGCCGCCACCACAAGCACCGAAGCCAGTGCCGGCCCCGCAGCAGAAGCCGGCCCCGCAGCAGAATAGCCAGGAGCAGAAAGCGGCCACTCAGGAGCCCCCGAAGGCGCCTCAGACAGCGCAGACCCCCGCAGCCAAGCCCCCCGCGCCCAAGCCCCCCACCCCTCAGACCCCAGCGGCCAAGCCACCTGCCGCCTCCCCGCAGGCTAAACCGACACCGTCCCCTCAGCAGAAGCCCAGCGCCCCCCAGCAGCAGCCGCCACCGCCCGCCGCGCAGAAACCGGCCACCCCGAACCAGGCCCAGAAGCCGCCGCCTCCTAAAGCCACCCCTCCCCCCAGCCAGAGTCCCGCTCAGGCCCAGCCACCGCCACAGCAGAAGCCTGCCCCGCCCCAGCATCAGCAGCAGAGACAGCGGCCGGGGCCCAGCCCTCAGCCCGGCCAGAAGAGGCCTCACCAGTCCAGATTCCAGTCACACCCGCCGCCACCGCCCCCTCAGCCTGAGGTGAAAGGAGAGGAAGAAGGCGGCTGGAACGACGTAAGTGACATGTACTGTTATACACGTGTTACTGGTCACAGGATGACTGCTTGGACGTGAGCCATCCGGCATCTTGTGTGGTGCAGGAAGCCTACAAAATGGCGGCTGGGGCTGTGGCGTCTTTTGTGTCGCCTCCATTTCGGGTGGAAGCCCCGCCCACCGGTTTGTGGCGGCAGAAGGCGGGATGGGTGGGTGAGGGGCTCGCGTATAGGACTGTACCTAGACTGTCAGCACGGCTGTATGGGATTGTGTATATAAGACCTGTGAGCACGGCTGTGTGGGATTGTGTATATAAGACCTGTGAGCACGGCTGTGTGGGGTTCTGTATGTAAGACCTGTGAGCACGGCTGTGTGGGGTTGTGTATATAAGACCTGTGAGCACGGCTGTATGGGATTGTGTATATAAGACCTGTGAGCACGGCTGTGTGGGGTTGTGTATGTATATAAGACCTGTGCGGACGGCTGTGTGGGATTGTGTATGTATACAAGACCTGTGAGCACGGCTGTGTGGGATTGTGTATATAAGACCTGTGAGCACGGCTGTGTGGGGTTGTGTATGTATATAAGACCTGTGAGCACGGCTGTATGGGATTGTGTATATAAGACCTGTGAGCACGGCTGTGTGGGGTTGTGTATATAAGACCTGTGAGCACGGCTGTGTGGGGTTGTGTATATAAGACCTGTGAGCACGGCTGTGTGGGGTGTATATAAGACCTGTGAGCACGGCTGTGTGGGGTTGTGTATATAAGACCTGTGAGCACGGCTGTGTGGGGTTGTGTATATAAGACCTGTGAGCATGGCTGTGTGGGGTTGTGTATATAAGACCTGTGAGCATGGCTGTGTGGGGTTGTGTATATAAGACCTGTGAGCACGGCTGTGTGGGGTTGTGTATATAAGACCTGTGAGCACGGCTGTGTGGGGTTGTGTGTGTATATGTAAGACCTGTGAGCACGGCTGTGTGGGGTTGTATATGTAAGACCTGTGAGCACGGCTGTGTGGGGTTGTGTATATAAGACCTGTGAGCACGGCTGTGTGGGGTTGTGTATATAAGACCTGTGAGCACGGCTGTGTGGGGTTGTGTGTATGTAAGACCTGTGAGCACGGCTGTGTGGGGTTGTGTGTATGTAAGACCTGTGAGCACGGCTGTGTGGGGTTGTGTGTATGTAAGACCTGTGAGCACGGCTGTGTGGGGTTGTGTATATGTAAGACCTGTGAGCACGGCTGTGTGGGGTTCTGTATGTAAGACCTGTGAGCACGGCTGTGTGGGGTTGTGTGTATGTAAGACCTGTGAGCACGGCTGTGTGGGGTTGTGTATATGTAAGACCTGTGAGCACGGCTGTGTGGGCTTCTGTATGTAAGACCTGTGAGCACGGCTGTGTGGGGTTCTGTATGTAAGACCTGTGAGCACGGCTGTGTGGGATTGTGTATATGTAAGACCTGTGAGCACGGCTGTGTGGGGTTCTGTATGTAAGACCTGTGAGCACGGCTGTGTGGGGTTCTGTATGTAAGACCTGTGAGCACGGCTGTGTGGGATTGTGTATGTATGTAAGACCTGTGAGCACGGCTGTGTGGGGTTCTGTATGTAAGACCTGTGAGTACGGCTGTGTGGGGTTGTGTATATGTAAGACCTGTGAGCACGGCTGTGTGGGGTTCTGTATGTAAGACCTGTGAGCACGGCTGTGTGGGGTTCTGTATGTAAGACCTGTGAGCACGGCTGTGTGGGATTGTGTATGTATGTAAGACCTGTGAGCACGGCTGTGTGGGGTTGTGTATATGTAAGACCTGTGAGCACGGCTGTGTGGGGTTCTGTATGTAAGACCTGTGAGCACGGCTGTGTGGGGTTCTGTATGTAAGACCTGTGAGCACGGCTGTGTGGGATTGTGTATGTATGTAAGACCTGTGAGCACGGCTGTGTGGGGTTGTGTATATGTAAGACCTGTGAGCACGGCTGTGTGGGGTTGTGTATATGTAAGACCTGTGAGCACGGCTGTGTGGGGTTGTGTGTATGTAAGACCTGTGAGTACGGCTGTGTGGGGTTGTGTATATGTAAGACCTGTGAGCACGGCTGTGTGGGGTTGTGTATATAAGACCTGTGAGCACGGCTGTGTGGGATTGTGTATATAAGACCTGTGAGCACGGCTGTGTGGGATTGTGTATATAAGACCTGTGAGCACGGCTGTGTGGGGTTGTGTATATAAGACCTGTGAGCACGGCTGTGTGGGATTGTGTATATAAGACCTGTGAGCACGGCTGTGTGGGATTGTGTATATAAGACCTGTGAGCACGGCTGTGTGGGGTTGTGTATATAAGACCTGTGAGCACGGCTGTGTGGGATTGTGTGTGTATATGTAAGACCTGTGAGCACGGCTGTGTGGGATTGTGTGTATATGTAAGACCTGTGAGCACGGCTGTGTGGGATTGTGTATAGAAGACCTGTGAGCACGACTGTATGGGATTGTGTGTGTATATAAGACATGTGAGCACGACTGTATGGGATTGTGTGTGTATATAAGACATGTGAGCACGACTGTATGGGATTGTGTGTGTATATAAGACATGTGAGCACGACTGTATGGGATTGTGTGTGTATATAAGACATGTGAGCACGACTGTATGGGATTGTGTGTGTATATAAGACCTGTGAGCACGACTGTATGGGATTGTGTGTGTATATAAGACATGTGAGCACGACTGTATGGGATTGTGTGTGTATATATGACATGTGAGCACGACTGTATGGGATTGTGTGTGTATATAAGACCTGTGAGCACGACTGTATGGGATTGTGTGTGTATATAAGACCTGTGAGCACGACTGTATGGGATTGTGTGTATATAAGACATGTGAGCACGACTGTATGGGGTTTGATATGTACCTGTGTGGTGTGCTCTTAGTGTACTTTTAGTTCATTGTTGGCATCTCTTTTGCTCCTAATTCCAGGGTGTTCGGGCCACACTGTCCCTCTTGAAGAGGCCTGGAGAGAAGACTTACACGCAGCGCTGCAGGCTGTTTGTCGGGAACCTCCCTACTGATATCACTGATGATGAGTTTAAGAAGCTGTTCTCAAAATATGGAGAACCTGGAGAAGTGTTTATCAACAAAAGCAAAGGCTTTGGCTTCATTAAGCTGGTGCGTAGTTCCTTCTGCATCATGAGACATTTAATTACCAGTCCGTGTACCCATAGCATTATTCCAGAGTCTGTTACCAATAATGGAAGCCTCCTATGTTTAGGTTGAGATGGATCTGAATGGGAACTTTTTTTGTGGCAATTTTGGTACAATTCTGTGCTCTATGCTGAGTGCTGACATCAGGGTTTCAATCTAAATCTCCAAGATCTGTGATTCGGGTGAAACCAATGAAGTGGTTAACTAGTGACCTTTTTATGCTGTCTGGCTTACAGCCTATTGATGACACCCATACTATTGGAGCAGATGGGTTGCCCAACACTATACAACTGCATCACACATGAGTCACCCCAAAGGCCCTGTCTGCAGCCTGCTGAAAAATGCAATAAAAATATATTCAATTATAATAAATAAATGTGAGGTATTGGTCCATACTTTGGCTGAAATATGCAAGCTCGTAAATCAGTCAAGGGTCCATATGCTTGAGTCCCTACACTACATTCAAAAACTATTCACAGAAAAGGGCATACATTTAAAGTAAACTCGCCAGGAACAGCCATTGGCCTACAAAAGGTAAAATAGCAAATGCACTAGCAGGATGCAGCAGCCCCCTATGATAACGATGGGGGCAATTCAGGTGCAGACTGAGGGGGTGGTTGCTGATATTAAACATCCATGCAGCTGACGTTTGCATAGTGCCAGTCACAGGTATGTAAACTGCTGGAGTGATGCTTTAAAGGGACCCTGTCAGCAGATTTGGCCCCTATAAGCTGCAGCCACCACCAGTTGGCTCTTATTTACAGCATTCTATTGTGCTCTCAATAAGAGCTCTGGCTGCGCTGTAGAACATACACCTATAATACTCAGCTAGGGGGAGGATTGGTCTGATAGGTGTCACTGCTCTCCGGTTCGGTGCCTCATCTTTTGCGATCTCCGTCCTCCTGCCCAGTGCCGTTCATGAAGTGTCTGGCATCATTCACAGGGCTACATCACGCTCTTGGTCATGCACACTTTGATCTACCCTGCTGAGGGCAGAGCAAAGTATTGTAATGTGCGGGCACCTGAAAAGTCAGACCGTACATGCATTCGCACTACGGTGCTTTTGATCTGCCAGCGTAGGAGCACAATGGGGGCCTCACTGTGTGACTCCAGACGCGTCATGCACGGGGCTGGGTGGGAGGATGGAGATCACAGAAGATGGAGGAAGCATCGAGCCGGAGAGCAGAAACACCCATCTGACCCTAGGTGAGTATTATAAATGTTAAGGCTACACTGCAGCCTGGGCTATTTTATACAGGATTCTAGAATGCTGCCAATGGCTGTATGATGGCCAGGTATGTTTCTTATTTCAGCGAAAAACCTACTTTAAGAGCTGCTGGGTTTCCAGCCATGTTGTCGATTAGTCAGTTGGGTCCCCTGTTGCTTATTGCTGCCATGGTTTGACAGATCTCTTCCTATACACAGACGTAGACACCGAATGAATGTGCAGCGTCACAGGATGATTTCGCTTAACTTTGCTGCCATTCCGTCTGACGCTGGATTTTGGCTGTGCGCATGACCCCGGAGTTCCGGTCATGCGTACGAGTTGTTTGAATCCAGGATGCGTACATCTAGCTTCATAGTGCGCGTGACCCAAACTCCAGGGTCATGATCACAGAGTTGAAATCCAGTGTCAGGCGGACAGGTGAGAGATCATCCTGTGACACTGCATTCATTAGCATGATGGCACACCTACAGGCATGTACTAACATGCTAATGGAGCCGACTAGCCAGGGAACTAACGCCCAGGGGACCAGTCCCCTCACTCATTAGCATACGGTATAAGATCTTAGGAGATTTTTAGAAAAAGTATTTCTAATCTATGCTAGTGTATACAGGGGCGGTTAGGCAGGGAATAGCAATATACACCCAGATCTGCTCGCGGTTCTGGGTACAAATTACACCTGATCGCTTTAATGAAGCTAGTACTTTGTGCCTGGCCCCATGGGCAGTGTCTGATATCAGGATTACCAGTGCTATTTCATGTGACTTGCTGAAATAGAACGACAACGCTATTTGCCCTTATAATATAGATGTAGGATAAATTACGGCTTTAAAGTGACCTTTTGCTTATCTCTTCAGGAAACTAGAGCACTGGCGGAGATTTCCAAAGCAGAGCTTGATGATTTCCCAATGAGGGGCCGACAGCTTAGAGTACGGTTTGCCACCCATTCAGCTGCCCTGTCAGTGCGAAACCTCTCTCCATATGTATCAAATGAGCTTTTAGAAGAAGCCTTCAGTCAATTTGGACCAGTTGAAAGAGCTGTAGTTATAGTAGATGATCGAGGACGATCCACTGGAAAGGGAATAGTTGAGTTTGCTGCCAAACCAGCTGCTAGAAAGGCATTTGACAGATGTACAGAAGGAGTGTTTCTTTTAACCACGTAAGTCTTGCTAATCAGCGGTCTACTACGTACGGCGTTAGTGGTTTGGTGTAAACCTGTTCATGTAACGTGTATTGCTTCTTATTTCTTACAGGACACCCATGCCTGTTATTGTGGAGCCCCTGGAGCAATTTGATGATGAGGATGGGCTTCCGGAAAAACTCGCACAGAAGAATCACATGTATCAAAAGTAAGTCTATATAGGATTAATTGATCATGCCCTCTTGTGGTGTCCATTAGATTATAAACTTCAGGGCAGTAATGTTCAAACAAACTTCTTCACAGGGAGCGGGAAGTACCACCTCGATTTGCTCAACATGGCTCCTTTGAGTTTGAATATTCCCAAAGGTGGAAGTCCTTGGATGAAATGGAGAAACAGCAAAGGCAGCAAGTGGAAAAAAACATGAAAGAAGCGAAAGAGAAGCTTGAAAGTGAAATGGAAGATGCTTTCCATGAACACCAAGCTAACCTTCTTCGACAAGGTTGGTTTTTCAGACCTAACACTTGGCAAAATATTATATTAGGTCTGTACACTGAACACTGCAGTTTTTGTGATGTTTACTTCAGTTGCTGTAATGACACCAGCATAGCTGCATTGGAAATGGTACTGTTCTGCTCAGTAGCTAGGTCTTGTTTCAGGTAACTGAGGCAAGTCTTGTCTGCGGCTTGTGTAGTGAAAACATGCATTTTAAAAATTTTTTAGATTTAAAAGATTTTTAAAAATGAATACATTTTTTTTATTTTTAACAGATCTCATGAGACGTCAGGAAGAGCTTCGACGTATGGAAGAAATTCACAATCAAGAAATGCAAAAGCGCAAGGAGATGCAATTAAGGTAAGCACTTCAGCCCCATCTAGTCAAGCCTTTTAGACAAACCTGGCTTTAAAAACGTTGAAAATTTCAGTATTCTTGCGCAGGCTTGCATTACACAATTTGCACACTTGTGGTCTTACAGAATTTTAGCCCAGCTATGACAGTGGGCTGGGACTAGTGACAGTGTTAAAAATGTAATTTAGAATGTGTCCTCATGAAACAAGTAGTTAATAAAGCGCATGTATAAAAAGCTGAAATGTTCGCTGTAAAACTTTGAATCCCCTCTGCCATTGCAGTATTAAACTTGTTCTCCTTTAAACAGACAAGAGGAGGAACGACGCAGACGTGAGGAAGAAATGATTATTCGCCAGCGTGAAATGGAAGAGCAGATGAGACGCCAAAGAGAAGAGGGCTATCGTATGGGATACATGGACCCAGTAAGTGCCAGTGTTTAAGTGGCATTTATCAGACATGCATACATTCTTAATCATAAGCCCCACTAGTAAACACATTTTACCCTTTTAAAATATTGCATATCTTAAATAGTATGCCACAATTAAATTGTCATTTGAGATGGTGCAACTTTTTTCTTCTATAGCTCACTTTTTGTCTGTTCCAAACTTGGTGTATCTGTAAGCTGCAGTCCTGTTTTAAAGGAATGGCAAGGGTGGCTGAAAAGACAAAAAACAAGGCTGTCCATAAAGCTACTTTCACACTTGCGTTAAGCGCAATCCGCCGCTATGGAGAATAGTGCAGTCAGTTAACGCACTGCGCTATTCTCCATAGACTTGTATTGATGACTTACTGTAACGCAAGTGTCTGCGTTTCCGCTGGACGACGCTGCGTTATTTTGACGCAGCGTTGAGCGGAGGGAACGCTACATGTAGTAGCGTTTTTTTGGGCCGTTCAAATAACTCGCCTTGATGGATTCTGTTGGAATCCGCCAAGGTGTCAAATTGTCTATGGTGGCGGATTCCGACACGTTCTAATGAGCATGCTCAGCATGTCCAGCAGAATGATCGAAATAGTTTAAAATCACTCCTGGTCTCTCACCCCCTCTCATACTCACCGATCACGGGCATGACGCTGCACCGTTGCCACAGCTCCAGCGGCTTTTTCTGTTTTGAAAATGCTGTCCGCTCATTATTCCAACAGTATTCACTGCTTCCCCGTCCACCGGCGCCTGATTGGTTGCAGTCAGACCCGCCCCCACGCTGAGTGACAGCTGTCACTGCAGCCAATCACAGCCGCCGGTGGATGGGTCTATATCGTGCAGTATAATAAATTAAAAAAAGGCTTGCGGTCCCCCCTAATTGTGATACCAGTCAAGGTAAAGTCACACGGCTGAAAGCTGGTATTCTCAGGATGGGGAGCCCCACGTTATGGGGAGCCCCCCAGCCTAACAATATCAGCCAGCAGCCGCCTGGAATTGCCGCATCCATTAGATGTGACTGTCCCAGGACTCTACCCGGCTCATCCCGAATTGCCCTGGTGCGGTGGCAATCAAGGTAATAAGGAGTTAATGTCAGCAGCCACTAAGTCCTAGGTTAATCATGGCAGGTGTCTGAGACACCCACAATGATAAACCTGTAAATGAAAGTAAAGCACAAAAATACTTTATTTGGAGTAAAATAAAAAACACCCTCCTTCACCACTTTATTAATCCCCAAATACCCCTCCAGGTCCGGCATAATCCACACAAGGTCCCACGACGCATCCAGCTCTGCTACATGAAGCTGACCGGAGCGACGGTAGAACACCGCCGCTCTGTCAGCTCCAGGCAGCAACTGAAGTGAGACACGCTGTCAGCGGGGACATCACTGAGGTAATGTGTGCAGTGATGGTGGCGGTGGTAGTGCCGGTATGTGTGCGGTGGTGATGGGGGCGGTAGTGCCGGTATGTGTGCGGTGGTGATGGGGGCGGTAGTGCCGGTATGTGTGCGGTGATGATGGGGGCGGTAGTGCCGGTATGTGTGCGGTGATGGGGGCGGTAGTGCCGGTATGTGTGCGGTGATGGGGGCGGTAGTGCCGGTATGTGTGCGGTGATGATGGGGGCGGTAGTGCCGGTATGTGTGCGGTGGTGATGGGGGCGGTAGTGCCGGTATGTGTGCGGTGATGGGGGCGGTAGTGCCGGTATGTGTGCGGTGATGGGGTGGTAGTGCCGGTATGTGTGCGGTGATGGGGGCGGTAGTGCCGGTATGTGTGCGGTGATGGGGCGGTAGTGCCGGTATGTGTGCGGTGATGGGGGCGGTAGTGCCGGTATGTGTGCGGTGATGAGGGGGCTTGCTCTCTCTCAAGGCACGGTGGCTCAGTGGTTAGCACTGCAGTCTTGCAGTGCTGGGGTCCTGGGCTCGAATCCCACCAAGGACACCATCTGCAAGGAGTTTGTATGTTCTCCCTGTGTTTGCGTGGGTTTCATCCGGGTTCTCCGGTTTCCTCCCACACTCCAAAAGACATACAAATGGGGAATTTAGATTGAGCCCCAATGGGGACAGCGTTCCTGATGTATGTGAAGCGCTGCGGAATATGTTAGCGCGATATAAAAATTAAAAAAATAACGATTTTAACGCAACGTGTCTTCACAGGAATCCATTTCCTTTATATCACACTATTTACAATGCATCCGTCACACAACGCATTGGGACGGATGCTGTTCAAGGCAAGTGTGAAAGTAGCCTAAAACTGACTCCTGGGTCACATACTGCCCAGTGTGTCTGGTAAACCAAACTGGCCACAGTAAGACCAGAGCAGCGCTGGTAATTAAGCAAGACTGTGAATATTAAACTGCATACACATGTACACAGGTGTTGATAGTTTACTGGGAGTACTTTATTTTAATCTTAAATTTCCTTCACAGAGGGAGCGAGATATGCGCATGGGAGCAAACACTATGTCCATGGGAGGTGAGAACTGTCAGTGCCTTGTGTGAAGCACATGGAAAGCAGTCTTCATTTTTTTTTTTTTTTTTTAATTGTCTATTTGCTACTTTATTTCAAAGATCCCTATGCTGCTGCAGCAGCAGCCCAGAAGTACCCGGCTCTCGGGACACCTGGCATGGGCTATGAAGGCAGCCCTGGTGTTACCCAGGCAGCTATTGCTTCATCACTTATGACAAGCGAAATGGTAATGTATCCAGCTGTCATCTAATAGTAACAATTTATATAATAGAATGACCAGATATTAAAGGCTAGTGCTCCTCAATTTATTCTGTTGTAGTTGCACTAGTGTTAATTTTAAGTTACATTTCTAGTTCACATTTTATGGATTTAACGTGTGAAATCCAAAAGCACCCATTTTAGTGGTGGTGCTTTTACAATTGGTAAGAATTTGTCATGGAGTGTAGGTGTTTTGCAATCTGTTTACGCAGTCTTAAATCTTTGATTTATACTTTGTGAAAGGTCTTACATTGTACACGGTCTGGAGTACTAGGTTCTCTTAGGCAGGTGCTCATATGACTGCAGTATCCTCTAATGTACATCTAAGCCAAGTCTGCTTGAAAAGAACAGACCTTCAATATACAGAAGTAATAAGATTTCTCCTATTTTGCCCACTCTTGGCATTAACTTTGATTAAAGCCATTCTTTTTTGCCCGTGCTTTTCACAGTAAGTTGTCCATCTTTTGCACTGGTTATGGTTGAACATTGACTCTTCTATCAGCAGTTTTGAACTCTGTTCATAAAGCTATGTAAATGAGTGCAATTTTTCTTGCTAAAGATTATGGATGCTTTAGTGTAACATGCAGCCTGCAATGCAACACAACCTTTGATTTTTTTTTTTTTTTGGAAGCCTGTTATGCAACTTCAATCATGTCTGGGCTATATTCAATGTTTGCAAATAAGTTGTCACATAATCCAGTGGCTATTTTAACATATGAAATGTCTTTCAAAGCTCTGTACGCCACAGCAGTATCCTTCCTTTTTTCCTTCCCTGTTAAGGATGACTGTTAACACCGTAATGAATGCGGGCAGTAAAATTCAGTGTTAATCTCCCCAGCTGCTGTTGACAGGCAGGGGAGATTGGCACGCATCTCAGCTGATTTGTACAGCTGACATGTGTGCCTGCCAGGCACGAGCAGAATCTCTATCCACCCGTACCTTTTAATGCCTTAAATGGCGTTGTCAGTGCCATTATAATAGCGATAACACTATAACTTTACTCACAGGCCTCCACCGGAAGTGACGTGGATCCAGTGGTGGTCGGTCATGTGAGGACTCCTGTGCTCACATGACTCTCAGGTCCTGTAAAATACCAGCAGAGTACTGGCTAAGAGATCATTTCTCCTGGTCTTAGCGGTGAATGAGCGATGGAAAAAAAAGAAATGAATTGGCGATCAGACAGCTGATCCATATAGCCCTTTAAGGGGACTAGTAAAATAAAGTTTACAAAAGTTGTAAAAAATGTAAAAATAAACCTTAAAGTTCAAATCACCCCCCCCCCCCCCATTCGCCCCATTGAAAATTAGAGTTAAAAAAATATACAAACATTGGGATCTCCACGTTCAGAAATGCCCGAGCTATCAAATATAAATTCAATCTGATCGGTGTAAACGGCGTAATGGCAAATTCCAAACACCGAAATTACGTTTTGGTTGCCACAAATTTTGTGCAAAATGCAATGACAGGCGATCGTAGCATTTGTGTAAAAATGTCAGCTTGAGACCCAAAAAATAAGCGTCACTGAGCCATAGAGCCTGAAAAATGAAAACTCCACAGGTCGCGGAAAATGGTGCAAAACGTATGCCACGCTTTTCAGACAAACATCTGATTTTTTTTTTTATCCCCTTAAAGTAAATCCTATTCATGTTTGGGGTCTATGAACTCGCACGGACCTGAGGCGTCACACCCACACATCAGTTTTACCATACAGTGAACACTGAATAAAATATCTCATTACCATCTTTTCAGTTAGCCATTAAAAGGTATCAACCACTGAGGACTCTGTTCTTTTAAACAAATTTTTTTCTCTACTGGCTAACACTGTACAAAGATATATTTTACTTGTATTAAAATATCTCAATAATGCAATTGCACTTTTTTTGCAATTTCTCTGCATTTGGAATTTTTTTGCAAGTTTCCAGTACACTGTGGTAAAACTCATGGTTTCACTTAAACATACAGCTTGTTTCGCAAAAAAACAAGCCCTTATATGACAAAATTGACTAAAAAAATGTCTTGGAAGAATGGCAAAAAAGAGCGCAAAATTGGCCAGTTGTGAAGGGGTTAAACAAGTGGACCTTGTACCTTCATGAAACATGTTAGTGTTATCACAAGCTTCTCTCTGGACCCCCTCCATTTTGTAAAAGACTCATGTAACGAAAAACTTACGTATATCCTTTCAGTAATTTTCCTGTGCTCATCAGAATCCTAAATCTGCTGCTGTAAAAAGCAGACTTCCCAGCTGTTGTAGCATAGCCATGCTAGATGGTCTGATTCATTTCTGCAGACTTGGTTTAGATGAGGGGTTCGGTGCTGTCGTTCGGTCCAGTGACTTTGAATTTGGTACTGTTCAGTAAAATGCTTGGTCAGAGCTACTGCCATGAGTCGAGTAAATCAGGTGATTGGCTGGTTGTCCGCTTACTCGCGAACTCTGGGAAATGCTTGATCTTGGTAAAGTTTTCTTAGTACGATAGCTTGCATAAAAGATGCGTTGATACTTTGACTACAGCAATGTTATAAAACATCCTATGAAATGTCACTGACACTTCAGAAAATGCATTACCCCTGCATTTGGCTTTGGTTATTGTTAGTAACCGCTTCAAAGTTGGGTATCATTTGATACACTGCTAAATTCTAGATCAGGGCTTCTCAAACCTTCTACTGGGGCCTCACTAGTTGTCAAAGGCAAGGCAAAAGTACTGCTCATGTTTCGCTGTTCAGATCAAGTGTATTGGAGTTTTTCTGTCACGGCTGTATTTATAGATAAAAAAAATCCTGTCTTTCACTGTCCACATTGAGCCTTACGGGCTGATGCTTCATGTTCTGTAGAGATCTTCCAGAAATCGAATTACAGGCAGGTTTACAATGAAGAATATAAAGTCCACTACTGGGCAATCCCTTAAAACCAACCTGCAGATGAAAAAAATGCATATTTACCTCTTGGATGTCAGCTTGGCCTTCTGGTCAATTGCTTGATGTCTCCAGCAGTCACATGACGACAATCAGCAGCCAATTATCTGCTGTACCCTTCTATTTGGAAGGTCTTCTGCTCTGTAATACTGAGGCTGCTGCTGATCAGCTGCTGATTGACTACAGTTGTGGCGTAATGTTACCCAGGGAGACAAATATGCATTTTTCAGTGTTTTGCAGGCAGGTGCTATTGATGGATTGTAGACTTTTTTTTATCCTTCACAATGGTTGCAGCTTCTTCACCCCTCGTGTAATGAGAGCTGACTGTTAGAGCGTTAGTCTTTTGAGAGGACTGTCACCTTCATTTTTTTTTTTGTCCCAAGGTGGCATTTCCTTTACTTACACTTCTCAATCTAGTGAGGTAATCACAATAGAATTAAGATGACGATGGCTTTGTTACACTGACAAAAACTTGTCTTAGACAGGTGTGTGCAGTAGGAAGCTACATTGCAGTAACATACTGTGGGTATGGAAAGTATTCAGACCCCTTTCAATTTTTCAGTTTCATTGCAGCCATTTGGTAAATTCAAAAAAGTTAATTTTTTTTCTCAATGTACACTCAGGACCTCATCTTGACAGGAAAAACAAATGTAGAAATTTTTGCAATATCACATTGTCATAAGTATTCAGACCCTTTGCTCACACTCATATATTTAAGTCACATGCTGTCCACTTCCTTGTGATCCTCCTTGAGATGGTTCTACGCCTTCATTGGAGTCCAGCTGTGTTTGATTAAACTGATAGGATTGATTTGGAAAGGCGCACACCTGTCTATTAGACCTCACAGCTCACAGCTGAGACCAAATTATGGCAAGGCACAGATTTGGGCAAGGTTACAAAGGAATTTCTGCAGTAGTCAAGGTTCCTAAGAGCAGAGTGGCCTCCATAATCCTTAAATGGAAGAAGTTTATGACCACCAGAACTCTTCCTAGACCTGGCCGTCCAGCCAAACTGAGCAATCGTGGGAGAAGAGCCTCGGTGAGAGGTAAAGAACCCCAAGATCGCTGTGGCTGAGCTCCAGACATGCAGTAGGGAGATGGGAGAAAGTTCCACAAAGTAAACTATCACTGCAGCCATCCACCAATTGGGCTTTTATGGCAGAGTGGCCCGACAGAAGCCTCTCCTTAACACATAAAGGACTCCCAGACTGAGAACTAAGATTCTGTGGTCTGATGAGATGAAGATAGAACTTTATGGTGATTGGAAGCAATATGTCTGGAGAAAACCAGGCCCTGCTAATCACCTGCCCAATACAATCCCAACAATGAAACATGGTGGTAGCAGCATCGTGTCAGGGGGGTTATTTTTCAGCTGCAGGGACAGGACTGGTTGCAATTGAAGGAAAGATGAATGCGGCCAAGTACCAGAGATCCTGGAAGAAAACCTCTTCCAGAGTGCTTTGGACCTCAGACTTGGCCGAAGGTTAACCTTCCAACAAGACAATGAGGCTAAGCACACAGCTAAAATAACAAAGGAGTGCCTTCAGAACTACTGTGTCCTTTCTTGACAGCCAGAGCCCTGACCTAAAGCCAGTTGAGCATCTCTGGAGAGACCTGAAAATGGCTGTCCACAATCACTATCCAAGCTGACAACTGGAGAGGATAATCAAGGAATGGCAGTGGATCCCCAAATCCAGGATCCCAAGAAGACTCATGGCTGTACTAGCTCAAAAGGGTGCTTCTACTCAATACTGAGCAAAGGGTCTGAATACGTTATGACCATGTGATATTTCATTTTTCTTTTATAAAATGTGCAAAAATTTCTACATTTCTTTTTCCCTGATAAGATGGGGTGCAGTGTACATTAATGAGACTTTGAATTTACCAAATGGCTGCAATGAAACAAAGAATGAATAATTTAAAGGTCGAATACTTTCTGTACCCACTGTATATTGATGGTGACTTTTCTACTTGTATAGCATTATTTTTCTTAACTTTAATATCAATTCTCCCCATTGTGGCACACAATAAAAATTCCCTATCTGTATTTTTGTAAATTGAACTGAAGGTAAAACTTCTATCTGACTATCTCATTGCTTCCCCAGACTTTTCATATGCTAAAACATGCTAATTTTTATAAAGACCTGAAAATGCCATTCATTTTCACCATGGGCTAACTGCTCCCTAGCCACTGCTTTCACAGCAGAGGGCATCTCAACCAACACTCCCAAGAATGACACAGGAAGAATTCTCCCTCTCACTTAGGGCTACTTTGACAGCAGAGGCCTAACAATGGCATGATCTATTAAAGGGAACCAATCATCAGGATTTTCGTGTATAAGCTGCAGCCAGTGCAGTGCTGGCACTATCATGCACAGTGTGTACATACCATCAGGGGGCAGCTCGGGTGTTTAGACAGTGAAATTCATCTTTATAAAGTTTGAAATTTCGTGCACTTTTTGATTGACGTGTGCACCTCTGCAGATAATGTCCGGGCGGGTTATGCAGGAGTTCCCCGCCCCCCACCAGCCTGTTCCTCCCTCTCTCCTGATGTCCGGGCGGGTTATGCACGTGTTCCCCGCCCCCCGCGCCGCCTGTTCCTCCCTCCCTCCCTCTGGCTGTATGTAAATATCTAATCTTCAGAAACATGGCGCCAGAGTGGGCCTCTGCACATAGCGCTTATCTCCGGCGCCATGTTTCTGAAGCCCCCGCATTACACAACTTGGTGTCTGAGAGGGCGGCGCCACAGCGATGTCCCACCGGCTGGTGTGTTGGCCCGGTGTCCTGGGGTGGCACGATACAGGAGCAGCAGGTAATCGCGTCCTCCGATCACCTGTTCTGCAGTCCTGTTGTGATCGCGCTCGCTCCTGCGGTCACAACGGGATCTGAAGGAGCGAGGGCGCATGCGCCGCCCTCTAACACCAAGCTGTGTGATAGGGGTTCAGAAACATGGCGCCGGAGATGAGCGCTATGCGCAGAGGCCCACTCCGGCGCCATGTTTCTGAAGATTAGATATTTACATACAGCCAGAGGGAGGGAGGAACAGGCGGGGGGGCGGGGAACACGTGCATAACCCACCCGGACATCAGGAGAGAGGGAGGAACAGGCTGGTGGGGGGCGGGGAACTCCTGCATAACCCGCCCGGACATTAACAGAGGTGCACACGTCAATCAAAAAGTGCACGAAATTTCAAACTTTATAAAGATGAATTTCACTGTCTAAACACCCGAGCTGCCCCCTGATGGTATGTACACACTGTGCATGATAGTGCCTGCACTGGCTGCAGCTTATACACGAAAATCCTGATGATTGGTTCCCTTTAAGCTGCCAGTATAACTGACAGGCTGAGAACAGACTGCACTACTTATGTAGTGCATTTTCTGTGATCAAGATTTCTATAATTCCACAAGAAAATGTGAATAAGCAAATATTTTTACATTTGAAAAAATGGTGTATATATATTAATGGACATCTCTGGCATTAGTCTCAAAAATAAATCGAAAAACCATGACTTCTAGACACATGCATAATACATGCATCTTGTGAGGTCCTCATATGTGGCATTGGAATTTCTCCCTCGTCCTTAAATATTTTTGTACACCAGACTTGGAAGATGGTGACACAAGCATCTATTTACAAAATAGGTATTGCAGTAATACTGAAAGACCCAAAGTATAAAGGTAGCACTTATACAGCAAAGGAAAAGTGCATAATGTGACCCCTTCCTAACGGGGTGGCTCTATTTTCTTACCTGACCCCCCCCCCCCTCTCCAGCAGTTGTGTTTTATGTCTACATATGAAGGTTTTGTTGGTTTTTTTTGTGGGATGAGTTGTAATGTTGACTGACACAATTCCCTTAATCATATGATGTACTGGAAAACAAGGGGAAGAGAAATTCACAGTGGCAACATAGTAGAAAAAGCACAATTATTATTTTGTTTGTTTTTACCATGATCACGATATGCTAAAACTGACCTGGCAATAATTCTTCAGGTCAAAATGAAAAGTAGCAATCACTTATCACCATTTCCCAAGACCCGTACCATTTTACATTCTTTAGTCGCCGTGTGGGAGGCTTGTTTTGTTAAGCTGACCTTTTTTTTTTTTTTGTATATAATTTCGGGGTGGACGGTTTTGGCTGCCTTTCATTGCAGTGTTGCAGCAAGTCAAACCTGCAATTCTGGTATTTTTCAGGTTTACTGAGTTGAGTTTAGTATTTTGAATCCAACAATACCAAATGTTTGGGGGGTTTTTTAAGTTTTTTTTTTTTTTTTTTAACTTTTCTGAATTTTAGTCCTTCGATTGCTTGTACTATACACAGCAGTTGCAATCTATAACAAAAATCATGGTTTTCTATGAACACCAGCTACAGGCATTCTTTCAAAGAGTACAGTCATAAGAAAGTCTTCAACTGACCCTGTCCATCATGGCAACCCTTTAGTGTCCCCAATCTAGTCACAAGTGCACCTATGGGTGCATAGAATGAAGTGTCTCCTGCCGTCGCACATTAAACGTAGCTGTCGGACAGCGCCATTTAACAGGTTGAAGGTCATGGTGAAGCTCCACCCACGATTGAGGCAGAGGATGGCTGAATGACACCGCCATAATCAGTTGGGAAAGAAGTCCAGGAGCTGTCATACCAGTACATCATATCACTAAGGGGTTGGTGTAAGAACTGCAGGAATCTTTCTTCCCATACTGGGTTGTATGTTCTCCAAAATGGCGCCACTGACGCGTACTACTTGTCCCATTAAAAACTGTCCTCCATGCAACTGGTATTAACAAAATAGTTTTCATCATTATGCATTCCAAGTGGTCTTACTTTGGCAACAAAAGGGGTTCTCTGAGAAATGTAATAAAATATACATTTAAATCTCATCTTTATATAAATGGGCAAAAAAGGATGCGTTATGCAATGCACTGACAGCTGTCATCTTTAAAAGCACAGCCTGTACTGATTTCATAGGACATTCCAGAAGGACAGGCTGCATAAGTAACATTACTCAAGACAAATGTCAGAGCAGCGTCCTGTCGGGCATCTGAACGCACATTGTGCTAACTGTACACTGAGCTTAGTGGACTAAAGGAGAAACTCCTTTCTTTAGCTGACGTCTCCTTTTGGATTGTGGATGCCTTCCATGGACCTGAGCACCATTTACCGTTCAGTGCTGCCCCGGAACTTATTCCTTTAGCTGAGAATGAACATCCTCCATTTTTTGTGCGTCTGTATTGTACTTCAGTAGCTGGCCTACTGCATGGCTTCTGAAATCCTAGGACTGGCTGCAGATTTATGGCAGTTGCCTTCTTTGAAATCCTGATATTGCAGCAGAGATGCTTCTTTTTGCTAACTAAACTTATTTAAAGGGAACCTGTCACCAGATTTGGGGCCTATAAGCTGCAGCCACCACCAGTGGGCTCTTGTATAAAGCATTCTAACATACTGTATATAAGATCCCAGGCCACTGTGTAAAACGTAAAAAACACTTTATAATACTTGAACGGTTGCTGCGGTGGAGTTGGGTCATATGGGAGTCTCCGTTCTCTAGTGCTGACGCCTCCTATTTCGGCCATCTTTGTTGTCCTTCTTTTGAAGCCGGGGTGCATGACTCCTCCTAGGTCATCCACACTAGCCTGCATTTAGGTCCTGCGCGGGACCGGCAAGTGTGTTTGACGTAGGAAGCGTCATGCACCTCGGCTTCAGAAGGACAAAAATGGCCGAAAGAGGAGGCGTAGAACGGAGACTCCCATATGACCCAACTCCACCGCAGCGACAGGTTTAGGTGAGTATTATAAAGTGATTTTTACGTTCTACACAGCGGCCTGGGCTCTTATATACAGTATGTTAGACTATATAAGAGCCCACTGGTGGTGGCCGCAGCTTATAGACCCCAAATCTGCTGACAGGTTCCCTTTAAGAAAATGTTTAAAAAAAACAAACTAAATTTAAATATTGCATTTCTCAGACAATTCATTTAAGGTGCTCCCCTTCACCAAGAGAGAACCTCTAGTATTGCTATGTTAGCAAATATTATTTGCTATCATCTTTGAGCAGAAACATTTGCATAAAACCAGTATCCAGTTTTGGTGACCTTGGTTGAATGCGATCTGTACTTAAGTTTTAACCACATTGGGACAAATTTTGTGGCTTTTTTTCAGACAATAAGCACTATGGATCAGCTTTGCCTTGCTTAACTTGCAGCAGGAGTGATCAGTATAGGACTACTCATATATATATAACTGCCTTAACAACTAGGGGCATCTCAGCTTGAGAAGCACTGTTCTAGATCAACTTTAGGAATGATTACTTAGCGATGTTTCTTTTGAGTATGAGTAAGGTAGCAGTGTTCTCACATTGCCAATATGAAATGTTAACTGACCGTATGAAATGATTTAGGTTAATCATTAATGGTGTAATTGTTAGGGCCATGTAGTTGCTTCTAGTGCTATTTTTACCAGTAAGCATATAAGGCCGTACAATGATGGGTCTCCCTTTTGTCCCATTGACAGAAGGTACTTGCGTGCTTTTGTAACTTGACTGTAGCATAACTTTCCAGTAGCTCATGTGCTTTTTCAAGCACAGCTACAAGTCTATTTAAAATCAGCTCACCTTTATCAATTGTGGGAGCATAGCTCATGGTATGTGATACTTAACTAATTTGCAAATTACCCTTTTTTCCTTTCTATGTTCCTCGTGCCTGTGGATCGGCTCACTGGTGATTGTATCGACGAACCTTGACTACGGGACTCTTCTAAAAATAACATACTGTACACATGGACTTCTTCTGTAATGAACTGCACTTGCTTTTTCCATAGCGTAATGATCGATTTGTCCAAGGCAATGCCGGGACTCCCAATGCCCAGGCTTCCAGAGGGATTGGAGCTGTAGCTCCTGCAGCAGCTGCTGCAGCTTATGGCAGGGGGAGGGAGGATTATGAAGGGCCAAACAAAAAAGCCAGATTCTAAACAGATTCCCTTAAGTCTACTGTAACTTTTTTGTTTAATATATAATTTTATTATTTTCTCCCTTTTTTTAAACTTGCCTTTTTAGCGAGAAGGTAACATTTTATGGATGCCTTTGCTTGACCAGTATTTGTAAAGCCAGTCAATATGCAGATTTGATTTGTGACTTGGTCCCATTTGTTTTATGACAGTTTGTGAATGCCCATTCCCCTCACCGCCCCCTTTTTTTTAATATAATTTCTTTTTTACTGTGCTTGAGCTATACTGGATGCTATACAACGCTCTTGGACATTGCTATTTACATTTTCATCCGTTCACTGGGATAATGTCAGGAGCTGCAAAGACCTTGATTGTGGCCTGGTAAGACCACTTCATGACTTGGCTTGTCTCAAAAGCCCACCCACATCCCAGTGATATGACAAATAGGCAGCTCCACACATGCGTTAACTATTCTGTGCAGCACAAATACTGCTGGCTTTGGTATTGTCAAGATGATGGTTCAGTTCCTAATGTGTGGCTTATCTGCCCAATAAGTTGCGTAACATAAAGTAGTCCCTTATTTTTTTTTTATGTATTTGAGTACTGTGACTTGAGTAGAAGCTCCATGAAATTTGTCCTTGTAATTCGTTGTATTAAAAAAAAAAACTTGTAAATAAAAATGTGGAATGCCTTTTGTGTTGGGTAACATAGTATAATCTCTACTAAAATGGGACTAAACTGTCCCAAGGCAGGGGGTTGTCTAAAGTGGTGCAATCCGAATTTTTACCTTCCATAAGTGTCTCCACTGAAGTACTTCACATGCCTTAAAAGAATTTGACAGCCCTTGAGAAATTAACCTGTATGCTGCAGCTAACTTGGCCTGGAAGATGAGCAATTTGCAATTTTTGCAATGTTCCCATTTTTTTCTTCCTACATGAAAGCCTGTTTGTAGAACTGCATCTGACATGCATTACCATAATGCAGTCTACCAGACACATGAACCAATACAGAGAAGTAAACATTTCTTTAGGTGAAGAATACAAAGCTTGTAAATGGGATTTAAGATCTAAAGCATTTTTGCTTGAACTTGTTACTTTTCTAGCAGTAACATCATTTTTCCAGATATCCTAGACATGGACTGACTATCTTTTATGATAAATTATACAAACTTTTGTTTTAAACTAATAAAAATATTAAATTCTTTAATGGTTCAAGTGAAATAGTCATTTAAATTGTGTAATAAATATCAATCACTTTATTCAAGCATTTCTAACTTTTGTAATACCACCCTTCCTTTGTCAAGCAGTCGGCTCTTCTTGCAGCCAATAACAGATCAGTGGCTGTGCCTGTGTTTACAGCCTTGGCTGCTGAGCCACTTAGCTCACTGACTGTAGTGATGTAAGAACTGCAGACACTTTGGACCCAGGAAGGGTGAGTAAAGCAGAACTTGGAGGAATGGGTTTCCAAAATTTCACACCTTTAAGCCTGTAACTAACTTAATGTGCTTAAAGGGAATCTGTCACCAGGATTTTTCAATGTAAGCTGAGAACAGCATGCTGCAATGGTTAAAGAAAAAAACATCCGTGCTTCTCTTATCTGTGTGGAAGCTATTGTTTACTCATACTAAAGGGTTTGTTGCTCTGTGATTGCATGGAACCACACCAATGTTAAAGCAGACCAGCACGCCCCCTGCTTTGACACCATAGTGCACAATCCCTAGTGAAAGCCTGGTGTGGGCAGGGACAGTTTCCAGCTCTGCTACAATTCTAAGAATGGCTGCACACAGTGATCGAAGATAAAGATGGTTAGTTTCAGAATCTTTGCCTACATGCTGTGCTCAGATGGAGTAGCAAAAGCTTGCTGACAGATTCTCTTTAAGGTCACTAGAAAGCTGCCATGTAGAGTCTAGATGGATATATAAACTGTAGTATCTGGTAAATTGTAACTTTTTCTGGCTGTAAATCTTTGACCTTAGTGAATCTGTCAGCAGGATTTTACATACCAAGCTACTTAGATCTGCATGTAGCTAAAATTAGCTTAGATTTGCATGTAGCTTTGAAAGACAAGTTATCAATACGTTTCTATGGCCATTTTTTTCAACCTAATTTGAATCTGGTCACATCTGCTCTTTCCTGCTCAGTGCATCGTCCCGCTTGACTGGCCACTTTGCCTGAAGTCAGTGTAAATAGCTGATTTATTAGGATTGGACTCGCCATGGAATGGTATTGATGGACTTTGTTACATGCTCCATAATGCGTGAATATATTCTGGGGTTGGTGAAATCCTGCTGACAATTTCCCCTTTAACCAATGATTCTCTGCATTAAAGTTAGGTTAATAAATACTATGATTTTTATAACCTTAGACAAGGACACAATGACTGGTTTTTCTTCGTTAATGCTGTTTCTTTAAATTACAGTGTCCTGGGGAAAAAATGTAAAGCTTGAAGTCTCATGGGTAGACAGTTTTTCATAGCCTTAATATTTGCATCCTGGATTGAACTTGCCAGTTTCAGGTCTTCTGTTTTAAAATGGTATCAACTAGTTTTGCAGAATATGCAGTGTAGATGTAAATATACACCTTCAAGGCAAAGCCATTCTTGGTTGGAGTAAGTGGATGACTTTAAGGCAGGGCCATGCTCAAGTATTTGAGATGGAGAGATTTTTTTAAATCAAAGTTTGACAAAATGGTACGTAACAGTAAGTTCAAAACCTAGAGTATGAAATTGGGTTGGGCTTGAGTTCTTCTGTGCAGTTGTAGCTTGGCAGCTTTTTAGAGTCCCTAGCTTTATGAAACAAATGGAATCTGGGGAACAAGGTAAATAATCAATATGTACATTATAACCGTATTTAAAATGCTGCACCCATGTTGTCATTCTAGTTGTGTGCAGCCGTAAGGCCACCAGAGTCCCAATATGAAGTTAACAGGAGGCAGATAACAGGAACCAATCAGCAATATTTTCCTATATAACCTAAAGCCAGTGCTATACTGGCACTCACACTGATTCTATACATACCTGCAGTGGTCAGCTTGGATGTTTAGGTTTTGAAACCCAAAAAAGTAACGTTTATAAAATTAGTTGCTTGAGTGACAGCCACAAAGGATCAGAAGATGCCATATTCATAGTTATCCCCTCCCCCTGTTAGATTAGCATAAGTATTATACAAACAATTCACTGTCTCTTGAAGGTGCATACAAAGCTGGATACCAGGTCACATGGGATGACCTCATACAGGTCCTGCAAGAGACAAAGTGCATCGTTAGAATTAGCATAAGCATTATACAAACGGGGAGGAGAACTGAATATATGATCTGCTCCTTTACTGCTGTCACTCAACAAGCAGCTAATTTTATAAACCTTAGATTTTGAAACCCAAAAAAGTTAACATCCGAGCTGCCCACGAATGGTATGTATAGAATCAGCCTGATAGTGCCAGTATAGCACTGGCTTTAGCTTATATAGGAAAATCCAGGTGACTGGTTCCCTTTAAAGTCATGACTGATCTTTTCCCTATGCCTTACTCAAAACAGCATGTTGTGTGGTTTCACCACAAGTACAGTGATGCTGTAAGGGTTATTGGCATTTTTCCATTTGAGTGCTTGGACTAGAACTGCTCTCAATAAACATAGTACAGGCAATGAGAAACTTTGAGGAATGACATGTTTCTTTAAGTTCAGTAGGCTGCAGAATAGGGCTTTCTACAATAAGTATTTGAGGGTTTTTTGACGCTGCTGAATTTTTGCCCCGAAATTTGAGTTTTTCCATTGTTTTGTGCATTTTCTCAACATGCGCTTATTGTTTGATGCTGTTTGGTGTCATTTTTTTTTTAATAAAGCTTTCTTTTTGTAAATTTCTAGTATTGTATTCTTGGTTGTAGAATAAATTTTTGATTCTGCAGTGGAGATGCACTAATAAAGGTTTACCAGCAGAACCTCTGCATCTAATGCATGTCCATGGGGAAATTCTGCACAGAAATCTGTTACCCATAAGAGGAATTGACATGCTGCAGATTAAAATTTCTCCACAGAGGAGTTCAGTGCGAAAAGAAAAAAAGCAGTGGACATATTTCCAGAAAATCCATCCACATTGCTTGAACTCTAAAAAAAAAAAAAAAACCCCTGTTTTTGTCAGCAAAAATATGCAGCGTCAAATGCGATAACTCATTGTAGGAACATATCCGATGTCTAATGTCTTGTGATCTATGCCGAAGAAGAAACCTAAAATCCAACTGCCAGCTGACTGTAATGTAAGGTTAGAGCCTTTTACGCTCTGGAGGGGGAGGAGCAGAGAACTGGTGGAAAGTTCAGCAGGACTTCACATCAGGGCTTGAGTCACAATCGGACAATACTTAAGCAGCATGGAGGACATACTAATGAATGAAGAGATCATAGCAGCTAATTTCATCCCATCAGCTGTCAATTGCAAATTAAGAGAACCTTCAGAGGGGAGAACCTGTAAAGAGAAGAAATGCAGGATGCAAGTTGTAAAATGGTCCAATGGTGTGTACCAAAGGACAGCTTACTCTGAAGTTGAAGGTACAGTTAATCTTTAAATGGCCTGTGATTTCTTAAAGGGAACAGTTTCCTGATTCATGCTGTCTGAACCTGGTCATCACAGCACTGTTTCCACTCTGAAACACTGCAGCGTTTTGAAGAAAGTACTTTAGGCCCTATGCGCACTGTTTTTTTGCCGTGGTTTTTGCTGCAGAAAATGTTCATAACCTTTCTGCAGTCCTTCCTCAGCAAAACCTATGGGGAAAAAAATTGTGTGCACAACTGTGTTTTTAACTACATGTTTTTGCTGCAGAATTTCTGCAGCAAAAAATGAGCATGCCACTTAATTTCAGGAGGTACCTGCGTTTTTCGCATAGAAATGTACCAGAAAGAGGTACCAACCTGCGGAAAAACCGCAGGAGCGTTATTACCACTGTATTTGCCGCGGGTGCGTTATTCTGCCAGAGGGCGCAGATTTTTCAAATTTCCCAGTGCGCACAGGGCCTTAGACAGTTTAGCCTAGACTTGGGGTTTGATTCAATGACTGGCATATGCTAGTCTTAAGGTGAGGGATAGAGCAGGATATGCGCAATACATTGAGACACCAGCCACTTACTGATTAAGGCTAAGTTCACACTTCCGTTGTTTTGCATCAGTCACAATCCGTCGCCTAGAGGAATTGCGGTATCCTGCAAAATATTTTGCAGGAATCCTGTTTATCCCCATAGACTTCTATTGGTGACGGATTGCGACTGATGATGCTGCGTTGCATCCGCTGCGTTGCGGTCAGTCGTTTTTTAACTGACCGCCGGGCGGGAGAAACGCAGCCTGTAACCTTTTTGGAGCAGCGCGATCCGTAGGATTTTGCTGCGCATGCGCTCTCTGGCTCCCTGCCCCCGTAACCAGGATAAACATCGGGTAACCAAGCAATGCGCTTTGGTTAGTTACCCGATATTTACAGTCTTTGCGGGTGCAGGGAGCCAGCGCTAAGCGGTGTACGCTGGTATCAAAGATAAATATCGGGTAACCAAGCAAAAAGTGCTTTGCTTTTAGTTACTCGATATTTACCCTGGATACAGTGTGCAAGGAAGCCGACACTTCACCACTCGGCTCCGCCCCCTCCTGCACTCCGCATGTACACACGCATGTAGACACACTCAGACACACTCGCCTGTCCCCAGCCATGCAGACCGCGGCACTGACTTCCTCAGCTCCGCCCCCCGAACGCGCCCCCCCCCCCCCCAAGCACACAACTGAGTCTGACAATGATTTCTGTTCTTTGTCATCCGTTGTCCAACGCATCAGTCACATGCGTCAAGCAACGCATGTGACTGATTCAAAACGGAAATGTGACTTAGGCTAAGTTCACACATCCTGTGTTTTGCATCAGTCACAATCCGTCGCCTTGGGGAATTACGGTAACCTGCAAAATATTTTGCAGGAATCCTGTATTTCCCCATAGACTTATATTAGCGACGGATTGCGACTGATGACCCTGCGTTGCATCCGCTGCGTCGCGGTCCGTCGTTTTTGACTGACCGCCGAGCGGGTAGCAACGCAGAATGTAACGTTTTTCGGGCCGTTGAAAACAACGCACCGCGCAGGAATCCGTCGCGATCCGCCAAGCTTGTAATGCATGTCTATGGTGCAGGATTCCGTTGTAATCCGTCTTACAACGGAATCCTGCGCAGGATTCCGTCATGCTCTACTGAGCATGCCCAGCATGTTTGGCACGCCCACTGGGCTGTCCCAAACACAGACGGATCATGACTGATCCGTCAAAAAACGGACGCACAGCGGATGTAACGGACGCAACTGATCAGTTTTTTCACAGGATTCCTGTGAAAGGAATCCTGTGAAAAACACATCAGTTGCATCAGTTGACATCTTGAAAATGACTGATCCGTTGCTGACGGACCTGACTGATTGAAAACACAGGATGTGTGAACTTAGCCTTAGCCTAAAACAGTTGCACCATTTTACTAGAGACATGGAAGAATGTTAAGCAGGCCTCTTACCTGTCCCACCCATGGTCTACCAGCTTTGCAGACAGGCTGAGACTGGTGTGAAAATGCCAAGTTAGAACATTTTTGCTGAGCTTTGGATTGTGCAGAAATTTAGCAACTTTTGAAATTATTTTTTTTTTTATCCAGATACTCAAATGTTTTTTAAAGGGGATAATTTGTACTGTCCCTACACTTAGAACAGCACCGGGCATCTCAGATTTATACTATCTTTAGAACATTTGTAATTCAGTGTGACAGGAGCTGCTCCCACCTGGGACATTGTCACACTCAATTGGAAGCGCTGCATTGTATCAGTCTCCTCTTTGGACTGCGGAAGCTTCGAGATTGATACAGGCCGGAGCTTCAGTTGTATATATCAAAGATAAAAAAAGCCACTCTTCCGGGTATACTTGAAGTTTATTTGCAAAAGAGTTTTGTTGTGAACATGTGACGTTTCGGCCACGTAGTGGTCTTCATCAGACAACTCACAAAATTGTATGCACTGGAACAAATATATGTAGCAATGTATATTAGCACAGTATAGAGCAGCGTCTTATGCAAACAGATAAAGGTCAGCAAGAAAATGGTAAACAGTTTTAAGATTGCCAAGACTAGATGCACCCATTAACAGGAGCCAGTGACAGCATGGAGCAGCAGTGGTATCCACCGCTAGTTTAATGGCTGTGCCTTATCCTGTTACAACTTCACAATTGTGTGACGTAATGTCCCAAATGTTGAGGGGTGAGGAGCAGCTCTTGTCACACTGAATTAAGTGTTATATAATAAAAGTATAGTAAGCATCTAATCTTCATAGTGCGAGTGCAGGGACAGTACAAATATTTCTCCATGGAGTACCCCTTTAAGCTGGCCTGGAACTAAAGCCACAATTTATCAGCAAGTCCCTGGTAGTCTTCCCACTTGGATTCCACTTACTATTTTTTCCTAAGTGTGCACATAAGGAAAAACTGGTCAGTCACATGACAGGGCAAAGCTGGCTCACAGGCCCTAGGCTAGGCAGATGAGGCAATCCAGAGAAGTTGGCTCGGAGTCTAACGCAGCATTTCAGAGTAAAACCTGCTCTACGGAAGCTGCTTGTATCATGCGTCCAATGCTTATGAACAGCCTGAATTAGATGACCTGTTCCCTTTAAGACCTTATAGTGCTCATCAAAGACTGTTGGATCCAGAGCTTATTAACTTAATGTCTTTTCTAAGGTATGGTGACAGCATTTGAAGCAAATGCCATTGGCAAACCTGCTAGCTGGCAGACATCTAATGTCCTATTAGAGTTTTGCATGTACTGTACTTGCGATCAATGCAGGCTCAGCAGCAGGTTGAAGTGCCAGTTGGCTAACCCTTCCTGTTAAAGTCTTCACATATTCCTGGCAATCGTGTACATCTGTTGTGATCTTTGGCAACCAGAGGCATGGGAATGCATTTACATGTTTTTACTGGAGTTTTAGCCACTTCAATTGAACTTAATCTTAGTGGCCGTCTGTAGCAAGCAGTTCTGCAGTGCGTAACTTTGAGGATCATAGTGCTACCAAAGGACTGTAGGATCCCGGATGTAGTAGTGCCTCTTCAAGATGCTCAGTGCTGGCCGTGACCAGGTAGGTACATAAGAAATCCTCTACCTTCGTGAAATACTGTGTAAAAATACCATTCTGACATAACACTTCTGTTTAATGAAACACAGTGCAGCACTTGATTGTTTTTTTACATGAATGAATATCTCAAAGCACAACAATGGTGCTACGTGTCAATGGGCATGTACTTGCCTACAGGATTTCATGGCTATTGTACTGTACCTGGCAGGAGTCGCTGTTGGGGTGGGCATTATGTAAAAGTAGACCAGGCTTGTTAGATGAAATCTCCACTTTGCATTAAGGTCATGCTTGGAGTTTTATGGTCTAAATTTGTAAAGCTGTCATCTTCAGTGATTCATTGCCTTCAACAAATGTGATTTAGTGGTCAATTGACAAAGGAGTACCAGGGTTGGGTTTTGTTTTTTTTTTTTTTTTTGCATCTTGGCTTTATCTGAAAGTTCACTTAGGCTTTCTAATGTGCTGAACCTTGATAATGACCACTCTTGGCTTTTAATATTTGTAGTTACTTTTGCCACCGTAATTTCTAAAGAATGATCTAAACAAATGGTACTAATCAGTCCTTGTCCTTGGGATAACTTGGACTGACAAACTTTTTTTTTTATTATTTTTTTTGTGCCCAACAGACTAAACAATGAAAAAAAATGACCTTGGCAAGCCTATGACATGGGATGTAAAATCCCCTACAAATGAGGCATTTTTTCTTAGCTTTTGGTCTGTAAATGGCAATTTGTGCGTGCCAGTCACAAATAGTCATAAGTTAATTTAAATGGTCTCTCGATCCTGTCCTGCACTTTACTAAGCTACAATTGAAGTCCGTGTTGCTTTAACAGCAGAGCTGAGAACTGGGGGTCACTGTAGTAGGCTGTGTTCACTTAACTGCTTTCTTTCAACAGTCAATTTTTTCTTTTTTTTTTTTTCTTGTGGCCAAGAAACTTGTAGTTCTGACCATTTAAAGCACATATGCGGTGGTTGTCCTGAGGAGAAACTATTAGTATATGGATGTTGGAGGGGCTCCACACTGTTTACCACTATGGTGATCAGTCATGCCATAGTCTATTGCAGTGATAAACCGCATGCAGTTTTTGCATAGTGAAAAGCATGTTTTCCTATCAGCATTAACACAGGTGTTTCTTATCAAACATGGGTCATGTCAAAAACAATTAAAAAGCATCTTTCTATGAAAAAAAAAGCATATGGCCAACGAAATGTTTTGACTGCATTGACCATCCATAACCACTGTTTTTTACAGGGGTTGTCTGGTACAAATCAATTAGTCTGCAGTTAGACAGTTGTGAGGCATAATCTGTTTCAGAGCCAGAAACAGCGGTCATGTGGCCGCATGTGAGGTATGCATGATACTAGCCGGCAACCTTGCTCTATGCTTGGAGCAAGGCCTCAACCCTCTAGTTGCATTCTGGGTGGGAGTATGCATAGTTTACTCGCAGCCACATGACTGCTGCCTCTGGCTCTGAAACCAGTGAATTCTAAGCACGTGCAATCTGAGGATTCCAATTTACTTATGGATTTAGACTGGACAACCCCTTTAACAGTCAAAACACCTGTCATCAGCACACACCACTGCTAACAAACTACCTGTGTCAATTATGAATAACTTAGGGGTGCTTCACACACAGCGAGCTCACTGCCGAGATCGCTGCTGAGTCACGCTTTTTGTGACGCAGCAGTGACCTCATTAGCGATCTCGCTGTGTGTGACACTGAGCAGCGATCTGGCCCCTGCTGTGAGATCGCTGCTCGTTACACACAGCCCTGGTTCGTTTTCTTCAAAGGCGCTCTCCCACTGTGACACACAGATCGCTGTGTGTGACAGCGAGAGAGCGACAAATGAAGCGAGCAGGGAGCAGGAGCCGGCGTCTGACAGCTGAGGTAAGCTGTAACCAAGATAAACATCGGGTAACCAAGGTGGTTACCCGATATTTACCTTAGTTACCAGCCTCTGCAGCTCTCACGCTGCCTGTGCTGCCGGCTCCGGCTCGCTGCACATGTAGCTGCTGTACACATCGGGTTAATTAACCCGATGTGTACAGCAGCTAGGAGAGCAAGGAGCCAGCGCTAAGCAGTGTGCGCGGCTCCCTGCTCTCTGCACATGTAGCTGCATTACACATCGGGTTAATTAACCCGATGTGTACTGTAGCTAGGAGAGCAAGGAGCCAGCGCTCAGTGTGCACGGCTCCCTGCTCCCTGCACACACAGCTAAGCGGTGTGAGCTGGTAACTAATGTAAACATCGGGTAACCATACCCGATGTTTACCTTAGTTACCAGTCTCCGCAGCTTCCAGACGGCGGCTCCGTGCAAGCGCAGCGTCGCTTGCACGTCGCTGCTGGCTGGGGGCTGTTCACTGGTCGCTGGTGAGATCTGCCTGTTTGACAGCTCACCAGCGACCATGTAGCGATGCAGCAGCGATCCTGACCAGGTCAGATCGCTGGTCGGATCGCTGCTGCATCGCTAAGTGTGAAGGTACCCTTACAACAGAGGACATTTGTAGACTCCAGGTTACGGATCTGATCACAACACCCTGGGCTGAATGCTGGCAGCTGATTGCCACAGTGATGCTCAGATAAGTGGGAGTTGTCTCCAAGACACCTTATCTCAATATAACCAGATTTTGTTGTGTGGGAGGGGGGGGGGGGCGCGGGTAACTGATTACCGCAAAAGTAGACAAGTGTTACCGTCCTGGGAGGGTGATGATTCTTTTCATAAAACAAAAACCCAAATTGTTACAGTAACAAAGTTGAGTCATAACTAAATATTGTATACCAGAGTTCAAAATGTCAAACCTAGTCAGGCTTGGAGAGTCCTTTTTTTGTGGTTTAACGTTTCTATCGAGCATATTGGATTTTTGCGTTTCGAAGTAGGTAAAACTAGGCAGGCTGTTTTTTAAAAGGTGGATTTTAATGGCTCCCATAAATTTTTTGTGACTTTAATGGCTATCTATTCAGAAACAATTTAAGAGGAGCTATGAACTGGCTGATTCATGTATCAAGCTTCCCAACATGAAAAAAAACAAACCTTTATTCTGGGGACACGCAATGGCATTGGATGCGATATGCTAATGACCCTCGGCTCCTGCTCTGCTGTAAGCGTGAGCCGAATATCATACTGTAATTCGATCTTGCGATCAGATGCGGAGAGGGAGAGTCCCTCCCTCTCCACTCCATAATCAGCTGATGCGATTACACACTGCACTCCTGGCATCCGAATGCAGTGCAATGTTTCACTCGCACCCATATACTTGTATGGGTGCAAGTGAATACGCATCAGATTCCACCTTAAGCATGCTAAGATTGTTCTCAGTCAGATTAGGGCCGAGAAACCATTGCAGATGGGAACGGCCCTATGGCGTTACATGGGTCCGAATGGAATGCGTTTTTTTTTCTTCACATTCCACTCTGCCAGTTTTACTCGCTCATGTCCTAGCCCTTAGAGGTTCTCCACAAAACTCTGGCCCCGATGAAGTAACGAGATGCTGTTTTCTTCCACAATTCTTTCTGGCCATGCAAAAGTCTAGGAGGGCACCTGCCTCTTGATGCATGTGGCCCCCTGTACGCTTTTAAAAGCATATTTTTAAAACTGTTTTGGTTTATATATAGAACTAAAATGTTTAAATCAGAACTTTGCAATGATTGAGTTACCATATGCTCAAAAATTACTTAAAATTAGTCTAAAATCTGCAACAAAACCACAACTGCCAAATCTATCTCCCTCCTGCATCAAAACGAAGAGCTCTGTTCTGTAATTGCTTAAAGGGAATCTGTAAGACCAACCCTCCTTAACAATCTATATGGGCATGTAAGGCTGCTTTCACACTACCTCTTTTTAACATGCGTCCTGAACGTTTTTTTTTAACGCAGAAACGGATCCAGTGCAAATGCGTTTTCATTTCAATGCATTTGCAATGGACTCACGTTAACATGCGTTCACCTGCGTTTGCGTGCATTATAGTGAGGATCCAGCGACTTGCAGTTTTTTAACATCTTTCAAAAACGCTACTTGTAGCGTTTTTGAGCTACGTCCAACTTCTGCAAATTGCTGGATCCTGACTAAACAGCATGCAAACGCATGTGAACACTGGCGTGCTGATAGGCAGGATCCTGCTTGCTCTACTGAGCATGCCCAGAAGCCAGCCTCCGTGATCAGTCTATTTCTCTCCTCCCTCTGTCTCTCTCCCCCTCTCTCTCCTCCCTCTCTCTCTCTCTCTCTCTGTCTCTCCCCCTCCCTCTCCCCCACCTGAGAGCTGCGGACACTCGTAACCAAGGTAAATATCGGGTAACCACTTCTTAGTTACCCGATGTTTACGTTGGTAACGTGTGCAGGGAGACCGGCTCCTAGCAGCTGCAGACGCTTGTAACCAAAGTAAATATCGGGTATCCAAGCAAGTATACCCGATGTTTACCTTGGTTACGAGCCTCGCAGCTGTCAGATGCCGGCTCCCAGTCTGGCACGTTTAGTTCCCCTCACTCCCGATCACATGACTCCAATGCCCGCCCCTAAACATCCAGTGACAGGATCCTGCAAAATAAGACATGCGTTTGCATGCATTTTTTGCTGTAAAAGCAGGATCCGCTTTTGCAGCAAAAAACGTTCAGGACGCATGTTAAAAAGACGTAGTGTGAAAGCAGCCTTAGAAAGTTAAATAAATCTACCTGCAACCCAATGTGTTAAGAAATTTGTGGATATTCTGTAATATTTAAATGTTCAATAACCTCTGGATGCAGATTCTTATGCAGATGTGTGGCCCATAGATCTTATAGTAAACCCAACATGACGACATATATTTACTTAATGTGTGGTGTCCCTTGCCTTTGATGCAACCACCGAGCCTGCTGCTTTCCAAGTACAAGGCAGCTGATTTTAGCAAGTAGTGTGCCTCTAACTGCAGGTGCATCTGCTATACACTGATGGCTGTTAACCAGTTCCTGTTGTCTGACAGCGGGACTTCACACTGGCCAGCGGGGAGTGCGTCATTCCCAGCTCATTGTCGTGCCCTTATTGTGATCATGGGGTGCTAATTTGTTATGATGGCCAGGGGTTAGCTCATTACAATCCTCCTGTGAACGCAGGATGCGAGACAGCATTTATAAATCATGATTTCTACTATACAAAGCTGTGCTGACGCACTGCTCAATCACGGCTTCAAGTTCTCTAAGGCTGGGGCCACATGGGGATTACTGCGATTCCCCTCGCATGACACTCTGCTCATGCTGGCAGTACAGCAGAGCCGAGTCATGCGAGTGTCCCTGCGACTGAGGTCCGACCGTGCGAGCGAACCTCAGCTGCGGGGGGTGGGCCGGCACAGGAGGGGCAGCCAGTGCTGCGGAGGGGCGGGCCGGCAAGGAGGAGGGGAGGGAGGGATTTCTCTCCCTCTCTCCTCTGTTGCCGGCTATTGCCATTCTCGCACTGCACTCGCAGTACACCGGTGTACCGCAAGTGCAGTGCGATTTTTCTCTCGCCCCATACACTTGAATGGGTGGAGAGAAACAAGACTCAAATTACAATCGCAGCATGCTGCAATTGTTTTCTCGGTCCGATTAGGGCTGAGAAAATCGCTCATGTGCGCTGACACAGGCTAATATTGGTCCGAGTGGAATGCGATGTTTTATCACACTCCACTCGCACAGTTTCTCGCCGGTTTTGCAATTCTGACCTGCATCACCACATGGATGTCCTAGGAAGGTTGGTCTTCACCACATGGATGTCCTAGGAAGGTTGGTCTTTCTGACAGATTCCCTTTAAGACAGTTTTGTTTTCTCAGTACAAATTGATCTGGGGAAAGCCAACAATAAGAAGGTAATTCTATTTGTGAATCAAAATCTTATTAGACCAATTCACTATAGAAAGTGTAAAGTTCTTAGACTAGAGTGGTTAAAATTTAGTTATTGTGAGTCTTGACCACGTAAAACATGTACATCTTCTCTGACATGCTCCAAATGAACAAAGCCAAGTCTATAAACATCCCTGGCTGTAGCCACTTTTGTAGATCAGGGCTTGGACTGAATTGGGACATAACATTTTAGAAGTTGAAGAATTGCATTCAGTAAACCTCTCTGAAGTATTACATGGTGGGGATTTTTTTGCCTGTCAGGAGAACATTGGTCAATGCCAGATGCGACACACTTGTGTATGTTGAGCTTATACTGTTGTGATGAACCTCTTGTATGTACAAATGCTTGATTGTCCTCAGGTCTTGTTACGGTACTTTTCTTGACTTGAGGAATATTGTTTTCATTAGACTTCCATATGCACCATGTTATTTGAGATCATGCTTCAGCTTGAATAGTCTATAGAGCAGTGTCTGTAGTGCTGCTCTTGTAATTCCGCGTACACAATTGTATGGGGGTGAAGCTTCACCTAAAACGCAATGATGCATTCGGCAATGGGAACAATACCTTGATAAAGTGCTGCACTGTGTTTTTAAGAATTAGTAATGTCATATTTGAAAATAAAAATCAGAAGTGATATGTCAGAATCCAGATGCTGCTTAAAGGTGCAGAGATCCTGAATATGGATGTAATTATTTACTAATTGAACTGTACCTTTAAGTTGCAAACAAACTGGGAATGTAATTGGGGGGAGGGGGGGAGATTTGGGCCTCTTGTGTCTTAATGAAGTAAATTGGTTGAGGCAGGAAGTTGTGAACTAATGGGAATATTGGCATTTCACTCCTTAGTTTTTGTAGCCCATAATCTTCCATTTGACTATAAGATGCAATTGTTGCCCTCTATAATTGTAAGCTGGACATACAGAAAATCAGGCTTTAACTGCAGCAACAGCTCAGTCTGTACTGCTGATCTAGAATTGATTTTATACAGATCTGAATATAGTGACAGCACTAAACCATGTGTTTAGATTTGCTGAGTAATCTCCATAAGTCCCATTCACTAATTCGGTATTTGTTCAGCTGCATGTTTAAATAGTCACCCAGTAGATTTTCCATTTATTGGCCCAAGATTGCCCCTTGACACTTAAGATTGCATTTTTCAGGATTTGTTTTCTTCTTTAAAGTGTTACTTATTAAATGCTTACTGTTTACTTATCTGTAGGTATGGAATCTAAACCCCGGCTGACATAAACTACTGTCCTGCTAAGGTATGTTGGGTAATCTGCGAGAGGGCAGTTGATGACTATACATTTTAAACTGTTGGCAAACTCATAATGTGTACAACGTTTCATTTGTTGTGCATACAAATATTTCATAGACATCAGAGCTAACAATCCACTGTTGTCCTAGGTTGGCATCTAATTCTGGAAATACATTAAGCAAACCAGTCTACTTTGTTGGGTTTTATCCTCTAATCTGTTTGGTTAGGTTTAGACTGTACCATACAATTTGATGTGCATGACTTTTTGAAACCTTAAGGTCCAACAATGGCCTGGTTGTCCATAGTAACTACAGTGTTTCCCCAAAAATAAATAGGCCTTCACCCAGAAGTAAGCCCTAGCAGGACTTTGTCATCTTTGGAGTAGGCTTGAACTATAAGCCCTACTCCAAAAATAAGCCCAAGTTGCATACTCGACACTATCCAGAAATGTGCCTTGTGCTGCCCTATATCAGGATGTCACTTTTATTCACTTGTGTTGCTTGGAGTCCCAACTAAGTGAATATTTACTCTTCTCACCCCCCCCCACTACCCGAACCACACCCACTGCTCTGAACCCTGCTCTCACCCTCTGCCTGCTGTACTGTATAACGGACAGTATGTTCATGTAGCTGTCACTCAGGAGTCCTGGTACAATCTCAGATCAGGAGTGTCGCCAATGATTGCGGTGAGCATGGCTACTTAAGTTAATGAATATTCAGCCTCCTCTCCCGTAACCCTACACACCATTCTGAGTCCTGCATGTTCACCTGCACGCTGCCTGCATAAATATGCATGCTGTCACACTTGGCTCAGGGGAGACTGATTTGCGATGCCTTGGGCAGGCAGTGTGCAGGTGCAGAACAGGACTGAGTGGTGGGTGGGATTATGGGAAAGGTGGCTGATTATTCATTTTAGCCATGCACTTGCTCACTGCAATCAGTGGCACTCCTGATTAGAGAGTGACAGCATGTATGTTGTAAAATCCAACTCACCGTATTGCCAGTTTAGCATGGAGCTCGGGCAACCGCTTCGCCATAGCCAATTATGTCCAAAGAAAATAGGAGTCCGGCTCAAACATGCAATATTTTTCATTAATTGCCTTCAAAGCAAAAAGTGGACGCTACTAAAGTGTCGTCTTTGCTGTATATTGCAATGTGATCCTGGTACATAGCAAGGCTATATTCACACTGTGTTTTTGTTGCATTTTTAGCATTGTTTTTGCCTTGGTTTCATGCAAATCCATGCTAATAAAACGCTGCCTTCCCAGCAAAGTCTGAGATTCCTAAAATCTCATGCACACATCACCTGTGGTTTTTTCTGTTTTGTCAACCCCCTTGTTTTTTTTCTACGTTTTTGAAAGAATGAGCATGTGTATTCTAAGGTTTTTTTTTTACCCATACAAATCAATGTGGAAGTGCAAAACCGCAGGTTTTCCTGGCAAAACATGAGGTTTTACTGCAGAAGAAACCTGCGCCAAAACTCCTTGTGAACATAGCCTTATACAGTACAGCAGGCTTCCGGTCAGGACCTGTGCAGGGCCTAACGTGGCTGGTGATTCTGGGTGAGAGGGTGAATATGCTTTCACTTAGCTGAGGCCTGCTCACCATAATCGGTAATGGCGGAAATACTGATCTGTTTCTGTGCAGCTGTCACTGTCTGCTCTCTAGAGATGAGGATTGTGGGGCAATCCTTGGGCACGAATACAGCCGTGGCATTACAGGTGTGGCACAGAAAGCCAGGACTTGTATCCTGAAATTTAAGTGCTTTTTTTCCTCCTTTCTCTGCCTGTATGCCTGTATTCTGCATTTTACTGGTCAGTGTCTTGCAGAGAAAATGGTAATTGCCACAGAAGAATTTGATTGTTCTAATAGTCTTATCATAAGCTAGGATATGTACTTCAATTTCTAATATCTGTTGCTGAAATATGAACTAATAATTTTATTCAGCTGTGCAGCCACTGGAACATGCTAAAACTGAAAGGTCCACTTTAAAAGGTTCCAAGTAGCACATTGCTCTGTTGCTAGGATCAACAATATTTTCATCAGTAAGGCTCAAGATCTATGGAAGTTGCAAATCCTTATTTGTGTTTTGCTTTTCTGAAACTGGAAGGCTTACCAAACAAATGAACTTTGGGGATTATAACAAACTTGTAGCCCCTGTATTTTTAAAGATCATGAATAACAATAGTCATTTTAGTTTTCTTGTTCACTGATGCATGCTATTATATAAGAAGGATTTATTGAAATCTAATCTGCAGTTTTTATTTTCCAGAAAACATGAACATGTCATTGTGTCTGCACTATATACATGAAGTTGACTTGAAAAGGGAAAAGGTAAACTTCATGACAAGTAGTAATATGCAATATACTCTTCTAAATTGGCTCACTTGTAATGCTATATCTGATGCCTAGTTTTTTTTTCTTTTGCAGGACCGCTGTTGGATTTCAAATGGAAGTTTTTTTGCTTTAATAAAAACAAATTTTAATTCCTTTTGACTTTTCATTCAAACTACAAAATATATATAGTGGTTCAGATGTAGCTTATTTGACATTCACTTTAGAACAGTGATGGGAGAAGAGGAAAAATTCCAGCAGTGGGTCTTCTTTCAAGACTAAATACATACAAGAAAATGTAGTAGTCTTGGCTATGAAAAAGCCAGTACAGTGCTTCAAGGGCAGTAACATGTAGCTATAGCTCTTGACAGCAGGAATTATCTGGAACTTGCAAGACTTGAAAAAATGGAATTGCCAATCTGAATTACATGGCTTAAAGACAACAATCACCTCTGGGAGAACAAGAAGCCACAAACTGATGATTTTTCCTTTAGTGTGCAATTAAAGCACTTTATCACTTTCTAATCAAACTTCCTAGCAAGTCAGTTTGTGGAAATGCCACAAGTCCTCTGCAGCCTTTCACTTAAAGCACCACTCCAGTGTTTTTGTTTTTTCTTGCTGCAATGCTGGAGGGATGATTTTAAATCTAGGTCCCCTCACCCCTATATTATACTCTCCTTCCAGCGGCTTAATCTTCTGTCACCTACTCTTTACTTGGTCTGAGGATTTGTGACATGGTGGCAACTCCAGTATATAGAAGTGTTCTGGAAGGTTACTAAATGCATCTGAAGGTCTCAGTCTGGCCAGTCAGAAGGTGGTCACAAGAGGCCACGGGAGTGGACTGAAAAGCTGAAAATGTTGGATAAGTATAATGCTAGGGGCAAGGGAATTGCCTTTAAAGTGCTAAACTGCAGTGGTGGTTTAATAAAAAATGCATCACAGCTGGTTTGGATTGGTGGCCACTTTAATTACATGAGGGTGCAAAGGATTATGGGATCCAGACAATACTGGGATTACTACAACTTGGCATTTAACACCTGACACTTGCTAGAGAGTAGGATTGTTTAGTCAGGCATTATGGGTGTTAGGCTATGTCCGCACGTTGTGTTTTTACCTGCTTTTCAGCTGTGTTTTGAACTGCAGCGTTTTCATGCCAAAATGCATGTGTTTTGATTTTCAAGCAGTCTATGGGAAACGGGGATTTCTTGTGTGCACCTTCCTGTTCAAAACGCTGCGTTTAATTTGCATATTTCTTCAGCGCTCTATTGGGAGACCCAGACAATTGGGTGTATAGCTACTGCCTCCGGAGGTCACACAAAGTATTACACTAAAAAGTGTAAGGCCCCTCCCCTTCTGGCTATACACCCCCCGTGGGATCACGGGCTTACTCAGTTTTAGCTTTGTGTGCGAAGGAGGTCATACATCCACGCATAGCTCCACATTGTATAGTCAGCAGTAGCTGCTGACTATCTCGGATGGAAGAAAAGAGGACACATATAGTGTCCCCAGCATGCTCCCTTCTCACCAGATGGTGTTGCAAGGTTGAGGTACCTATTGCTGGTACAGAGGCCGGAGCCCCACATGCTGTTTTCCTTCCACATCCCCTTGGAGGGCCCTGTGGAAGTGGGATCTGTCGGCCTCCAAGCCCTGAGGCCGGGCTCCATCCACAGACCCAGAAGAACCTGATGGATGTGGAGCACGAGTACTATCAGGGACAAGGCCCTGCATCGGTCAGGTACTCGGTGTCTCCGGCAAGCACAGCACGCTCCGGGCTTGCTGGGCGCTATAGTGCGCCGGGGACATTAGTGATGGGCTTATGTTGCTGCAGCCATGGCTGAGCGACGGGTCATGTTTAGGAACTTGCGCCGACCGCTCATACGGCGGCGGCGCTGATGTGACTTGTAGTGCGCCGGGGACTTGGCGCCGACCGCGCTTTTACGGCGGGGGCGCCTGTAACTTTAGTCCCCGGCTTCTGAGGCCTGGCACCGCTTCGTTCCCGCCCCCAGCCCTGCCAGTCAGAGGAGGGGCGGGACGCTGTACAGATCTCAGCGCAGGGAGCTGGAGTCTGCTTTGCATTCTCCAGCCCCCTCTCACTGAACACAGTGAGATGCCGGGTTCCCGCTCTTGGCTGGGGCTCGCCCACGGCCCGCCCCTCTGCACAGGACGTGGAAGAGAAGCCGGCAGCCATTATGGTTTCCACTCTGGGAGAACGGAACCAGGCACAGGTTTTTGAGCGACCTCATACTCGCGCTGGGCGGGCGATAGGCAGTACTGGTCCCACTAATACTGAAGTGGGCTTTTGAACTGTGTGCGGATATGCGATGCAGCACTGTACTGTCGCTATTCTGGGCATACTCTCCTAGATGGCTAGACAAGTGTTCAATGATTAGTCTGCAGTGTTTGTTGGCAGATTTGGCAACAGCAAAGTGCCAAGGCACAAGCTTTCATTGCCGCTTCGTTTGCAGGTGCTGCAATTGGGTTTATTGTCATGCTATACATGCACTATGTCGTTTTTCTTGGCTAATGCACCTAGTTAAACAGACAATAGCAGCAGTAAGGCAAGGCTGCCAAGGCACAGGCTCTCAATGCTGCTTGATTTGCTTGTACTGCAGTGTTTTTCTGTCATGCTTGTATGCTATACATTTCCTGTATGTCGCTATCCTTGCCTCATGCTCCTAGTTAACTAGACAACAGCAGCAGTAGAGCAGTGGTGCCAAGGCACCAGCTTGCAAGGCTGCTGCATTTGCATGTGCTGGCAGTGTTTACTGTCATGTTTGTATGCGATACATTCACTGTATGTCGCTATCCTTGTCTCATACTCCTAGATATATAGACAATAGCAGCAGAAGGCCTAATGTGCTAAGCCACAAGTTTCACTGCTGCGTGTACTACATGTGCTGAAGTGTTTACTTGTACTTCAGGCTTGTATGCTATACATTCACTGTATGTCGCTATCCTTGTCTCATACTCCTAGATATATAGACAATAGCAGCAGAAGAGCTAATGTGCCAAGCCACAAGTTTTCAATGCTGCGGGTACTACAGGTGCTGAAGTGTTTACTTGTACTTCGTGCTTGAATGCTATACATTCACTGTATGTCGCTATCCTTGTCTCAAGCTCCTGGATAAATAGACAACAGCAGCAGAAGAGCTAATGTGCCAAGCCACAAGTTTTCAATGCTGCGTGTACTACATGAGCTGAAGTGTTTATTTGTACTTCATGCTTGTATGATTATTTACTGTACGGTCGCTATCCTAGGCTATGCACTTAGATAGCTAGACAACAACAGCAGAAAAAGAAAAGGCCAATGAGGACTTTATATGTTGCTTGTACTGCATGTAATACGAGTCTAGGACCCCAGTGCGGGCAATTGCTTGACCGGGGTTTTCGGCTATATGTGGTTAAAAGAACCACCTGTGCTTCCTGTCCAGAGACAGGGACGAAATTGCAGTTTCTTTCCGCTGTTATATTGGCTGTGACTATGGCTGACATCTTACAGTCTGGCAGCCCACGCAGACCTTGGGCAATATAGTTGCAATGCCCCTGGCCACCATGATTTGAGGAGCAGCTCAAGGCTCCAGGGTGGTTTTCACGCGTCCCAGGGGGCAGGCTCCGACACGGACGTCAGTTCAAGAGGGCCTAAGCAGGCTCGCTGGGAATAGCCCTCGACTCCATCAGTGAAAGAGTCAGCTTCACAGCAGGGGAGATCTCTTTTCTAATATCGCAAGCAATTGCGTACTCGTCTGGCCCTCTGATCCTAGAGATGCAGTCCAGAAACGCAACGCTTTTCACGATAAGCGTTCTCCGACCGTATTAATGAGACACTCTCCTCCCTGATTGGACAAGCGCTAGCCCAGGTCCAAATGTGGATCTCCCGATCTCCAGGCTTGCAGCTGGATCTATAGTTGTAGTGGTGGATGGGGCTTCACGTCAAAATGCCATTGACAGATAGATAGGTTCTGGCCGCAATCTGTCTATGAAGCTATCGGCAGGTCGGTTGCTCCGGCAGTCGCAGCCGTGAAGGCACTCCAAGCTATTTCAGATAGTGTTGCGCAGAGGGACGCTGTCACCGGTACATCTCGGTCTCAGCAGCGTCTGTAATCTCGCAATCGCCGCATGGCGAACCATGCTGTTAAGGCTGTCCGAGACTCTACGAGCCGGACGGCGGTGGCATCGGCCATCTCCGTATTTTTTACGCAGAGCCTAGTGGTTAACAGATTGGATCAGATGCTTCTTCCAACAAAGTGCTTAACCAGGTTGCCTTTATCTAGTGATAGTCTGTTGGTAAGGGTTGAATGAATTCATTCAACTGTCCAAAACGACTCAAAAGGCCCAGAAGGGCATAGATTCCTAGCAGGCTCAAGTACGCCCGGGGAAGGCAGCCGGAGGAATCGCTACCAAAGCGTTTTTTTTCTCATATTTTTCAGCCTTCTCACTCCGCAACCGCGGGGAGCAGACTCCCCCGCTTTAGCGACATTTACCTACCACAGGTCAAAGGCCGGTGAGAGAGAGTCAGTTTGTCTCAAACTACCTCTCCGACCGAGCCGAGGCTCTTCTGCAGGCAGGACGAGTGGTAATCCCTGTTCCTCTTCAGGAACCAGTTACGCCTTTTGCTTCGACCTGGTCGTGGTGCCAAGATAGGACGGCTCCTTCCGTCCCGTTCTGGAATTTAAACTGCTTAACAAGCACGTGACAACCAGGCGGTTCCGGAGGGAATCACTCCGCTCCGTCATTGCCTCACTGTCTCAAAGAGTTTTTCCTAACATCCATAGACATTAGGATGCTTATCTCCACGTGCTGATTGCTCCAAGGCACCGGCGTTGGCTACGGGCATATTTCGTTTTGTAGCCCTACCCTTCGGCTGGCGACAGCCCCACGGGTTTTTCACCAAGTTCATGGCAGCAGTGGGAGCAGTCCCGCGCTCTTACGGTCACTCTGTGATCCCTTTCTTGGACAATCTACTTGTCAAGGCACTCTCTTTTAGAAGCATGCCAACACAACCTGAACATGGCGCTGGACCCTTCCCAGAGTTTCGGGGAGGTCTTTGACTTCTTCTAAGTTGAACCCAATCGCTGGCATATCTTGGCATAGAGTTTTCACACTCTCTCAGTGATAGTGAATTCCGCTGGACAAACAGCGTTCACTACAGACGAGGGTGCAGTCTCTCCTTCAAGGAGGCGCCTCATCCAGAGGCGAGCCTTTTCACGCAGTTTCATCTGCGTCCGCATCATTAGAAGATTCTTCGCTAAGGGGAAGGAAGTCGATGTTCCTACACAGTAACGTCCCCCTTTCACAGACGGTCAAAGACCGTCTTCAGAGGAGTCCACTCTTCAACTCAGTGGTCTAGAGCTCTGGGCAGTGTATCTTGCACTGCAAGCTTTCCTGCAGTGGCTGGAATGCAATCAGAACCGAATTCAGTCGGACTATCCACAGCGGTGGCGTACACATTCCGGACGTACAACACTAGGAAGCAAGTCTTCCTCAGTCGCGAGGACGTGGACGCAGGGGAATGGGACCTGCTCCCGTTTGGCTTCAAGAAATCGGTAGCCGCGGGATGAGGACGGACGTCGACATCATGGCGTCTCGGCAACTACAAGGTCTCGATTTTCATGGCGGGAGCTCTGGCGACAGGCGCCTTGGCTCAAGATTGGTCGCAGTTCCAGCTTCCGATTGCTGCCGCACTATTCTCGTCGCCCCAGACTGGCCGAGGAGGTTGTGGTACCGAGATCTGTGGCATCTCACCGTCAGTCGACTGTGAGCATTACGTCAGGGTCACAATGAGACGGGCTCGCCAGCCGCGGTTTGCCAAGATATTCCACAACTCGTGGAAGATATTCTTATCTTGGTGTTTTGCTCAGGGAGTGTATCCCTGGCCATCGGCTTTGCCTACTTTGCCTGCCCTCCTGCACTCTGGTCGGGAAAACGGTTGGTCGCTCGGCTCCCTTTAAGGGCAAGTCTCGGCACTATCCGTGTTGTTTCAGAAGCGTCTAGCACGTCTTCCTAAGGTGCGCACGTTGCTACAGGGAGTGTCATATTGTGCCCCCGTACGAGCGGCCGTTAGATCCATGGGATCTGAACGAGGTACTCGTTGCTCTCCAGAAGCCGCCTTTCGAGCCTCTGATGGGAGTTTCCCCTTTCTCGCCTGTCACAGAAAGTGGCTTTTCTAGGGCGATCACGTTTCTTCGGCGAGTGTATGAGCTGGCAGCTCTGTCATATCAGGCTCCCTTCCTGGTGTTTCACCAGGACTAGGTAGTGTTGCGCTCCATTCAGGAGTTTCTCCCTAAGGTAGTATCCGCGTTTC